>NC_133665.1:176816289-177137833 GCF_037893015.1 Macrotis lagotis
AGGGTTCACTGCCGCTCACCAGTGACCTTTAGCTTCAGGCTCTTGAGTCACAAAAGCAAGGAAACCAGAAATAACTCCGTCTAGGGCTAGAGAAATGACTCCAGTTCAAGATTTCCTTTTACTAGAGAGAGAGAGTACAGAAGCTAAACAAAAACAGAAGAAAGGTTTGCCAGAGGAAGTATTTCTATTTCATCTTAAATCAAGTTTGAATGTATAAGAAGAGTATCAAAAGGGTACAGCAGGGGCAGCTAGGTGGCACAGTAGATAGAGCACTGGCCCTGGAGTCAGGAGTACCTGAGTTCAAATCCGGCCTCTGACACTTAATAATTACCTAGCTGTGTGGCTTTGGGCAAGTCACTTAACCCCATTTGCCTTACAAAAAAAAAACCTCAAAAAAAAGGCCACAGCAGAAAGAGCTATGGAGTGACTTTGAAGTCAAGGGGCTTGAATTCAAATCCTACTTCTGATACTTGCTACCTGGATGTCTTTGAGTAATTCACCATCTCTCTGGGCCTCAGTTCCCTCACCGACAAAAAGAGGTAGCTTGGTCCACACAGCCTCTAGGATTCTACGGGAGTCGACATGGCAGTGCCTCAGTTTTCTCATTTGTAAAATGAGAGGACTAGATTCAGCTCCAGGTTCATGAACCTATGAATCACTTCTGGGCGAATCACATTCAAAAGGACTGCCCAAGTGATTGATAGTCAGGAGAATTGGACAAGCTCTCTGCCTCTATTCCTCCTCTGATGATCTGAAGGCCCCTTCCAGCAATATGATTCTTATTAATTTTCTTCTTAACCAGGGTTTGAGCTACTTCACCAAAGTCATAGAATCTGCCCTAAGTTTTCCACCTTTCTACAACCTAGAGGAGAAAAAGCTTTGGATTAAACACAAAAGTCACTAATTAACCATCTACTTTTGGAAAGTCCTGGAAGGGCACCTGGTGTGCCCCTCTAAGTAATCCCAAAGAATGATGGTTCTCCTTCATTCTCAAAGAAGTCCGTGACACCATGGCAAGCACCTGAATTGGATTTGAGTGAGGGGGGCTGTGCTAAGTCACCAGTCTCTTTTTTCCCCAGAGACATCTGGGTCGAGTGGCCAGATATGAATCGAACCACTGGAGTTGGCTCTGGATGCAAGGCTATCAAGATTAAGTGACTTGCCCAAAGTCACACAACTGGTAAGTAACTCCAAGGCCCACTGCACCTCTTAGCTGCTCTTAGACTATAACAGTAATGAAAGAGGAAGAGACCACTCCGAATGAAGGACCATTGATTGGCTCTGGGGTCAGGAGCTTCTCTAAGGTGACCTTGAACAAGGTCAAAACCTCCCTGAACCTCCATTTTCTCTTTAGGAAAATGAAAGAACAGGAGCAGGATGGGTTTTGAGGTCTCCTCTGACCCTAGTGTACTCAAAAGGAAGGAGACTTTCTAAGAAGCAGCCCATTTCAGGGATGGTTGAGTTTTTTGGAGAAATGGTTGCATAAAAGGAGGGAAAAAAAATCGGGCATCTTGGCAACATGTCACCCATTCTCTTCTTTTTCTTGTTCTAGAACCAATCAGTCCAGAACTATTTAAGATATCAATGTTAGAAAACCATGCCTAGTCCAAGACTCTGCAATGTCTCAGAGGCAATAACATGTGATTAGCAAGATACAAAATCAATCCCTTAGAAGGTAGAAGACAATGATTTCTTCTCAGGACACAAGAAAAATCTTGGCTGGGAAAAAGGCCATCCACCAGAGCCTGACCACCCCTAACCACCCACAGCCACAAGATTCAATTCAAACAAAGCCGTTCATTCCACTCATTCTCCACATGTTCTTGACCAAAATACCGCCCCTACCTCCCTTCCTGGCCGCAGAGCTTGCCGGGGCTGCAATTTATGAAGTGAATGTGCTAGAGGCCAACTCGAAGGCTCTTGGGAAAATAGAAGAAAAAGATCCTATATTTCAATATTTCTCCTGGCAAGAAGCCAAGGCTGACTCAGCTTGAAACAAACAGAATTTCAATCATTTCGAGCTTTCATTGGATCCAACAGAGATCAACTCACACCTAACTTTTCTAATCAATAAAAACCATTGTTTTTCCTTGGGCCAAAGTATTTTTTTCCACACTAGTAGCTAAAGTGTGTGGGGGGGGTGCTGATCACAAACAGGCCAGGAACCCCCACCTATAAAGGCCCAGTTTCAAAACCTCTAAAGCAAAAAACGGGTGTCAGCTGAATTTTACCCTGAATTCTCCTGATCCAAAGCTGGTCATAAATTAAATATTCTCAGTCTGACCACAGAATCTTCCATTGGATAGGGACTTGGGAGTTCTTAATCTTTATTGAGTCTGGGTTCCTTTGACAATGGAGTGAAACCTTTGGGTTCACAGAGTCATGTCTGACTCTTTGTGATCCCATTTGGGGATTTTCTTGGCAAAGTAGTGAAACTAAGAGGAAACAGGGTGAAGTGACATGCCCAAGGTTGCACAGTTAGTGTCTGAGTCTGGATTTGACCTCATGAAGATGAGCCAGCATGATTCCAAGTCCAGTGCTCTAAACACTGGACCACCTCCCTGCCTTCGATCAATATTAAACCAAATGATGGGGATACAAAGAGGCAAAAGTCAGCCCCTGACCTCAAGCAGCTCACAACTTAATGGGAGCCCAATCTCCAGACCTTTCTCAGAATAATATTTTTTAAAGCATAAAATACATAAGACTATAAAGAACAAATTATATTGAAATACAGTTATCAAAATACATTTTAAAACTAATCCAGATTAAGAATTCCGATTTAGTCCAACCCACACAATAACCTGTTGCAACATACCCACAGGGTCATCCCAAAGCAGCTAGTGGCACAGACAGAAAGAGGTCTAGGCCTGAAGTCAGGAAGACCTGAGATCAAATTTTACTTCAAACACTTCGTGATTGTGTGACCCTGGGCAATGCACTTGGCCCTATTTGCTTCAGTTTCCTCATCTGTAAAATGAGTTGGAGAAGGAAATGGCAAACCACTACAGTATCTGCCAAGAAAACCCCAAAGGGGGTCACAAAGAGGCAGAAATGACTAAAAAAATACTCAATGATAACAATAAAAGTCATCCAGCCTCAGCTTGAAGCCCTCCAGTGAGGAGCAACCCTGCTCCCTCCTAAAGTAGCACATTCTACTTTGGATTACCTGATGATGACTGATAAAAAACATCAAGCTGATTTTTTTTTCTGTGATTTCTCCACATAGCTCCTGGTTCCGATCCCTCTCCTATACCCTGAAAACCCTTCAAATATCTGCAGTTAGCTATTGTGTCCCCAAAAGTTCTCCTCCATAAATTAAACACCCCCATTTTCTTCAATGGAGCTTTAGAGAGCATGAGTCTGATGGGAAGCCATCCATCAATCAATCAAGGAGCATTCATTATGTCCCCACTGTGGCTTAGCAATATACCCAGCACGGAAATAACAAAAACAAATAAACAGAAGACTGACAAAGGTTTAGGGGGTAGAGGGTGCTGGTTTCTGAACGAGAAGTTCCAGGTTCAAATCCCAACTCTGACATGGATTATCTGTTTGACTCTGGGCCAGTTTGATCGTCTGTACAATAAGGAGGTCAGCCTGTTTGATCTCCAGGGTCCCTTGTACTTCTAAATCCCATTGACATTGGAATGTTTTAAATGACTTGGCAGCAGAATTACCCAAAAAACGGTAATGCACAGCCAGAGATTCAAACAGCTTCCTCCTCTTTAAGAGGAGAAGGTTGGGCTAGACCAGAGGTGTCAAAATCCCATAGAAACAGAAGTCACTAATCTGTCCATAAAGATCCTTGGGGGTCACATATTGATTCAGTTTTAAAATGTAACGTTATCTGTTTTAGTATCTGTTTATTTCTTTCGTGAAATACTTCCTGATTACATTTTAATCTGGTTCAGACGAAACTGGAGAGAATTGTGAGCCTGAGTGGGAAGAGGACCACATGTTTGCCTTCTGTGGATCAGACTACTCAGGCCACAGTGGTAGGGTATGAACTTGAACTCGGATCCTCTGGGCCCAAATGCTGGCTACTTTCCTCTATTTAACAGCCTTTTTTAACTCAGGTATTAAAAGTCTGCACTACTACTTACTTGCAGCGTTTTATTAGCTGTTAAAAATAAAATGGCTAGATGTTTAAGTTCTAAATGAGAACTGCCGAAGTTGAATGAAAACTGAAAGAAACTGAGGCTTTCAGCTTTCGGAAGTGGTTTATGAGGAACAAGTCTAAGGATGTGGGCTGAATGATGGGATTGTCAGATTGATTCCTAGCGAACTAAACAAAACCAGATGACAAATGGATGGATGTCAGTCATCTCAGTAGAGAGTGAGAGGGTCAGAATCCAAACACAAGGCTCGATTATCAAATGTGGGGAGACAGAACTGATGTGTTTGTAGACAGAATCCAAATTTCAAGAGGTACACCAGACCGTCAAGTACAAAATCAACAAAGATCTGTGTCTAACTTAGATTAAAAACAAATCAATTCCATGAGGACAGATTGGAGGAGACATGACTAAATGGCAGCTAATATGACAAAGACCTTAGTAGGGTTAATTTGATGACAAGCTCCCTGACCTCAATGTAACAATGATAACAGAAGTAGACATTTTACAGATTTATATACATTTGTACTTCAAGGTTTGTGAAGCACTTTACAAATTTCTTATTTGCCACTTAAAACTGCTCTGGGGGGTGGCTAGGTGGTGCAGTGGATAAAGCACCGGCCCTAGAGTCAGGAGTCCCTGGGTTCAAATCCGGTCTCAGACACTTAATAATTACCTAGCTGTGTGGCCTTGGGAAAGCCACTTAACCCCATTTGCCTTGCAAAAACCTAAAAAAAACTGCTCTGGGAGGTGAGTACTATTGTGATCACCATTTTATAGATGAGGAAACTGAGGCAAGCAGCAGTTTAGTGACTTGCTCAGATACTGCCAGGATGGCCACATAGCTAATAGGTATGTAAGGCAAGATTCAAACTCAGGTATTCCTGACTCTAAGTCCTGTACTTTATCCATTCTACCACCAGAAATCACAGTTCTGGTATAAAACATAATATTAATAAATGTTAAAAATATGCATAGATGAGTTTGATTTTTAAAAGTAAATTTCATTTAAAAATTTTAAAAATTAAAAAATAAATTTCAATATATATAAAACTAAATAAATATATTTTTATACAACAAATACAACAAAGACGAGCCAAAGGAATTGAGGATACTTAGCTTAGAACAATAGATGATGAACAGAATGTGAGAATCCTTAGTCTAAAGTTCCAATTCCTGCATTATCTGGTTTCAACCAATCTTTTTAGCCCTAGCTTATGTCCTTCCATTTCAAGCACAATACATTCCAAGTAAGCAAGATTATAATCTTGATCCAGAAAATAGGCTCCTGGACTTCCCTGACTCCCACCATGCACTACTGTCATTCCTCCTCACCTCTACCTGCTGCAATTTGGAATTCTTCAAGGCCCAGTTCAGGAGTCACTCCTTTGCTCTCCCCCACCATGCCCTTCACCCGCCCAGCCAAGGCCCAGACTGATTGCTTGGACTTCTGAACTTCCGTACCATTTTGTTTGTACCTCTTAAAAACTTAATCTATTCTCCATTTATTTGGCACAAGGAAACTTCCTGAGAGTAGAGACAGTAGAGACATTTTGTAATCCCTCGTATCACCTTTGTACTTTGTAAGCCATTGGTTGCCTAATATTTCTTAGTTTAAAATAAGGAAAAATATGCAAAAAAAAAATAAAATAAGGGAAAATATATATTCAATGTACAATGATAAAGATATGAATAATGATAGATAAAAGATTATATGATGGGATAGATAGAATAATGAAGTCTATCACAGGAAAGCAGGTAAGGATTACCAGGAGTGGTGCTTATTGTCATGAAGCCAGATTATAAGAAGGTGATGATGTCTAGAATGCACAGCAGCATTTTTAGGGTTTCATTGTCTCATTTGAGTCTCACAACAATAATGACAGGTCTTACTGTTATTCCCATTTTACAGCTGAATACTGAGTAGAGGTTAAAGTAGCAAGTAGCTGGGGCTGCATTTGAATTCAGAGCTTCCTGACTCCAAGTTCAGCACCCAATTCGCTGTAACTGTCTTAGAGTATTTGCATGAAAGATAACCAGAGGGGCAACTAGGTGACTGGGTGGATAGCACCAGCCTTGGAGTCAGAAGGACCTGAGTTCAAATGTAGGCTTAGACGTTTAATGCTTAACTCCATTGCCTCACAAAAAAGCAAAAAAGATAAACCTGAACCTTCCACATTTGGGGGGTTTTTGAGGTAGGAAGAAATTGAGAGAAATAACAGGTATGGTGGACATCAGAGGACTGCACCCAGCTCTGTTTGGAGAGGTAATTTGACCCTGCTTCCTTAAAGAGTCTGGAATGGTCTGGATTCTTTGAGAAGCAAGAAATATTTTTTATGAAAAAAGATCATTCTACATAGCAGTTAAGTCAATCTCACAATGTGACTTCTTTCCTTACAAATTAATTTTAATACCTTTAAAAATAAAAGGTAAAAGAATTCTAAACTATTCCTGGCCCAAATGAAAATTCACTCTCTATGCTCTAATAGTAGCAATAAGAAGCCCAAAACAAGTCCTGGAAGAACTTCCACTCTACTCCTGAGGGTAGGGGCAGATAACATGACTGCAGCTAAGCAAAAACCAATGAGAAATCCAGAAAAAAAAACTTTTAGCAAAATTTGAGGAAGGTGGGGTGGCTAGGTGGCGCAGTGGATAGAACACCGGCCCTGGAGTCAGGAGGACCTGAGTTCAAATCTGCCCTCAGACACTTAATCATGACCTAGCTGTGTGGCCTTGGGCAAGCCACTTAACCCCATTTGCCTTGCAAAACCTAAAAAAAAAATCTGAGGAAGAGAAGAAATGGGTTTTCAGCTAGGGAAGGTCAGAAAGGAGACAAGGACAAAAAGATGAGGACATGGTACTTGGAAGAAATGGTTCTAGATTTAAATCTGAGGGATGGGGGAAAAAAAAGCAAATGAATCTGGGAGGAATAAAACAGTATATAAAAAGAAGAATCACCGAAAATAAAGCAAGCCTTGAATGCCAATCTCAATAGTCCTTTAACCTAGAAGCCACAGGGATTCACAGAAGGCTCCGGAGCAGGAGCACAACAATAGTCTTAGGTTTTGGGCAGATTTCTTTGGCAATTTGGAGGATAGAGCAGGGAGGAAAGTCCTAATTAGGAATTTTATGTTTCCTCTATCTTTTTTCCTTTTTTTTTTTTTAGGGTTTTTTTTTTTTTTGCAAGGCAAATGGGGTTAAGTGGCTTGCCCAAGGCCACACAGCTAGGTCATGATTAAGTGTCTGATTCTGTCTTCCTGACTCCAGGGCCCGTGACCCAGCCGCCCACTTTCTCTATCTTTTAACCTAAACGTAGCCATTGGAATGACAGGGATTTCCACGAAGGGCGGCCTCGCATCTGAACTGTTACTTAGTATTTGATAGGAATGTTACATTATTTTTTTTTCAAGTTCAGTCAACAGAGAACAGGAAATGAATCTGCTACTTTTGTTACTTATCCAACAAAAAGTTAGCAAACCGCTACTGTAGAAAATGAGTAGCAAAGCCAGTCGGGCACAGGGTAAAGCTACAGAGAAGCTAGGTTCAAGTCCTGTCTCCACTCGGCCGAGATAGGAAGCTGCTACTTTTGTTCCCTTAGTCAACAAAAAGTTAGTTTGACACCAGGCAAAGCCGCAGAAAACCGGGGTTCCAAACCAGCCTCTGCCTCTAGACCACCAAGCACTCCTGGGGCTCGGTTTCCCCAAGTGAGAAATAAAGAGGATGGGCCAGATTTTTGTCTAAGGGCCTTAAAACTGGAAATGCATCATCCCATACTCACAGTACTTTTGTTATGGATAAAACAGAGCTGAGTCCCAAACCAGTTCCAGCGTAAGGAATGATAACAAAGAGAAACAGCCAGCATTATGACCATTTCATATCATTTATGCAGTGCTTTAAAGTTTGCAGAGCACTTAACGCGGCTGATTACCGGCTGGAAGTTGCTATCATTTGAGCTCCATTTTACAGATGAGGAAACTGAGTCAGTTCTAGCCTGAAAGGCATTGATATTTTTTTTCTCCTTATCTTCTACCCTCTCACTCTCTACAAAATTATAAATACAGCTGCTCAAATAAAAGAAGTGACCTGGAAGTGCCAAATGCTACAAAGTCATTATCATCTTCCCCTGCCAGGGAAACTGGCAGAGGTGGGAAGTGGCTGTCAAGGGCAGGATTTACACTCAGGTCTTCGCGCCTTTGGATCAGCACCCTCTCTTCTGCACCACCTACAGGCTACAAAGACAGAGCCTCATCCCACAATGTCTCACAAAGTCCCTGAGTAGAGAATCAGAGTGGGGCAGTTGGGAGGACCCGAGTTCAAATCCCTCTTCAGACACAGTAGCTACCTAGCTGTGTGACCTCGAGCGCATCACTTAATCCCGGCCTTGCAAAAGCAAAAAAGAAAAAAAAACCCAATAGTTCTAAGAATGAAAATAGAGGGTCTGAATGAAAGCTGTTCACATGTGGCAGTTCTTTCAGCTTACACATTCTCAAGAAGCCGAGCAGTGGGGTGGGATTGCTCGCCCCGCTTTAGAGAGGGAGAAAAGGGACTGGGAGGGGTGGGGTGGTTCGAGGCCAGGAGTCTCTCTGTTCGGCCAGCTGAGCCAGGAGACCCCCCCGTGGCAAGGGCTGCCCTCTTCATGGGCATCATGGCTAGGACCCAAGATAGCTGGAGCGGGCATCTGCCGTCGGGGGGGGGGGGGGCAGGGTGAGGACTCAACCCCTGCACCTCGGCAATTCTGTAAGGTTCCCCGGCCCAGCTCCAGCATTTCGGGCGCCCGGTCCCCCGGTGTGGGGGTCTTCGGGAGAGGCTTGGGAACCCCGCGGGTCCGGGCCTGTCCTTGCAACAGGTCTCAAAGCCGGACCGTCTGCGTAACTGGAAAACCACCGAAATGCTTCTATTGCAAAAAAATTACTGCCGAGCCATCCGGCGGGGCCCGGGCTCGGGGTGCTCCCTCCATTTTCCCCAGGAGGGGAAGGGGCTCGGGCCGGCGGGGGCGCACTCCCTCAACCCCCCGCACGCACCGATGGACACCAGCTTGATGCTCTCCAGCTCCAGGAACTCGAGCGCCACGGACACGTTCTCCAGCTGCATCTGGCGGAAGGTGGGGCGCTGGTGGAACTTGCGGTACATGCGCTTCTGGCTCAGCACCTCGAGCAGCGCGATCAGGCGCAGCCCGTCGCTCAGGTCGGTCTGCAGGTTGCCGATGCGCTTGTTGACGCACTTGAGGTGCTCGTTGCACCAGCGCGTGAACGTGTTCTGCTGGATCTTCTTCCAGGGCGCGTCCTCCGCCAGGTCCTTCTCGGTCACGGGCATGGCGGCGGCGGGGCCGGGGCCGGGGCCGGGGCCGGGGCTGGGGCGGCTCGGGGCGGCTCGGGGCTCCGCAGGCTACGCACGGCTGCGCGCTCCGCGCTCTCTGGCGCCCCGCCGGCCGGCCCCGCCGGGCTGCCCCGGCCCGCGCCTGCGCCTGCGCCGGGCCCGCCCCGGACCCGCCCCGGACCCGCCCCGGACCCGCCCCGGGCACGCCCCGGACACGCCCCGGACACGCCCCCGCCTCCGCGGCGCCCTCTGGCGGGGAGCCGAGCAGCCCCTCCCCCCACCCGACCGCGGGCCGGGGCTTCATCTAGGATGGACGGGGCGAGAACGGGGGAAAACTGCAAAACGCACATAAAACCTTTCTAAAAAAGGACCTCGGTTCAAATCCGGCCTCGGACGCTTCATTATGACCTAGCTGTGCGGCCTTGGGCAAGCCACTTCACCCCACTGCCTTGAAAAATCTAAAAAAAAAATGAGTGAGTAAAAAAAATAGCATTTCATCAAAACCAATTTATTTATCCACCAGGCAGTATTCCACACCCATGGTCCTCCACTTTTGTAAAGAAAAGAATGAAGTGCCTCTTCTTTTTTATTCTCCGATTTTGGAAATACTTAATGTTGACTGATCAGTAAGCTTTTTAATTTTTTCAATTGCTTTTTTATTTTATTTTTCCAACATCCATCCATCTGCATATGTATGCTTTTAAGTTACAAAATCTCCTTCCACCCTCCTTACCCATCCCTTTCCCCTCAGCGGTGAACAGTCTGGTGAACATTGTACATACACATTTGTGTTTAACAATTAGTCATTTTCTGGATGAGGAATTAGGATTAAGAGAGAAAAAAGAAAACCATGAGATAAGAAAGAAAAATGAAAGAGAAAATTTTTAAAAGCGAATGTAATGCTCATTCAGATTATTCAGGGGTTTTTTGGTTTTATTTTATTTTGGTTTTCTTCTGGATGTGGATAGCATTGTCGATAGCAGGTCTCCCGTGTTGGTCCTAGCTCTCTGAACTTTTGAGAGGAGCTACAACCATCAAGGTTGATCAATTCACAATGCTTTTATTAATGTGTACAATGTTTTCTTGGTTCTGCTCCCTTCACTCAGCATCAGTGCCTGTAATTCATTCCATGCTTCTCTAGAATCCAACCATTCATGGTTTCTTATAGAACAGTAGTATTCCATAACATTCATAAACTATAACTTTTTCAGCCATTTCCCCAATGGATGGGCATCCCCTCAATTTCCATTTCTTTGCCACTACAAAAAGAGCTGCTATGAATATTCTGGAACATATGGGACTTCTCCCATTTTTTATGATTTCTTCTGGATATAGCCCTAACATGAATATTGCTGGGTCAAAGGGTATGATCAGTTTTATTGCTCTTTGAGCATGGTTCCAGATTGCTCTCCAGAATGTTTGGATCCGTTCACAACTCCACCAACAATGCAATAATGCCCCAATCCTCCCACAACATCACCAACATTGATTGTTTTCCCTTTTTTGTTATCTTAGTCAATGTGATTGGTGTGAAGTGGAATCTCGGGTTGTTTTCATTTGCATTTCTCTAATCAGTAATGATTTGAAGCAGTTTTTCAAATGATTATATAAAACTTTAATGTCTTCATTATCCTGTTCATATCTTTTGACCATTCATCAATTGAGGAATGACTTGTAACCTTATAAATTTGATGTAAGTCACTGTATATTTTAGAAATGAATAATATTTTTTTAAAAAGTTATTTTAAAATAACTCAAGATTCTAACTATAGTGACTAGGAGAATGGTGGTACCCTCAGCAGGAACAAAGAATTTCCAAAGTCTTTGCCAGTTCTGAAATCCTGTGTGCCTTGGCTTCCTGCAAATACCAAGAGGTGACAACATTTCTCAGTGTTTGTGGAACTGAACTGAATTGCAGTGGTGTCAAAATTTTAAACAGCCCTTCCAGCCTCAGTGGGGAGAATTCCAGAAAATAAACTTCTTTGAAGTAAGTATAAACAGAATGGGAAGCTTCCAACATCAAGGATTCCCACATTGACAAACATTAGGCAGGTAGATGCCCAAGAGGAAAGGAAAGAAAGATGCAAAAATAAACATGTATCCAAGTCTTGCTTTTTAAAAACCAGAGAAAGGAGACTCAATCCCTCTGCAATTTCAAGTCTTTACTCATCCTAGCTATTTTCCCCTATTTGGGGTTTCAAGAAACCTCAGGAAAAAGCTGTCTTCAAGGTCCAGGCTAGGAGACCCACTTCTTCCTAGATAAATACACGGATTATTGAGGCTTCCTCCAGTGCCATCCAAGAGGAATTCTTAGTCTGAACACAGATCTACAAGATGTGCTCGCAGAATAATAACTTATTTTCCATAGAATTTTATAACATATAACCCAGTGATTCTCAAGTATTTTGGTCTCGGGACCCCTTTACAGTCTTAATAATTATTGAGTTCAAATAATTAGGTGAGTTCAAATCTGGCCTCAGACACTTACTAGCTATGTGACCCTGGGCAAGTCACTTAACCTTGTTTGCCTCAGTTTCCTCAACTGTTAAATGAGCTAGAAAAGGAAATGACAAACCAACAAACCACTCCAGTATCTTTGCCAGGAAAAGCCAAATGGGATCACAAAGAGTCAGCTACAAATGAAATGAATTTCCAAAATGAGGACAAGAATCACACAGGATAGGAAGGGATGAATGGGCTGTGATTTGCATCATTAATCATTAGAGAGATGATGAAATCATTTAGATCAAACGTATATTTGTGTATTTGAGTAAGAAAAAGGTGATTCAAAAAAATCTATAGATCCTTTGTACTAGTGCTTACTTACTTTACTTGCTAACATCTGTAATTCTGCCTCTATGTCTCTGACTTTGTCTCTCTCACTGTCTCTATCTCTATCTCTCTGTCTCTTTCTCTGACTCTGTCTCTGTCTCACTGTCTCTATCTCTATCTCTGTCTCTCTCTCTCTCCCTCTCTGACTTCATGAACACCCAGGAGTCTGCAAACCACACTCGGACACCTGCTGCCATAGTGGCGCCCAGAGCGCAAGCTGGGAGGGGCCTTGGAAATCACCTAGTCCTTGGTTCTTGACCTTTTTCTGTGTTGAGTAACCCTTGAGTTGGCTAGTAAAGGCTATGGAGCCCCTCTCCAGCAAATGATGTTCAATAATTGAAGGAAATACTCAAATTTCTTGGGGGCTGTGAAAATAACACAGACACAATTTTCTTTCCCCCTTCCTTCAAATTCACAGATACCTGAAATCTCTCCCCAGATTTCCAGCTCAAATTTCCTAATCTAGTGCAACCCATTCATCTCACAGATGAGAGGCCCAGAAATGTCAAGGGACTTAATCAAAGTCATACTGGCAGCTTGAAGCTGAGGCAGGATTCAAATCCAGCTCCTCTGACTCAAAAGTCAGCCTTTTCCCATTCTGCCTTTCAGAATAAAAAGAATAGCAATAATAATAATAATAATAATAAACTGCCCTGAGTCCCTTTAAGAATGAGTGCTAGGAAAAGAAAATGGGCTGGTCACCTGGGAAGCAACCTATTGCTTGAAAGTGTGGCCCTGAAGGGTGGGTAGACCTCTCTACCTATGTAATCTGATTTATTTAGTCTTTTTTTATTCAGAAAGAAATATTTTATTGTCATTTTCTTAATCTGTGCAAAAAAATAGTTTTAAAAATATTACCCCATGCATAAGTTAACAAAGCAATTCCGGTTAAAGGCATTCAGCAGCTGAAATATGTTGCCCTCCTTGAAGGCAATTAAATTAAAAAGACAGATTGCTATTATTTCTGTTTTTGTACAAGATCACAAAAGTTGTTCTGTTTGTTTTTTTCAAGTAAGAGCTGATTGTTCATTAGCAATAATGATTGTATTATTCAGATGAGCTCCAGAAGCAAATTAGAATAAAATCATCAAAGTCTGACCCTGATGTGCTCATGGACTTTTAAGGCAAAAAGAGTGAGGTCTCCTGGCAGCATCCTGTTCTAGGACCCTTAGATAGCTCTACCTTTTTTGGTAAACCAGAGATGTGTGACATAGGCTCCTTGAGAATCCCCCATCCCCTCCAGAAACCTCAAACAGGTATATCGTGTTTGCTGGGTGAATAGCAAAGATAACCTGTGGAAACCAACCTTACCACTTGCCATATGGCCACATTGCTACGTGAGCCATTTTCACTCCATGGTTGAGTGTTCACATGATCCCCCATCAATACTGTGTGGTCTTCCTGGTTTCTGAAAAAACTCTGGTTGTCATATGCCAGCACTTGACTCATGCCTGGCCCTGTTGTTTCTACCTGGCCTGCCTTCCAGCTCTTTGCTCTAGGGCTGGTCCCATCACTGAGTATCTCTTTCAGCTGTTGATTCTTCTTCACACACTTGAGGAGACAATAGGCTAAAAAGACCATAGTTTTCAACAGGATGATGGACAACTTATAATGGAAGCTACTGCAACAACTTAAACCCCAAGATTTCATATTTGGGCAAAGCCTTGCATGGTGATGGCTCCTGTGGGCAAAACTTTGCATGTCAATGGAGTCTGAAAACAAAGCCTTGCCTGTTGATGGCTCCTATGAACAAAACCTTGCATGTTGATGGCTCCTGTGGGCAAAACTTTGCATGTGATGGATTCTGAAAACAAAGCTTTGCGTGTTGATGGCTCCTATGAACAAAGCCTTGCACACTGATAGACCCTGAAAACACTTGCATGTTGATTGCTAAATCTGTCCACCAACCTACCCTATGGGTGTGGAATAGTGCATCTATGATCAGATATGGTTGCTGAATGTATGAAGACTTCAGAAAGTTCTCTAGGTCCTTCATTCTAATAACAAGAATTTTGTCTCTTAGAATGGGAGCTCTTTGAGGGAGAAAAACAGTTTTGCCTTTCTTTGCACCTCCATCACTTATCATAGTGCTTGGTATACAGTAGAAGCTTAATAAATGGCTTGTTGGCTTGATATTTGACTTAGAAGAAATTCAACTACATAATTGTTGATACTGAATTTTTATTCAGTGATTAATATTCAGTTTTTGAAAACTAGATCCTGATGTAGTTGGTAAAGAAACTCACTCTACCCACATCTACAAATGAAGGCTGGCACCTTCTCTTCGCCTAACAAGTACAGAGAGTTGCCTAAAACAATGAGAGATTGACTCGTTCAAAGTCACAGAGTCAGGATAGACCAGAGGAGAAATTTGAATCTAGTAACTACAACACATTAAAGTCTTTCTGAGTCCAAGGCCAGATGGACTTGGAACCAGGAAGACCTGGATTCAAATCCTGCCCTGATATTTGATAGCTATATAATCCTGGTCAAGTCATTTAAAGTGCTCTAAGCATCATTCTGCATCTATAGAATAAGGGGTTGGACTCAGTGGTTTTTAATGTTCTTTCCAGATTTAAATCTATGCTTCTATGCTCCATTATGCATCTACTGTGCACAAAGCCCCTTGTATGTCTGGCAGGGGCAGGGGAGATACAGAGTTTGGATAAAAGCCTACTCTATTTTTTAAAATTTATTTTTAGGGTTTTTGCAAAGCAATGGGATTAGGTGGCTTGCCCAAGGCCACACAGCTAGGTGATTATTAAGTGTCTGAGTTCCAATTTGAACTCAGGTCCTCCTGACTCCAGGGTTGGTGCTCTATCCACTGTGCCACCTAGCTGCCCTAAAAGCCTACTCTAGAGGAGTTTGCAACCTGGTGAAGATTAAGATGCACAAGTAAGTCAAATACAAAATAATGTCTAATAAGAACATAGGAGAATTACAAGTTAATTGCTGCCTAACATCGAAAGGAGGATAAACTGACTGATGTGGGGCTGAAAGGGCTATTACAAGTCTAATCCCATCATTAAACAGATGAGAAAGATCAGGGAAGTAATTTACCCAAAGACACACAGGAAGTAAGGGACCCAGCTGAGGAGTGAACCCAGGCCCTCCATTTATAGAGATATAAAATCAGTCCTCTGCTATCAATCTCCAGCACTCTGTCATGTTCCTGGGGACCTCACCCTGGGAGGGCATATGCTTCTTATTCATGACTTTGATAGGATCCACATCCTGTCAAACAAACAAAAAAAAAAAAACAAATAAAAGAGAACATTTACTTAGAGAAAGTTGATCCAGGAATATCCCTGCAGCTCCTTCTGGTAGGACTGGAATGGCTTCCTGAGGCTCAGAGGCTCCTAAGACTTGTGTTTTTAATTTGATGATTAAGACAAGAAACCAAGTGACCCAGCTAGCATTCCCATGCCCTTAGAGCAAGGGGCCATTAGGTCATCTTTGACTCCTCAGGAGTTGGTCCAGAAAAATGTTATCATCAAACAAAACCAATGTTTCCAAAATTAAAAGGAAAACAGGAAACTAAAAGGAAAGTTTTCAATAGATGTCTCTGTCAAAAAAAAGGTCTCATTTTTCAAATTTACAGGGAAATGAGCAAAATCTATAAAAATAAATACTCTTCTCCAATGAATGAATATAGACAGGATATGAATAGATAGTTCTCAGACAAAGACATCAAAGTCATCCATAATCAAAAGAAAAAAATGCTCCAAATCACTGTTGATCAGAGAAATGCAAATTAAAACAACTCTGAGATGCCACCTTACATCCATCAGATTGGTTAAGATGATAGATAAGAAAAATTACATATTCTGGAGGGGATGGGAGAAATAGAAACATTCTTTTGAAAACAGATCCAACTATTCTGGAGACCAGTCTGGAACTGTGCCCAAAGACAATATCACTACTAGATCTGAATCCCAAAGAGTTCAAGGGAAAAAGGAAAAGGATCTTTTTGTACAAAAATATTTATAGCAGCTCTTTTTTGATGGCATAGAACTGGAAATTGATGGGATGCCCATCAATTGGCGAATGACTGAACAAGTTATATTATATGATTGTGAGGAAATGCTATTAGAAATGATTCTAGGGGTGGCTAGGTGGTGCAATGGATAGAGCACCAGTCCTAGAGTCAGAAGGACCTGAGTTCAAATCCTGACTCAGACACTTAATGATTACCTAGCTGTGTGGTCTTGGGCAAGTCACTTTACCCCATTGCCAAGAAAGAAACAAAGAAACAAAGAAAGAAACAAAGAAAGAAACAAAGAAACAAAGAAACAAAGAAACAAAGAAACAAACAAAGAAACAAAGAAAGAAACAAAGAAAGGATGCTATTAGAAATGGTAAAGGGGGGGCAGCTAGGTGGCATAGTGGGTAGAGCACCGGCCCTGGAGTCAGGAGTCCCTGAGTTCAAATTTGGCCTCAGACACATAATAATTACCTAGCTGTGTGACCCCTGGACAAGTCACTTAACCCCACTGCCTTGCTAAAGTGGAAAAAGAAAGAAAAGAGGGGAAAAGAAGAAATGGTAAAGGGGAGGATTTCAGGAAAAGCCTAGGAAGTGTTATATGAATTGATACAAAGTAAAGTGAAGAGAACGAAGAGACCATTTTACACAGCAACAATACTGTAAGTATAATCAACTGTGAAAGAATTAGCTTCTGTAATCAAGACAATGATTCAAAACAATTCAGATGACCCATAATGAAAAAAGGCTATGCAACTCCAGAAAGAGAGAATATGAACTCTGAGGGGAGAGTGAAGCAGGCTTTTTTTTTTTAACTCTATGTTTCTTGCTTTTTATTGTATGGTTTATTTGGTTTTGCAGCATGGATGATATTGGGACGTTTTGCATAATTTCACATGCGTAATTGTTAATAAATAATTTGAAAATAGAAAAGAAAATGTATCATCCACTTCTTAAGAATTATCTATTTTAGGGGGCAGCTAGGTGGTGCAGTGGATAGAGTACTGGCCCAGGAGTACCTGGGTTCAAATCCGGCCTCAGACACTTAATAATTACCTAGCTGTGTGGCCTTGGACAAGCCACTTAACCCCGTTTGCCTCGCAAAAACCTTTTTAAAAAAAAAGAATTATCTATTTTATATTGACCTTTGAAACCACATACACCCCCATCTAAGAATTTATCACTAGTTTCCTTTCATTCCCAACTAGGAAAAATCACAAATTTCAGGGGGATTTTAAGGCCAGTCAGTGCCATCCCATGAGTTGTTATGCCTAGATATAAATATATGGTTCCCTTTGGGGGAATATAAGCTCCTCGATGGCAGGTGCTGTTTCCTTCTGTCTTTGGGTCCAGCTCATCTGTTCTAGTACCTTGCATATCATAGTTGATTGCTGTTCAGTTGTTGCAACTGTGTTCAACTCTTGGTGATTCCATTTGGGTTTTCTTGGAAAAGATTCTAAAGTGGTTTTCTATTTCCTTCTCCAACTCATTTCACTCATGCAGAACAGAGACAAACAGGGTTCGGTGACTTGCCCAGGGACATACAATTAGGAAGTATCTGAAGCCAGATTTGAACTCACAAAGATGAGTCTTCCTGCCTCCAGAGTCAGTGCTCTATTCACTGTACCATGTAACATAGCTAATAATATTATGCATGAAAAAATACTTTTCAAATAGGGTCCCAAAGACTTTTTTCCCCCCTCAAAGACTCTTAAGCCTCTTTTCTTATCATTACCAAAGTTTAGTCTCATAGGATAACTTGGTGGATTTATTTATGTAAGAATATCTCCAGGCAGGACAGTTAGGTGGCACAGTGGATAAAATGCCAGCTCTGGAGTCAGAAAGAGCTGAGTTCAAATCCAATCTCAGACACTTACTAACTATATAACCCTAAGTGAGTCATTTAACCCCTATTGTCTACCCCCCCCCAAAAAAAAATCTCCAAGACCCATCTATCACAGTCTGGTTTCAGTGTTCTATCAGGCTCCTTCCAAAAAGGTCATTAGAGCCTTTCGAGGGACAAACAGGTAGCTTGATACAGTAAAACGACTTTGAGTTTGAAAGTGAAAAGGACAGGCAGCTTGGTGGCATAGTGGATAGAGCACTGGTCCTGAAGTCAGGAGGATCTGAGTTCAAATTTGGCCTCAGACACTTGAAACTATCTGTGTAACCTTGGATAAGTCACATAACCCCATTGCCCCACACCAAAAAAAGAAAGTCAAAAGGAATTGAGTTCAAATTTTGGTCCTTCCTACTCACAATCTCACCTTCCTAGATGACCTTTGGCGTGTCTTCCAGCCCTAAATCTATGACTCACAGAGGTGCTCATTTAGGGCTAGTCATGAAATGAGAGGGAGTTGGCCAGAATAGACAAGAAGTTAAATTTAATTCTAACCTCTTTATGTCTTTTGGCTTTTTACAGTTCCCTCATACTGGCCAACCCCACATCTAAGGGATGAGATTAGGCCAGGCTGGTCCAGTGGGTAGGGAGTGTAGACTCAAGAAGGTATTCCTATCTCCCATCTATCCAAGGAAGAGACCAAGGGGAGGCATGGGACACTGTTAAATTTAAAAAAAAAAAAAGGTTGATGTAAAATAGTTTCAACATCTGGATCCCAGCCAGATGTAAGAGGTGGATCCCTTAATCAGTCTGGGTGATGGGGGAGTGTGTCTTTCCCTCCTTTCCTCAGAACTTCAGTTCAGATACTCTTTCCCAATTAAGACTCAGAAAACTTCCCTTCTGAAGATTTATGGCTTTTTTTTTTTTTTTTTTTAGTTTATCTCTTCCAGGAAGAAACTGAATTTCTGTTTACAGTTCCTCTGGTTAAATATCCTTCTTTGCCTATGCTCGGCTTCAGGAAAAGAAAGGTAAATGGAAAAATAAGTTGAGAAATGGCATAGATTTACAAAAAGAACCTTCTGGAGTTTATCCCCATTCAATCTGACCTCTAGGTTCTTCCCCTTGATTTCCTCCCGTCCTAGATAAAGACCTCTTATGTTTGAATCCCCAAGAAGCCCAGATTTCCTTCAGAACTCAGCTGGACTATTGCCACCTTCCACTCCAAATCTTTTCTAATTTCCCCAGTGCTTAGTGCCACCCCCCCCCAATTAACTTGTATTTATTTGGAAATTTGTTGGATATTATAGTATTAGCTAAGATATAGAGGAAATTTAAGTTTGCAAATGAATTATCTTCTTTTATTTTCACAACTCTGGAATATAGGAGCAACGTAGCTCCATTTTACAGGAAACTGAGGCAGACAGCAGTTCAGTGACTTACTCAGGGTCAAAGAGACAAGGTTTCGAGACTGGATTTGGACTCACTGGGGCAGTAAGATGGTTAGAGCACCAGTCCTGGAGTCAGAAGGACCTGAGTTCAAATCCAGACTCAGATATTAACTAGCTGTGTGACCCTGGGCAAGTCACTTAATCCCATTTATCTCAATTTCTCATCTGTAAAAATGAGATGGAGAAGGAAATAGTGAAGCACTCTGGTATCTTGCCGAGAAAACCCCGAAATGAGGTCATGAAGAGTCAGACATGACTGAAACAATTGAACAGCAACAAATAAATATATTTGTATGAATACATACACAGACACACACATATATACAATCTGGAGAAACCAGATGTACACATATGTGTCTACATGCATCTTTATCCACACATATCAAAGACATAAATGTAAATTATACACTGGTATTGTTCCCCCCCCCAGATAAAATGGAAGCTACTTCAGGGCAGATATCCTTTCTTCCCATCTTTTATACCCTCAGCATTTAGCATAATAGCTAGCACATAGTAGGCCCTTCATTTATGATTGAGAACAAAGTCCCTGAGAATTTGCATCATTATAATGAAAATAAGATTCTTCTATGTTCAACATATCTTACTAAGAGGCTGGCCCACACAAGGGGACACAAACATATATAGAATGGATTCATAAAATTAAAGATATTGACAACTGGAAGAAATACTATAGATTCTCCACAGAAGGCTCGAACCAAAAAAGGTTTCTGGGTAATGGTAGGTTAACCAGAAATTTCATCCAAGCAGAACGCCCAGTTCCTGAGCAGTCGGCGTGGTTGAGGTTGCCATCACGCATGCTCTGCAAGGCTTGGCTCACGTAGGTGCTCTGGGCCACTGCAGTGGCTCCTGACTACCTCTGGCTGCCTCCACCTTCAGAGTTAAGACTCAAGGCTCTACTTTTCTAAGATGATAATCCCAGGCATGCTCTTATCTTGGCTAGAAAGACCAAGAAAACCTTGGACCAGGAGCTGATCCTTACCCCTCCCACTTGCCTTTGCTTTCCATTCCTTTCGAGATTTCTATGTGGGCTTGGTTTGTTTTTTCAAGCCCACAAGAGAATGCCATGATACTTTTCAGCTTGCTAACCGGACAGAGGCCTGGGCTTGTGGCACATAAGCGATTAGGATTCCAAACCACCATTTCCTCTGCCAATCTTCAGAAGAGAACCAAATGGAATATAAAAACCAACTTACAACTCTGCCTTCCCAGAGATATAACTAGGCTGACAGTTTTCTCTAGGCTGTGTATTGAAAAGGTGTTTTAAAAACAGCAACAACACTTTCAGTGCTTCAGCAGCATAGAAAAAAAAAGAGTTTTATACTTAACTCATAAGAATAATTGACATAATAAGCTACCAGATGACCCACCCTCTGCCCATCTACCCCCTTCTCCATGAAGTGGCTTATTACCCAGTGGCAGCCTGGTAGGAGAGTTCTAGTGCTCCCACACAGGAGGATATACATCTCTCTTTCTTCTTGAATGACCAAAGTGGTTTTCCTTAAATCTGACAGATTTGATCATGTCAGTCCCTTACTCAGGAAACTCTAAAGGCTCCCTATTACCCCCAGGATCACAAGGCTCCCCCTCTGTCTACTTTTAAAATCCTTCACAACCTGACCTCAAATTATCTTTCCAAGCTATCTTTCTGCTCTTTTCATTGATATTATTATTAACTGCTTTAAATTATTAAATTAATTCATATAAACTGATTTCCATATTAACTTTACATTTCAATCGTACCGGTCTGCCCTCTGTCTCCCACGTTCAGATCTTTCAAATCAGGAATACACTCCCTCCTCACCTCAGTCTCACAGAATCCTTCCCTTTCAGAAGCAGCTTGAAACCTTCCTTCTATGTATTTTTGTTTCTTTTTTTTTGAAAGGCAGTGGGGTTAAGTGACTTGCCCAAGGTCTCACAGCTAGGTCATTATTAAGGGTCTGAGGCTGGATTTGAACTCAGGTCCCTCTGACTCCAGGGCAGGCGCTCTATCCACTTAGCCACCTAGCCGCCCCCTCCCTCCTTCTATGTAAATCTGCAACATCACTTCCTTTTAAAAATTGTTCTAGTACTTTGGACTAGGTTTAATATCAATTTCATTCATTTACCAAACTCTACTAGCCACCAGAACCAAAAGTATGTCTAAATAGTTGTGTTGTTGGCAGTTGTTTCAGTCCCCTCTGACTCTTGGTGACCCCATTTAGGATTTTCCTAACAAAATAGTGGTGTAATTTGCCACTTCCTTCTCCAGTTCATTTTACAGATGAGGAAATTGAGATAAATAAACTTAAGTGCCTTGTCGAGGCTAGGAAGTATCTCCTGATGCCAAGCCCAGTGTTTTATCTAATTCACCGCCTAGTTGCCCTTACTAATTGTACTATAAGATTAAATTCTGTAAGTCCCTCCCCCTTTCCTTATCTAGCTAACAAGTATCTGACTACCTTGGGCTGCTTTGTCTTTATTCCCTTTTTCTTTGAACTGCATTTATTTGTGGTTGTATTTGTTGCCTTCCCCGTTACATATTTATTTAGCCTGCATATAATCTGTTGTTTGTTTTTGAATTCAAGAGGATCATTCTTTCTGAATCTCCATCCCCTAAGTCACCTACCTGCCCTTTTCTAAGAGAGAGTCAGTACCTAACTGAATCTCAGATGGTGGAATTTCAGGCATTGTGACAGTTCAGAGAGAACAAGATATGCTAAGTAATGTGCTTTGTTACTTTCATTCTGAGTAGTCAGAGCAGAAACCTTGCTGAGCCTTCCCTCAGGTCACACCATGCAAAGGACTGCCCACTTTGTTGGAACATGGTTGTCCCAGCTTCCACTGAAGCCTTGGGGCAGTATTCTTTACTCTTGCCAGAGACTAGTTTATGCAGAACTCATACAGGACAAGCACTCAGGTGGGGGGATCAGAACAAGGACACTCTCAAGGTCTCTCTTAAGAGTTGATTGGCGGCTAGGTGGTGCAGTGGTTAGAGCACCAGCCTTAGCGTCAGGAGTACCTGGGTTCAAATCCGACCTCAGACACTTAATAATTACCTAGCCATGTGGCCTTGAGCAAGCCACTTAACCCCATTGCCTTGTAAAATCCTAAAAAAAAAAAAAATGCACACAGTAGATAGACAAATGGAACTAGCTCAAAGAGCACATGGAAAGGAGTATGGTGTTAAGGCAGAAAAAAGATGGAGGAAAAATAGATAAAGTAGCATTACATTTCAACCAACCTTGTCTAGTTTCCTTCACAGACAGGCACTCCCCAGCCTTGCAGATTTGTGGAATGAGCTGTCTTGTTTGTCTTGGAGTAGACTTTGTAAGCAAATAGGACTCCAAAATGTTACCATCATCTGCCCACCCCCAACTCCAACAGGACATCTCCTGAAACAAAACCAGGTTTTTCAGGTATCTTTCTCAGCAAGTAGGTCATTCTTTGATAGAGTCTTTGGGGCATGTTTTATTATCGGCACAAATCTTCCTCCTTCCGCCATGGCTTATGGTCTTCTGACCATGTCTTTGAAATTAGTGCATTATCTATTGCTCCACCAAAAAAGGAAAAACTGGACTGTGTTAAACAAGCATATGCTTATTTTGTGCATAGCTTTGATTTCTTAAATAATTGACGGGGCTCTTTTCTGGCACCTTCTCCTGGTATTACATGGGTCAGCTAAGATGTTTCACATTTGCTGAGGTCATCATCCCCCAAGGATCCTTCAGAAATCCACTTTTATAGATCTGTGTTAGGTGAAGGCTAATGTTGAACCTATAAGGAGTCATTCTGGTTGCTACTGTGATGGGGTGAAGGGGGAGAGAAGGAAGGGCCCTATTCCCCAAGAAGAGGAAGAAGGACCTTCCCCAAGCTGATTTGGCACTGGTAAAGTCACAGTTCATCTCTTTCCACAATCCTAGGAAGGTATCACCTCTTGAAGTTTGGGGGGAAATTGTAGCTGAAGAACATGACATTAATGTCAGCAAAGTGGGCAGGTCTTTACATGGGGTGACCCTAAGGAATGGTTGAGCAAGGTTTATGGTCTAGCTCTAATCATAATGAAAGTAGCAACTCACATTATTTTCTCTCTAAACTGCCACAATGCCTGAAATTCCATCACATGAAATTTATTTACACAGACCCTCCTTTGAAAAGGACCAGCAGGCGACTCAGTGGATAAGGGTACTAGACCAGAGTCCAAAAGACTCATCTTTTTCAAGGTACAGACTCTTACTAGCTGCTTGCCTCAGTTTCCTCAGTTATAAAATGAGTTGGAGAAAGAAATGGCAAATCACTCTAGTATCCCTGCCAAGAAAACTCCAAATGAGGTAAAAAAAAATGTCAATCAGGAGGGAAAAAAGACTGTTTAACTTTTAAAATGTAAAAAGTTCTTCAATGTAAATATCAGATTGAAATGGTAAAATTCAAAACCTTACAAAAATATAGGTAGAAACTACTATTATATATAATTGGAAAACAAATAAAGTATTTATATAAAAAATGTAGAGAGTTCTTGAAGGAGTGGTAGTGATGGTGAGATTCCTGAAGTCATTATTAACATCATAGCAAGAAGAATTAGTTTATCAGATTGCCGAGAGACACTCTTAGTGAGAACCCAAGGGAATGGGAGGAAACTTTTTATATGGAGGAGGGGGTGGTCCTGAATAAGAGAATGAAAGCAACATTATTTCACAAACTGCACCCTCTCCTCTAGATTATTCTCCTAATCTGCCTTGGCCTCCAAAAGTCCCCGTGTCTAGGAGTTTACTGGGGGATTCCAAGACAGGGTATAGTCCAACATCTTGATTTTCTGGATGAGGAAAATGAGATCCAGAAAACTGTTTGACTTACCCAATAGTCACAAGAGTCATATGAGGCAGAACCAGGTTTTGAATCCAGGTCCACAAATGCCAAAACCATCCCACTTACCACTATGCCATTGCATCTCCCTCTAAAGAGTGGAAGATATCAATACTTCCTTAAAAGACACAAAGTCTAGAAAGAGAAACAGACAATGAGGAAAATGTCATTTTTAGTACTTTGCCTCTATTGAAGTATGAGTGATAGGTGGGAGCAAAGCATTTTACTAGTTTTCAGAATTGTGGAACAAGGAGGGAACGGTAGTATCGAGGTTATCTAGGATTCCCAAGGAAAGTGGGATCATAGATGACTTCATTGGAACTGGGCCTTCAAGATTGGGAAAAAAAGATGTAAACAGGCAGAGGAGGAGGGGGATGAGAGAAGAAAATAGCATTCCAAGTACCAGGAACAGCATATGCAAAGGCAAGGAGGTAGGAAAGTATTAGATGCAATTCAAGGATAGTGTGTAGTTCAGTTTTACTGGGACATGAGAATGGAAAGCACAATGGAGTTGAAGATTGGAAAGAGCAAGTGTCCAGTGCTTTGAAATCTTTACATAAAAGATGTCCTCAAATTATGAAAACCACCCCCTTGTCTACATTCTCTTCTTTTCCTTAATCCCTCTTCCTAGCGAAGCAACAAGAAAGTAGAATCCACCTAGATCCACCCTGTTCAGAAAAGGAATGTACACACTCCTTTTCTGAGAGCCATCTCCTTTTTGATTTGTTTTCACTGACCCATTTCTTTCATTTCTGAACACAGTAAAAGTCTTCCCCACCACCACCACCCCCAAACTAGAATTATTCTCTTTATTTTCACGGCCTGACCCTCCAGTAGACTGGGGGGGACTCCTAGCCCAGATCGATGAGCTGTCAATAACATGAGGGTAAGACTAGGGAATGACTAGAGACACTTCTAGAACTTTGTAGACTAACTGTAGCATGGAGTTCTGTGGAGGGGGATCTAGCCCTCTGCCTGAGCTTTCCTGGGAATCACAAAGAAGCATTCTTCCTGACAGGTTTGCTTTAGAATTTTTCTTCCAGGGTAAAAACATCACTTGTACAAAAATATTCACAGCAGCCCTGTTTGTGGTGGCAAAGACTTGGAAATCAAGTAAATGTCCTTCAACTGGGGAATGGCTTAGCAAACAGTGGTATATGTATGTCATGGAACACTATTGTTCTATTAGAAACCAGGAGGGATGGGAATTCAGGGAAGCCTGGAAGGATTTGCATGAACTGATGCTGAGTGAGATGAGCAGAACCAGAAGAACACTGTCCACCCTAACAGCAACATGGGGGTGATGATCAACCTTGAAGGACTTGCTCATTCCAGCAGTGCAACAATCAGGGACAATTTGGGGCTGTCTGCAAAGGAGAGTGCCATCTGTATCCAGAGAAAGAGCCATGGAGTTTGAACAAAGTTCAAGGCCTATTCCCTTTAATTTAGAAAAATAACCCCGATATCTTGTCTGATCTTGTTATCTCTTATACTTTATGTTTCTTCCTTAAGGATATGATTTCTCTTTCATCACACTCAATTTGGATCAAGGTACAACATGGAAACAAAGTAAAGACTGACAGATTGCTTTCCGTGGGGGGTGGGGGGAGGGAAGTAAGATTGGGAGAAAAATTGTAAAACTCAAATAAAAACTTTAATAAAACAATTTCTCTTCCATGGTTCAGCTAGTGGTTTCAGTTAGTGGCCAACTTTTTCCTCTTTCCCAGGGATACTGGGAAGTCCCTCGGAGTCTCACCAAGAGATTTCCACCAAGGAGAAGGGGGAATTCCAAGGTCATTCTTTCTCTCATTCCTTGAGCTCCAAAACTGTTATTCTTGAGAGAAGAGCAGGAGAGAGGACTGAGGCTCTTGATTAGCCTGGTTGAGGGACCAACTCTGATAGAACTGTAGGATTATAGACTTTCCTCCAGAACCAGGGAAGTCAGATGTTAAGAAAGTAAGGTTCTCCTAGACTAGGGAATCAGGAGACTCCCATGCCTGCCTGGGTAAAATGAGGATATTGGAAGACTATTTTTTTTTTGCAAGTCAGTGGGATTAAGTGGCTTGTCCATGGCCACACACAGCTAGGTCATTATTAAGTGTCTGATGTCACATTTGAACTCAGGTCCTCCTGACTCCAGGGCTGGTGCTCTATCCACTGCGCCACCTAGCCGCCCCATCCTGGAACACTCTTGATCTGCTGATTTTTCATATGTAAAAAAAACAAAACAAAACAAAAATCTGTGCTAAACTCTGTATTCACAAAGGTGAATAAGAAAAACTTCCTGCCCACAAGGAGCTTCCAATGTAGGAGGGAGCAGAGATGCACACAAACAAGTAATACAAAGAAGATGCAGAGTTGACTTCTTTGATGATAGAAACAGGCAGGGTTACTACATCTAAGAATGAACCTAGCTTCTTCTTCCTAGCCCAAGAAGGGAAGTCCCCGGAGAACAAATGGGATATGCTTTCTTCTCCGCACCTTTAATTAATTTTTTTTTTACAAGATGCAGAGGATGTCTGAGTCCACACAAACGGAAATGCTGGAATCCCTGCAAGCCAAGAGAGAGGATGTAGAAAATGATGTGAAAAGCAGATTCACTAAGTCGGGGAAGATGGATGGGTGGAAAAGATGAATGCAGATGAACTGGATTCTGCAGCAGGCTGCTTAGTAATGGAAGTGGGATCCAGTGGAGCAGAGCTCCCCAACAGTCACTTCCCCTGAATTGTCCCGAGACAAGGAAAGATTTGAGTGCAGATGACGCTAGATTGGAGAATCCTGATTTTGATCCAGCAGGTCACTGTGGTGTGGGATCCTAGGGTGGGGGCCAGTGGGGGAGGGGATACTCAGGATATGTCAGTGTAGGATATCTGTAGAAATAAACTTCAGGAAAAGGAGAGATGAGTGACGTCCTGGAGGATGGGCAGCAACTGGTCAGCAGCGGCAGCAATGATTATTTGCATGTATGCAGCAGGCAGCTCATAGTTTATAATGAAGTCCATTTCCTGCTACAGTCGACTGGGAGAGGATCCCAGGTTCCCTCTGTACAGGTGAGACTCAGAGAGGTAGGGTCACACAGCTGGGATTCTGACACTACAGCCCCTGCCCCAAGTTCTTCCCCTACACTGTTTAGTCCCTGAACAAATGAGAGAAGGTTGCTTCTAATTTCTGGCATTGGAGGAGGGGAGGGGTCCCTTGAAAATGACCACCCGATAAGCACACATGGTGGGTACCCAAGAGGGAAAGGATGTGAGATGTCACCAAGTTACTCTGTAAATTGTTTGTCATCTCTGGAACAAGTCCCCTATCCCCCCCAGGCCAGTCAAGTCTTCTCCCTCTCTTGAAGACCTAGAACATGGAGCCAATAGCTCAACATTTTGGCTTATTTCACTGCTCCGGATAATTTATGGAGGCTTAGGAACTTGGCTCCAATTGTGATATAAATGGTGATGTCATATTTTCTGGTGTTTGCCTCACCCTGGGGTTCCCGTTGCTGATAAGCATGATCTCATTCATCCTCTTACGAATATGTGAGTATTTGTATTACAGATTAGAATCCTCATTTTATAGATGTGGAAACTGGGCCCAGGGGGGGATTCAGTTAACGTTTCTGGGATCACATAAAGAGGGCTTGACCAAGCAAATGGACTCCCATTATTGTTATTCATTCAATAGGCATTACTCCATTCGACAAATACTTATTTTACAGCGATCAGAAAGGCTTAGAAATTAACACCATAAAGAGAGATGAAACAATCCTGGCTCTGTTCCATATAGCTGCTGCCAAACGATCCGAAAGCACAGGTCTGGTCCTGTTACCTTCCTGTTGAGTAAATTCCACTGACTCCCTTTTATACCCCCACAGAGTCAGATAATTGGGAAGAACCTCAATCGTCATCTGATGCACCAATACTCTAAAGGAATATAAAGACACGTGCTATCCACACTCTTCTTGAAGCCCTCCAAAGAGACAGAAACTCACCTCCTCTTCAGAGAACAAATTCCCCATAGCAGCTGATCCTAAAGGAGGGGCAAAATCCCAAGAGGGGGTGTTTGTTGTCTTGATTCCAAGATTATCAAGACCTGACCTCAAAGGACACAAAATCAGTAGTTAAAAAACTGACATCATCCCAAAGTTAGCCAGTCATGGGGATTTTCCCTAGCACATCCACAACTACCCTAATCTTTTCAACACTTGTTCTGTCTGCCCCCTCCCTCCTCAAGTTCTATCTCCCATCTTTTGAGCCCTAAGTCAGGCTCTTCAGGAAATTATAATGTAATCTCCAGTGTGGCACCCACAGAAGCAGCAGGTACCACTAGGAAAATTTCCCCACCTCCCCATCTCCAGCATACCTATCCCTTCTCCACTTCCAGATCACTTGGCAGTTGTGATGATGATGATGATGAGGATGATAATGATGTTTGTCATTCCTTCTCATTGAAGACGGACACATCAGGGAGGTGATGCCATGACATGTAAATTGGATTTGGAAACTGATCTTTAGGTGCAAGTTGGAAGTTTATTTTAGAAGGGATGGAATTATAAGAGAATATTGCTCTGCTGTTAAGATGTTGAATCTGATGAATAGAGAATCATAGGAAGATATATCCAAAGTGAAGTAAGTACAATCAGAAAAAATACATATACACAATGAGAAAAATAATTCTAATGTAAAGAATATCAAAGCGAAACAATTGAAACTGATTGCTATGAAATTATGGCTAAGCTAGCTCCAAATTAGAGATGGAAAGGTAGGTACCTCCCTTCTACCTTTGCCAAAGTCAGGCAACAAGCATTTATTAAGAACTTATGAGGCGGGGCGGCTAGGTGGCGCAGTGGATAAAGCACCGGCCTTGGAGTCAGGAGTACCTGGGTTCAAATCCGGTCTCAGACACTTAATACTTACCTAGCTGTGTGGCTTTGGGCAAGCCACTTAACCCCATTTGCCTTGCAAAAACCTAAAAGAATAAAAATAAAAAAATAAAATAAAATAAAGAACTTATGTGGTGAACACTGTCCTGGCAATACAAAGAAAGGCACAAATAACCCCCGCCATAAAGAAACTTCTATTTAGGAGGGGAAACAAGTAAACAATTATGTGCATATAAAATATGGGCAGGGTTATTGGAATAAAAGCATAAAGATGGCATGAAAATGGAGGTAGATCTGAAGTAGGTGAGATTTGAACCATCTTGAAAGAAGTCAAGGAAGCCAGGAGGCAGGGGTTTACCTCTTTAGAGGGAGAACATTCACTGGGCATTGATTGGGGTCAGTCCAAGAAAAGGCACATTCAGAAACTGGAGAGTTATATAACTTTCTTTAGTATCTAAGGCCCTACTTATCTTTTTTATTTTATTTTTTTTAGTTTTTGCAAGGCAATGGGGTTAAGTGGCTTGCCCAAGGCCACACAGCTAGGTAATTATTAAGTCACTGAGGCTGGATTTGAACTCAGGTACTCCTGACTCCTGACTACCACTGCACCACCTAGCCACCCCCGGCCCTACTTATCTTGGAACATCCAACCACCCTTGTAGACTTCTCTCCCTGGAATATCCCCTGCCAGGCTGGTGTCCTTTTTCTACTGGTGAGTTCCTCCATTTTGTGGAGGGGCCTGGGTCAGGGACTTTGCTCCTGACTTTCTAGATTTCCACACCTTGCCTCCATTATTATCTCACCTTGAAACTTTCCTAAGTGCCTGGGGTCTCCTCTTCTTTGAATAACCCAACCATCCCTGCATCTTCCCTCCAGGGACCCCATTTTGAGGAAGAGCTCATGTTGGCCAACTTTTCTTCCCTTTCCACTCAGTTCTTCTTCTGACTTTCCAAACTTTGACTTCATGCCCTCGTTCCCTTATGAATGCTCTCCCTCCTCGCCCCTAACATGTTCTCAGCTCCCTTTTATTTGTTGTCTTCTCCTTTGGAATATAAGTTCTTGAGTTCAGGGGCCATCTTCCCTTTTGTCTCTTTTTGTACCACCTTCTCTTGGCACAATGTAGTATTGTAGCATATGGCATATAACAGGCACTCATGGAAAATACCATCCACATCCAGAGAAAAAAAATATGGAGTCTGAAACACTTTTAGAATTTATGGGGTTTTTTGTTTTCTCATGGTTTCCCCCCCTTCAGCTTCCTCCCCTTTTTCCCCCATATCAGATTATTTGCTGTCATGGGGAAGAGGGAGGGAAAAGAGAGAGGCAGAAAAATGTGGAACTCAAAGGCTTATAAAAGAATGAAGGTCAAAAACTCTGTTTGCATATCATTGAAAAAATAAAATAACTCTCAGAAATGTATAAAAATAAAATTAAAAAATAAAATAACCACAAGAATTTTTGCCTTGACTTATGTGTGAGGAACATCAAAAAGATGAGTGGAGATGGAATCTAGACTATGTAGAGAGATTGAAGGGTAAGAAAACTGGAAAGACAGGAAGGGACCACATTGGGATGATCATAACAGGCAAAGATTTTATAGTTGATCCTAGAGGTGATAGGGAAGCTCTCAAGTTTATTGAGTAAGGAGGCAACATGGGACTTTTCTCTGTAGGGAAGTCATTTTGACATCTGAATTGAGGATGGACTGGAATGGGGAAAGACTTGAGGCAAGGAGATCCTCCAGCAGCTGATACAATGGTCTGGGAATGAAGTGATAAGGCAGAGGTTATGTCATAGAAAAGAGGGACTAAGGATCTGGAAATCTGCAGATAAAGTCAGATTTTTTCAGTATGTTGCCTAGTTGTGCTAAATTGTTTTATTGTTTGTGATAAAGGATAGATTTCTTTGAGCAGATAGGGGAAGGAACACTGGAGAATGTAGGTGACTCAAAAGCAAAATATGCCATCCAAAAACAAGAATCTAAATCTTGTTTTCCAAATTCTTTTAAAAAGAAAGCAAGCTACCCCAACATTTTGAGCATTAGGATACCACTCCTGGCTCTGTATTAACCCAGCTGATCGGGAGAGGGGAGAGATTGGGGGGGGGGGGTGCTTATATCAGAAAAACCTTCCTAACATTTAAGTCTTCTCCCAAATGGCCAAGAAACTGTCTTGCAAAGTAGTAGGGGTCTTCATGGGAAGACTGGATGGTGATTACTTCTTTTTTTGCTGTAGAAGGGAAGCTTTCTCAGGTTGGGGTTGGACTCAGTGGTCACCTAGCTCCTTTCCAGTCCTGAAATTCTGTATTTCTGTGATTCCAGCAAAGAGGGCTAAGCTTTTGCCCCGGATTGTCTCTATATTCTTGCCCTTTACCCCATATGGAAAGTCTTTTCCCTTCTCCACCACCTATCCAAATCCATCCCTTCAAAGCACAGTGCAAGTCCCAACTTTTCCAACGTAACTTTTCCAACCATGCTGGTCCAAGGAAATCCCTTCTCTATGGGGATTTCTTACTTATACAGCTTAGGGTCCTCAGATACCATTGAGATGTTTTTGCATGATTTTCTAGTTCCCCATATTTCAGACCAAAAACTATAAGACCCAATTCTTATTTTGAGCTCTTTGAGGCCAAAATTGTGCCTTACATTTCTTTTGTGTTAGCCAAGATCCCCAGTGTACCCCCCCTCAAAAAAAAAACCACTTGATTTTTCTGCTGACCTTTCTCGCTAATGCTCTTAGTTCACCACCTTAGAGTCATCCTTGATTCTTCCCTCTTTTTCATCCCCTAATAAGTGTTTAAATCAGGATTTGAACTCAAATCTTCCTGATGCCAGGTCCATTATACTATTTATTGCATTACCTAGCTGTCTCTTGTTAGTCATCTTTACCCCCTCAAATAATCAGCTGCCAAGTCCCAGCCATTCTATATCCACAAATCAACCAGCATTTAATAAATGCTTAACTTCAAGAATGATGGACAAAATAACAATGCCAGACCATCTCTCTACGGACACCACCAAAGTTCTCTCTCCCCTTACCTTTTGCCTGGACCATTGCAATCGTCTCCTGATTGGCCTTCCTGTTTTCAGTTTCTCCCTTCTCCAATCCATCCCTCAACATAACTGCCAAAAATCATATTCCTCAAGCTCATGTCTAACCCTATCACTCTCCTCAAGGAGGTTTTGGCCTTTTTTTGCCTTTAGATTGAAATACAAACTCCTCAATCTTCTGGCATCTGGTTCCAGTCTCCCTTTCCAGACATTTCATGTTATTCTTCTTCATGCATTTTAATGTTCCAGACAAACCGGCCCGCTTGCCATTCCCCAAACTCAGCATTCCATCTCTTCTCTCCAAGCCTTTGCCCTGACTGTCCCCCATCCTTGAAATGTGCTCTCTCCTCCTCGCTGGCTTTTGGAATCTTTTGGAATCTGTTCAGTCATTTTCTAGTCTTCTCCAATATTTTGTAATCCCCTTTGGGGTTTTCTTGGCAAAGATACTGGAGTGGTTTGCCATTTCCTTCTCCACTCCATTTTATAGATGAGGAAATTGTGGCAAACAAGGTTAAGTGACTTGCCCAGGTCACACACCTAGTATCTAAGGCTGGATTTGAATTCACCAAGATGTGTCTTCCTGATTCCAAGGCTGGCACTCTCTCCGCTGAGCCACCTAGCTGCCTTCTTAGAATCTTAAAAACGCTTACTATGTTACAGGGCTATGCTAAACACAGAATATACAAAATAAAAAACAACCCCAGATAGTAAGGGGCTAACATTCTATCGGGGCCCTTAGTTGTTAATAATAATAAACAGAATTTACATACTGAAGGGTATTGAAAGCACATTAAGCGTGTTTTCCCATTTGTTTCTTACAAGAACTCTGTGAGGTAGATTACTATTGTTCCCATTTTACAGATGAGGAAACTGAGACTGAGAAAGATTAAAAGATTTGTTCATTTGCATAACTAATAAATGTTTAAAGCAGGATTTGAAGTCAAGTCTTCCTGATGCCAGGTCCATTACACTATTTACTGCATCACCCAGTTGTCTCTTGTTAGTCATCTTTACCTCCTCAAATAATCTATGGAAGTATATTTAAGATCTCCTTTTTTCATTTTTAAAAGAAATATTCAAAAATAATATATTTTTTTTACAAAGTCATTTCCAGAATCCTTGGGAAAGCCCCTTGGACACAAAGAGTGCTAGTACCTACCTTCCTTTCTTCACTGAAAAAGAGTTAAGATTTAAAAAAAAGAGTTAAGGTATAAGTCCCTTCCTTTCATTTCAGGTATGAAGTTAATGGGATGGTTGATTTGTTGCACAACACTGAAATGTTAACCCATACTATATTTTTAAGATTGCTTAAGAATGCTATAAATGTTACCAAAAATCTTCATGGATTACCGAAAAACTTCGTGTAAGGAAGAAATGGAATAGTACACAACTTCCTTCCAGTGCTGGGTAAATTCTATCTCTTATTTTTATTAAGTTAAATTGAAAGGTACAAATATGCTAATTTGGATTTTTCTCCACCTTCACTTCCCCTCTCTCTCCTTTTTTTCCTTCTCTTTCTAGACATCCTTCAGTTTGCCCTTTTGTCTGTCTGTCTCTCTGACTCTGTATGTCTCTCTCTCTCCCCTTTCCCTATATTTCTCTATTTCTCTCTCCCTTTCCCCCTCCATCCAAGCCAGAATATAAATATTAAATTAAATTATTTCTGGTAGATTTGCGCCTCAATCACTAAGTCACTTTAGTAGTAGTATTAATTTTTTTCCTTCCAACAAAGGATAAGAACCAACCAACCAATCAACAACAAACCACTACCTTGATTCTAACACCTTTGTCCCAGGAAACTGAGACTAAGGACAATTAAGTGACTTGTCTACCACCTTTGATACAACTTGGGATCAGAGGACATAGGATCACAGAAACCATCTCGTTCAACCACCTCATTTTATAGCTGAGGAAACTAAGGTCTAAGTGGCTAAGAAATTGCCCAAGATATGTAAGTAATAATTATTAAAGCCAGGCTTTGAACTTAGCTGCTCCAATTTCACATTGGATTTTTTTCTTATATGTTTATATCCTCCAGTAGATTGTAAGCTTTTAGAGGGCAGGGTCTATTTTTCTTTTTTTGGCTTTGTATTTCTTGCCTGTGGTAGGTGTTAAGTCAATAATACCTCTTCTATTAGTAAATATAGTGTTTAAATGGACAAGGCAGAACCAAGTAGAAAGGAAGGGGTCCAAGCCAACATGGAATGGGTCTTGTCCGGGGCTTGTATGCCAGACCAATAGAGGCCCCCCAAGGAGCCCTAGAGTGGACCACAGGCATCTCTACCCTGCTACCTGCAGCCATCGCCATCAGGTATAATGACTCACTCCCCCCGGTCATCTAAGGTCAAACATTTCTCCAGTCAAAGGGAGAGCCAAGTCTTCCTTACTGGGTCCAAAGGAATAAGTCTTTCCTCTTAGCTTTCAAAATAGAGAGGAATTGGGGTCCCACTCCTAGAAACATTAGGCTGACTCAGGTGTGTTTCCATTTCTGGAAATCAAACCCTCTCTCCAGTCCCCCTAGAGGAAAAGAAAATAAACCAAATGATGAAGAACAAGTGTGGGGAATGTTTAGGGCTTCCTTCCCCCAAGTTAGTGCTTCAGGGAGGCCAGGAGATGGGGTGCGGCTTGGGGGAGGGGGAATAGAAGGAGGGGATCTGGGCCAAAAGCTCCTGGCTGTGGAGTCTCCTCTCATGAGCCAGGAATGTGATGATATCATGTTATACAGCACCACACACCCTGAGGCTGCCTCCCCACCGTCCCAAAAGGAGAAGGCACAGAAAAGCCTGGAGACAGGGAAAGGTAGCCCAAGTCCCAGAGCACCGAGGGCGGGCGGGCCTTGCTTCCTGGAAGAAGTTAATCAAGGAAGACTGGAATCACTTTCCCTCCCTTGAAGGGAATCAGTCATCAGTCTGACTTAATTTAGGTGTGGTTCCACCCGAAGGCAGGGGGATGGACGAGTTGACTTTCAGAAATCCCTTCTGGGGGGATTCTTCACTGACTTTTAGCTTTTCTTAGAGAAGATCTTCAAAATCTCTCACTATAGAGCACTGGCCCTGGAGTCAGGAGGACCTGAGTTCAAATTTGACCTCAGATACTTCATGATCGCCTAGCTGTGTGACCTTGGGCAAGTCACTTAACCCCATTGCTTTGCATAAAAATAGAAAGAAATTGCTCTATAATCTTCCTACAATCTGCAGAAATGATAAGATGAAGACTTTGGGACTTACAGGGATCCTCAGTCACAGATTCTGAGCTGTAAGGGGATCTCAGGAGTCCCATCCCTTCACTTTCCAGAAGAGGGATCAAAAAGGTTAAGCAATATGTCCAACATCACACAGCTAATTAGTGTCCAAGGTGGGATTTTCAGTCCAGGCCCTCTGACTCCAGTTTCCCCCCAAAGGCCAGTCTCAAGAACTTTAGAACTGATTGTGCAGCATGGGAGCCACTGGTACCCAGCATGGTCTGCCCTCATCAGAGAAGTTGCTGGCACCCAACTAGTGTGGCCTGCCCTGTGCTCGATGAGCAAGGCAGAATGGAAGCTGTTCAAGGGGAACTTTCATATGGACCATTTATGCCAAACCCGTGGTAGAGCATCTAAGCTCATATCGGTGCCACCAGCGCCAGCTGATAACTCTTGCTGTAACTCTTGTCTGACATAATGATGACACGATGGTCTACTTCGATAACGAAGGCTAAGAACCAACCAACCCATCAACAGCGAACCACTGCCTTGATTCTAACACCTTTGTCCCAGGAAACTAAGACTAAGGACCATTAAGCGACGTGTCCACCGCCTAGCTAGCAAGGCAGAACTGGCACTCAGTCCCCCTGACCTCAATCCGGTCCTCTGACCCTCTAGACACCATGCAGCTCACTCCTCTGTCTCCCAAACCATCCCAGACACAGGGGATAGGATTCCACAGCCAGCAGGGTCATGCTCAAGGTCTCACATCATTCAAAATCACACACATGTCTATCTTTAATCTTAGTACCTAGGAGGTGCTTAATAAGCTTGATTGATTAGCCTGAATCCACTCCCTTCTGTTTCTTGTCCTCATTGGAAAAAGGCCTCATTGGGCGAGAGATCTTAGAACTAGGAGAGAACTCATTGACCACTGGGCCCAATTCTTTCATTTTACAAACAGAGCAAACTGAAACCCAGAGAGATTCCCTCTTTTCTAAATGATTCCTATCTTTTCACTCCATCTGGCTGGAGCTCACTCACTTGAGAGAGTTACTGTTGCTCCTAAGAAAGTCACATGAATTTTAATTGGGGAAACTTTCCTTAATCCTTTCACCCAATGCCAGTGTTTGGGAAGAAAAGCTAGTTAACAATGGAGAGGATCTCTGAAATCATCTAGTCCAAGTTGCTCATTTTACAGAAAAAGAAACTGAGGCACAGAGAAGTTAAGTCATTTGCCTGAAGTCACACAGGAAAGAAATATAGAGTCAGAGGCTGCTTGAGACCTGGGCTCTGCTGCCTTCTGTCAATACTTTTCCCTCCAAGGTTATTTTCCATCTGTTCCTTCTCTGTCAATTTTGGGCTTGGCGTAGATGACCTCTGAGGTCCCATGTACTTCTATCATTCAATGACCATGTTTATGTGAAAGTGGTCAAGGAAAATTGACCCCAACTTCAGTCTTAGGGGGATCCTCTTAGTCTCCCCTGCTCCCAATTCTTTCTAAGCATTAACCTTCACCTCCCTTTTTCCCTGAGCTCCAGGACAGGAGGAACCTGGGCATGGGCAAGGAGGGCAAAATGACAGGGGAGATTGCCTATCTCAGTACCCACTTGGGGCAAAGCAGGACTTGATTTGGGGGCCCCTGAAGTCTCAGGGGAATAGCTGGGTGTCCCCACAACCTTATCTCTATTCCCGATAGTCCCAAACCATCACAATTCCCTGGAATGGGCTTCAGTTCCAACTGAGTAGGAATCAGAGATACCTGGATCAGAAGTGACAATAGCCAAAAGGCTGCTCTAACAATGGGCATTGGAACCAGCCTCCACACTGTCTTCCAGAGGAAGTCAAGGCTGCTGCTGCTGCTCCCCCTGCTCCCCCAGGATTCCATCCACCCCCTCTATGCTGAAGGCCAAACCGTTGCCCACCTGGCTCCTCCCAAAGCTTCTGCTCTTCCCCATCCTCTCCAGTTTAAGATTTTGTCATTTCATTGTCTTGATTACCAAGAGAAAAATCCAATTGGTAAATATATATAAACACATATATTAAGAATTAGAAGGGACCTTTGAAGGTCATCTCCATCAAATCTCTCATTCTGCAGATGGGAAATGGGTCCAGAAAAGTAATACAATTTATCCAGAGTTGCACAGCTATTAAAGATTACAAGCAGGATACAGGGTGATAAGGTAAGGCAATAAGCATTTATTAATCACTCTTTCTGGATCAGGTACTATGCTAAGCATTGGGGATGCATAAAAACAAAAATACTGCTATATTTTATGTCTCTATTCCCCACTTTATGTCTCTTTGGCCATTTCTATTGAACTCATGCTCCACAAGCTACTGTCTGTTAACATCTGTGGATCTGAGTTGTTTTGTCTCTTCGGGTCTGTCTGCTACTATCTACAGGGTGTAGTAACTTAAAAGCCTTTCACTGGCAAGGAGAATTCTAGTTCTCTATAATTAAGGGCAATAAATCACCAAATTGGGTCAACAAAAAGTGACCAGCAAAATGCCCAAGACTAAGATTAAATTTATACTTTTGCCCGCTTTTTTTCTTTTGCAGAATGGTAGTTCTTGGTTCCAGATAAAGTAGTTAGAAAATTCTTTACAATTCTTGCTAAATGTCTGATGGCAAGCCTACTTCCCCCAAAGCCATTTCCAAGATTCTTCCTTGGCAAAAGCAAAACCAAAACAAACTCTCACAGAGTATAGGAATGGAAATCTCAGGAGAAAGAACAAAAGTTGGGTAAATCATGAAAGGTTCCTGGCCCACATTTCTGTCTTTATTATCTCTATCTACCAGCAATAAATATGCTCCCTCTTTTTATATTCAGCTCGGTGCCAAGGGGGTACCTTTCCAAGATTCTTAATGAATGATTGTTGAATTGAATTCTTAAATAGTTTGTGCTAGAGGTGTGCTAGAGGAAGCAGATGGAAGCTGAGAGGAAGGAGGTAAAGAAATTCTATGAGTACCTTTTAGGCCCAGAAAAATGGAGAGAGATTGTGTGAATGCTGCAAGAGGGTCAGTTTGGCTGGACAACTAGAGTGGCAAAAGCAGGTTCCTGAATGATAAGGCTAGAGGGGGCAGGCCTTAAATTGAAGAACTTATTTCTTCTAGAAAAATCTATCCAAAGGGGAAGGTTCATTATTTCACTAAAGTGGCCTTCCTCCAATCCCAAAGACCTAAGGGATTAATTTTTAGTCCAGAATGGAGTAGAAGGAAATCAGGTTGTCTAGGTTAGGCGGTGGCTCAAAGAGGACCCATGATATCAGGGAGGGGATGCTATGTCACGCAACTGAATTGTAATTAAGTGAGGGGGGAATTATGCAAAATCACCCTCCAGACCTATCTGGGCCCAGTGGCCAGACATCAACCAGAACATCTAGAGAGGGCCCTCTGATACAGCGGAGGACCTTAACCTTTTCAAGCTAAGGTCTTTAATAGGTCTGTTTGACTAAGGCTATACCTGTTTAGGGATTAAGGCTAGGAAAGAAATGAGTCAAAGAATGATGTCTTTTATCTAGTTGGAAAAAAATTAACCTGGGAGAGAAAAATCCTCATGGGTGGGGGGGGGGAGAGTAGAAGAAAAGTGGAGGTTGACCAAAACAGAACCAATTTCTATTTACATTCACTCAGACCCAATGGGACAATGACTAAATGAGCTTGGCCTGTTAGCTGTTGCTGGCCAAAAGGTCCCCAGGATTTAGCAAATAACCACACCCTCTTTCTTTAATTCAGCTCCTTCCCCTGACTCTCTAGTTAGTCTCAGTCTAGATTATTCAATTGCATACTTCCTGAGGTCAAGGCCCCTGGTTGAGTCATCTTGGTATACTTTGCAATGTCTTTTATCTCTGAGTTTTGCAAACAATAGTCTTTATTGGAAGGAGGTCCTCTTTTTGCCATTTTAAAAAGGTGAACTATCTTCTACCTTCCCCTTCCCACCAAAGGACACTGTACTGAACCCAATGAAAGTAATGGACACTCTCCCAGATGTCTCTCTGCTACTTCATGGAGGTCAAATACCAAAAGGCCTTTGTATTTGCCGAAAATACTCTCAGTAGTTAGTACTCTTCACATTGGCAAAATCCTGGACATGAGTACCAGCATCTAGGGAAAGGGGTGAATAATTGAGATAAATGAATGTAACTAATATTATGAGCCTTAGTGACAAGTATGAAAAATTCAGAGACATGGGAAGATATGCATGAACTGACAAAGGGACTAGTAAACTCAGAATACCATGAGAACAATGGAAAAGAGCCCTAAAAGGAAGCTGAATGCTATGCAACTGGAATGACCACACTTGGCCATGGAGACTAGATGAGAAAACGAATCTCCAAGGAGAGGAGGGGATCAGAATGTTACATATGCTGTCAGTTGTGGCGATTGTGTGGGCTGGTTTCCTTGACTGGATTTCTTTGTGAACCAGGAGAAGGCTCTCTTGGTGTTCTAGTGTGTATGGGTGTTGGTGGGGGTGGGGATGGCAGAGGATGGGTATACCCAGAAATGACAGTTTTAAAAGAAAAAGCATCAGAAAGTTTTCAAATGAATGGCACATGTTATTGCCAAATTTGAGGGGATACATTTTCTCCATGGCTTTGAAGGAAAGAACTGTTTCCTAGGAGACCTTCCCCAAGCAACCCCTCTCCCTAACCTCACTCTCTTTGTCTAATTTTGTTTGCTTTCATTCCTAAGCATTGCTCTGGCTTAAGACAGTTGGAAAATTAAACACAACCTCAGCTACAAATTGTGAAACAAATAACTAACCAATTCCATATTCTTCATCTAAAGTTTCATGGGGAATCTAAAAATCCCTGGCTTTCCTTCTCCTTGTCAATAATGTACCCCAGCCCTAAACAAATGGCTTTTTATTCAAGACTTGAAATCTGACACCTAAATTCACTTTAAATTAGACTGAATAAAGAGTAAATATGCAAATATACAGAGGTATGAAGAGAGGACTGGAGAGCTCAGAACAGCTGTACATACTTTAGGGGGATGGAGGACTTGGGGCTCAGCCTTGAGCTGCTGGGACAATGCCTCAGAGCCCTATGCTCACTTCCAGTTGGATTTATGGCTGAGAGGTCTATGTCTGAGACACCAAGAGAGCTTTGGGACAGGAGAGATTCTGGGAAGCCAAAGAAAGGTTCTAGGGGAGTAAGAATTCCATTCAGTTCAATTCAACAAATTTCCTAAATACTACATTCAGGTGTTGGGAAAATAAAGACAAGGTAAACTAAAATATTCCTTACTCTCAAGGAGTTCCTTTTCTAATGGGGGAAGAGCAGTTGTAGCTTCTCCAGTCCATGGTGAAAACTAGTAAATTGCCTTCATTATGTGTACTCCGGACCTGCAGGTTCTAAGGAGGTTAAATATGGCATCATCTTCACTCAGAGAGACTAAGCTGCCTGGGGTTTGGAGAAAAAGTGGGTCAGGTTTGATATCCTGCAGAGAGCCATCCCACTGAAGACGGGAAGCTGGGGGCTCTGAAGGGGAGTCTACCCTCACTGCATACTGCCAAAGAGTCCTCTTTTGAGTCCTCAGGACCCAATCAACACCTACCAAGCCTTACCTTGGAACATAGAATCCTGATGGGATTGTTGATTAAGGAGTAAAACGTATCCAGGAGTCATTGATCCCAAAGTTTTGTACTTGGGACTCTGTTATTAGCACTCCATAGTGACTGTTGGGCCACGGTGAAGAAACGCTTTAGGGATGTACAATTTATCTTCTCGGTCCTGGGACAGAAGGCACATTTAAGGCAAAAAGTAGCATCCAAGTGAAGTCAACATCTTTGGCTGCCCCAATTTCTTTAAAAGACAGTTTGGCACAGCAGAAAGCATACAGCCGCAGATTCAAATCCCAGTTCTGTTTCTTACTGTTGATGGGCTTGGCCAAGTGATTTCATCACTCTGGTCTCAGTTTTCTCATCTGTAATGTGAAGGGATTGTGTCCATGGTCTGGAAGTTTCCTTCCAGTTCCAAGTTTGTGGATTGTATGATATTAACTAAAGTTTCTCCAATTAAAGCCCCTCATTCCTCAAGCCAAGAAGGAATATCTCTCAGTTACCAAAGAAGAGCAGATGAGACTTTAGAAAAGTCACCTTGGTAGTGTTTTGAATGAAGTTGGAGCTTCCCATTTGGGAAGTGGCATGTCTGGCACTGACTGATTCTCTGCTTCCCCACTTTGTCTTTTCTTCCACATATGACTGACCAGAAAACCAAGATGGCTCATTCCCTCTGCTGAGCCTTTCTTCAAGCAGATTCACAGAAGACTGCTTAGCTCAAACCTCTCATAATCCTCCATCCCTTATCAAAACAAGGGGAAAAAAGTAATTACTTGGCAAAAAAAAGTAGGTACTGACTGTTTTTAGTTTACTTCAACCCCTAGTGAACTCTGCCTCTCACCTAGAAAAATGGCTATCTTTATGTTTATATGTCCTAGTAAAATACAAACTTCCATTATCAAGCTAATTTGGTTAAATTATTATCCACCAATAAATAAATTCAACCTAGCAGAGACTTTCAAGACTTAAGATATCAGTTGAATACCTATATTCCAAATAGTCAACTCTAATTGAAAGGGAAAAATCCCTATCTTGGGCGGTTTGGGTCTAGGTTTGGCTCACAGAGGCCTCTTCCTTATTCTTTCTGCCGATTATGGGTTCCAACTATACTTCCTAGCAATCTTTGTGAACTTTTTTTTTTTTTTTAGATTTTTCAAGGTGCTTGCCCAAGGCCACACAGCTAGGTAATTATTAAATGTCTGAGGTCCGATTTGAACCCAGGTACTCCTGACTCCAGGGCTAGTGCTCTATCCACTGCGCCACCTAGCTGCCCTAATCTTTGTGAACTCTTAAGAGATGGGTTCTTTCTAAATTTTCAATGTCAGCAATTATATCTCAGAAATTAGCAAACTCTCCAAATTAGGTTTAAGTCCTTGTTTTATGGATTGGTGGGTTTTAGAACATGATAGTGAAAGATGTTCATAATTGCAGATTATAATTTAAAAGTGTTGTGTATGTACTTTATTTTTGCAGTTGTTAAACATTTATCAGCCCAATGCTACTGTGCAAAGACCTTTGTCTATGTTCTTTATTTAGGGGAGCTGATAAGGTGGATGGTCTGTTCCCCCTAAGGAAATGTCTATCCCTGAAGAGAAGTGCTCACTAAAATAAGAGATGCTCAGAAAATACTATAAAGGGGAGATGGATCTTTGAGTCCAGTTCTTGCTGGTGTTTCTGAATTCCCAAGTATTATTTCCCCTTTGATTTTTTTTTTTAGGTTTTTGCAAGGCAAATGGGGTTAAGTGGCTTGCCCAAGGCCACACAGCTAGGTCATTAAGTGTCTGAGACCAGATTTGAACCCAGGTACTCCTGACTCCAAGGCCGGTGCTCTATCTACTGCACCCAGAAATCTGCTCTTTCCCATACCCATCTTTAAGGATAACTTCAAGGATGAAAGCCACAAAACACAAGGCCAAGCAGAAGAAAAAAAGACAATCTATGCCACCGTGCCTGTCCCTGTCCTTCTTTCCTAGGGACTGAGATAACATTAACTCATCTTACTCCTGGAACCAATAAGACCAGGGAAGATTTATTGAAGCTACAGTCTCTCTGGGTGAGTTCCTATATTTAACAGCAAATAAGAGATTATTTGGCAATTCAGCATCTACACTAGAGGGAAAAGGAAAAGGCTTACACACAGAGCTTATGTGAATTTACTGATATTCTGTGCAGTTAATCAAAGCCTCAGGAGGGCTAGAGATTGGAGTGGAATGCCATAGCCCTCCAAATGGGTATCCAAGTTGGGATGATGATATGGCAGCTTCAAAAATGGCTTCTCAGCTTGCTTTTTCAGTATAGGAAAAGCCTCCTTTCTGCTAGATTCACAGATGCTCCATCCTTTTCAAGGCTTTCTGGAAAATGATTGGTGGAGAAGGTTTTTCCTCTTCCTGTCTTTTTGAATCTATGCTTTGAAAACTTTGAATGAAGTCATTACTTGTGGGAAAAGAACCTATAAGAATGGAATATACCCTGATTTATTCGAGTCAAGACAACCTTGAGTAAATAGGAGTACCTTCTGCTCTTGGTTAACAAAAATGATACAAAGAGTCTTATCTTGAAACCATATACTCTCAGGCCCAAATGGGCAATTTATTTAAGGGAACATTGTTTGACTGACTTTAAAGATAGAAGTAAAAAAGCAAGGAACAATTAACATTTACAGGATACATGCCAAGTGTTAAAGGTGTAAATTTTCCTGGGTAGTTCCATCTTTTAAATTACGTGGCAAATGGTCGAGGATAGTCCTGTGCTATTCTCTCAAGGGAGGAATCAAAGGGCTGAACGAAGTCATATGGGAAATGCTAACTAAGATTTCCTAGGAAGAAAAAAATCAACTTGTAATACATAAAAAAAAAATGCTAACAGAGGAATAAAAATATTTCTTATTAGTATAGCTACATATAAATGAATTATGAATAGATATACATAAATAAGTGTATGTGTGTATTCTATAGCAAGCAAAATTGATTCTTTTACATTCTCTGGAAAGAAGTTTAGCACTTGAAGTTATAAAATTTTAAGAAATAAACCATATTCATTTATATGCAATAAAAAGGGCTATAGAGTCTATGAGTCAGACATTTTAAGACGACATTACAAAATTATACAAATAAGTACTTAGGATCAGAGAATCATAGAGTTAGAGTTGGGAAGGATCTCAGAGAACATATAAGGAAACTAAGGTTTAGAAAAGTTGTGACTTGCCCAGCGTCACAATGCTAGTAAATGACCTCAATTTCCTCATCTCTAAAATGAGAGTAATATTATCTACCTGTCAGGATTGTAGTGAAGATAAATGTTTCGAAAGCTGAGGTTCTTAACCTGAGAGGCTTGTTTTCTTTAAAAAAAGAAAAAAAAACAAAAAAAAACTTGTCTTTTTGTTTAAAAAAAAGATTTTATTTATTTTTGAGTTTTACAATCTTTCCCCCATCTTGCTTCCTGATCCCCACCCCCACCACAGAAGGCATTCTCTTAGTCTTTACATTGATCTCAGTTGAATGTGATGACAGAGAAATCATATCATTAAGGAAGGAAAATAAAGTATGAGATAGTAAAATTACATAATAAGATAATGCTTTTTTTTCTAATTTGATGGTAATAGTCTTTGGTTTTTGTTCAAAGTCTATAATTCTTTCTCTGGAATTGTCTTTTTTTAATAAAAAAAATTTAGCAACTATTTCAATGAGTAAATTGGGTTTGCTTTGAAGCTTCTAGGTTTCATTTTATGCATTTACAAATAGCATAGTGAGCTGTCCAGAAGCTTTGCCAAAGAGCTCCAGGACAGTGTCTAAGAGTTCCTAATTTAAAATGACAAATGTCAGATAGTATTTCTTCAGCAAATTTTGGCATCTTGAAATCAACTTCCAAGAACATATAAAGCACCTGAGCACAATAAAAAGAAGGTCTTGGGGAGCTTCTTTGTGACATGAAGAAAGGGGGAGCCACAGATTTAGAGCTGAAAGGGACCTCAGAAACCAACTAAATAGGATAACTTTCATTTTACAGAAGAGGAAACTGAGACCCAGAAGTAATTTGACTTGCACTAAGAGACAGCTAAGAGGTGACAATGAGTTGAACCTGGAGTCAGTCAAAGTTCAAACCTGACCTCAGAATCTTACTAACCTAGTCACCCTGGGCAAGACCCTTGGCCCTGTTTGCCTCCTTTCCTCAACTATAAAATGAAAGTGAGAATAGAAACTGCCAGCCAGGGCTGATTTGGGATAAAATCAATTCGTGTTTGTCAAGCCTTTTACAAATCTTAAAATGCTATATAAAAGGACAGTTAATATTAGTAAGGACAATGCTAGAATCAGACCCCAGATTCAGAATTCTTTCCACTTGACCACACTGGTAGGACTTTCTTTTATTTCTTTTCTAGCTGCCTTGGCTAATCCTAGGTTTCTGTTTTGATTCAGGCCTTGTCCTTTTTCCCTCTTTTCAGATCCGGCTGTCCTGGGTGAGTCAGGGAAGAGAGTGCCCTCCCACTCCCAGATCCCATCAATTCCCACAGTATAGCATTTGAGCAGCACCCAGATCCTTTAGGCATAAGCCAAGGGAGTCAATGCCAGAGATAACCCCTGCCCTCTGTGATGGGTGTGCGGTGTTGCTAAACTTCCCCTTGGTGGCTCATACCCCAGTAAGCAGAGCTGCTCCACCCAGGCTGGGCGGCCTTGACCTTTACTCCCAGCACCTTCAAGTTCTCACCCTACCAGCTCATAAGAATAAACGGTTAACTCCCTTTCTGATTTAGAAGACTTGGTTGTCATGTTCTACAGGGCATCCCCAGGACCTAAAAGCTCCCAGTCTGAGTTAAGAGGATCAGAGAATCAGACATCACTGAATAAGCAAGAGAAGGGATGGATCTTTGAGTAGTTTTGTTGTTCGGTTGTGCCCGACACTTCATGACCCCATTGGAGTTTTCTTGGCAAAGATACTGGAGGGGTTTGCCATTTCCTTCTCCAGCTCATTTCACAATTGAAGAAACTGAGGCAAAGAGCATTAAGTGACTTGCTTGGGGTCACACGGCTAGTAAGTACCTGAGGTCCCATTTGAACTCAGGAAGATGAGTCTTCTGACTTCAGGCCTGGTGCTCTATCCATCGAGTGACCCAGTTTTCCATTTTGTTGTTGTTTGGTCATTTTCTCAATCATATCTGACTCTTTGTGATCCCTTTTAGGGTTTTCTTGACAAAAATACTGGAGTGGTTTGTCATTTCTTTCTCTGACCCATTTTATAGATAAGGAAACTGAGGCAAATAGGTTTAAATAACCTGTCCAGGCTCATGTAGCTGATAAGTATCAGAGGCTACATTTGAACTCAAGTCTTTCCAATTCTAGACCCAGCACTCAGTCCTGATCATTTTACAGAGCAAGTAACTGAGATCTCAAAAGCAATTGCTCCCTTTTAGTAGAAGAGTTAGGAGAATCTCAGAAATCCAGACTCCTAGAGATTTAGCCCTCTTTTAACTTGCTTATCATCTCCACAACTTCTCTCTTTTCAAGGAATCAAGTATGGCTGAGAATATTTGCAAGAAAAATCCTCTTCTTACTTTTTTGGATGATTCCTTTGTAGCTTGGTGTGTCTGAGTGGGGTTGGTCCTATCCTCTGCCCCTGGTATCTCAGAGGAGGGAGATTGGACCAACTGAGTCCTCAATGCCTCTCCTACTACTTGTGATTCCCTCCAATTTCCCTTTTCTGGACTCCTGAATTCCACATATCCTTTAAAGACTAGCTTCAAAAGATACCTCCTGGATTACTGCATCCCACTATTACCTCTCTTTCCCATCATTCCATCCCTGGTAAAGACTTTTTTCCCCTCAGCAGAATATAATACAATTATTTAATTAATGGATTTGTCACAGGATGAAGTGACTTTTTATTTTTTAATTATTTGTGTTTGTGAACTATGACTCAATTTGAATGGAAGTAATGGGAAGGCAGGCACTGTACTTTGCATGAATTTTGCAGCTCCCACAGTCCTTAGGACATGATAGATGTTTAATTAATAAATGTTTATTAAATGAATGACTAACACCTTAGTTAGATCCTGAATGCTGCCTCCAACCTGAATATCATAAAGAAACTCAGATATTTTATTAAATATATTTTAAATGAATTTTATTTTTTCTAAGTCATAGTTCAGAAATCCTTTCTAGTGTTTGTTGTCATTAATGATGATAGAATATAAGAAAAGTCATTGAGACCATGAATTGGTTCAACCATTTTGTTTTGTTTTTGCTTTTGCTTTCTGCAAGGCAATGGGGTTAAGTGATTGGTTCAACCATTCTGGAAAACCATAAGGAATCATGCTAAAGAAAATGTTGAGACAGTCTATACTCCTTGACCCAGACATCTCACTGATAGGCATGGACTCCAAAGAGATAAAATCAAAAGAAAGGTCGTCCTATGTACAGAAAAATAGGCATTTTTTTTTCTGGTAACAAAGTAGATATGCATCAATTGAGGCTAAGCAAGTTGTATTATGAGAATGCAATGGAATATTACTGTGCTGTAATTAGCAATAGATTTTTTTTTAGGTTTTTTGCAAGGCAATGGGGTTAAGTGGCTTGCCCAAGGCCACACAGCTAGGTCATTATTAAATGTCTGAGACCGGATTTGAACCCAGGTACTCCTGACTCCAGGGCTGGTGCTTTATCCACTACGCCACCTAGCCACCCCCAATTAGCAATAGATATAAAGATTTCAAAGAAGTATGGGAAATTGTATGTGAACAGAGATAAAAATCAAGTAATCAAAAGAGAAAAATAGAACAGGTGTAACTCGAGGTTGTAATATAAATAATCATGGAAATGAAGACACTTTCCTAGGATTCTGTCAGTCACTGACATAATGAAACTAGGGAATTTCTGGATGTCTTCCCAAGGGATTTGGGGAGGAAGGAGGATGGGGGAGCCAGTCCACAAGGGAGAGAATCAGGGTCACACTCCATCTTTGCATCCTGCGGCCTTGGGAGACTCGATCATTTCCTTTTCTCTGTTCCAGTCCATAAAGGTGCTGACAGATGATATTTGGGGCCTGCTTCTCTACTGGAGTGACAGGTAAGCCTTTGTAACAGTGATGTCTAAATGATGGTTTTGAGATGGACTCCAGTCTTCCCTCTTTACCTCCAAGTTGGGTAAGATGCTCACTTTTTAACTGAACCATTCCTTGGCAATCACTCTCACCTTTTCCTTAAGAGGTCAAAAAATTGAACAGGAGAAGCTTCCCCTACTATTCCTGCCAGGAATATTTTTATATGATGCAAAATTTCATACATTAGTTATTAAAAGAATAGGAAAAAAAAGATAAAAATAAGTATTTCCAGCAAAATGTACTGTTCAATCTTTTCACACCAACCCTTCTTTCTCCCTTCAATTTTTGTCCTTTCCCTTGCCTCTGTATTCCATTGTTACATAAAGAAATTGGGATCCACTAAGCCTCATTTCTCATGTTTTGTGTTTTTTCCAAGGTGAGGAAGATTGGCAAACTGAGGAATCAGGAAGAAAGAGGAAATCATATCCAGCATCCAGCCTGAGGCATTGGACAAGAGACTTACCCTAGAAAATCATAAACATTTTGGCTACTGTGCAGTCCTATTGCTTGGCCAGCTCAGAGAGATAGGAAGAACAAGGAATAAGGAGCAAGAGGGTAGAGTGTGAAAATTCAAGAACTAATCCCCTAAGACTTCGGATATTCTATGTGCTGGTTGGGAAGCAGAGAGGGAAAGGAAGCTCTTTTGGTGGGAACCATATTGGTGCCTCTTGGATTCCTCGCTGGTGCTTAACAGGGACTTATTTCTATTTCCTCTTGAGGCAGCTTGCCTATGGGGAAGGACTGTTACAAGTTTAGGGGCTACTCTCACCTGTCACTAGTATTTACCTTTCCCATCAGTATTTACCCTGTTCCCCCCTGTGAGGGATGAGCCCTCTTATTTCTATATTACACATGTCTTTTTACATGTGGGGTTTTATTACATACACATTGGCTACAACAATGTCAATAGAGGAAAAAAAAATCTGTGTGCAATTATAATCACCATAGTTGGCCCTGGAGAAATGTACTTTTCTTCCTTCTTTGCAGAGGTGGGGGACTGTGGGGATAAAAACATTGTAATTACGTACTTGATTGGTATATTGGTTTGTTTTTACTAATCCACTTTCTTTTTTTTTATTCTTTGTGATAAGGGATGTTATTTTGAAAGGATACATTAGAAAATGAAAATGATAAAAGATACCAAAACCAGATTTTTAAAAAGCATATTCATATATAGTTGTAATAATAGACATTTATAGTACCTAACAGTTTTATGTCAATTATCCCATTTGAGCCTCAAGACAGTCCCATGAGGTAGGTGCCACATGGAAACTGAGGCCCTCAGAGGAAAAGAGACTTGCCTGGTATAACATGGCTAATAAGTGTCTGGGACCAGGATTCTGACTCTGCTACCCCTTTGTCACTTCACACCTCAGGGTTCCCAGCAACTTTCTCAAACTGCTGACCTGCATTGGTAGAGGAGCTGTCTACCCTGAAAAAAATCTCAGGCCTAGATCAAAATTTAAAACAAAACCAAAACAAGGGGGCGGCTAGGTGGGGCAGTGGATAGAGCACCAGCCCTGGAGTCAGGAGTCCCTGAGTTCAAATCTGGCCTCAGACACTTAACAATTACCTAGTTGTGTGGCCTTGGGCAAGTCCCTTAACCCCGTCGCCTTGCAAAAAACCTAAATAAAAACCCCAAACCCAAAAGAAGCCCCACTGTCTCCAAAAACAATACCAGTTCACAATTCTTTTGCACTGTAAGTGTAAAGAAGTAGGAAGAAAGAGCCTGGCCTTGGAATCATTCTAGCAGTTTCTCTCAATTGGTGGTATAGGAGTCAGAAAGAACTTTCAATTTGAGTTTGTGGGGTCTTGGACCTCTGAAGAATAAGACTGCTTTCACGTAGCTCCATTTGGAATTATCTAGTGTTTTTGGAAGCCCTCCCCTAATTGCTCATCTGGATGGAAAGCTGTGGGCTGGTATGTTCTACCAAGCTGGGAAGGTTTGGATTCGGGGCCAGTAATGGATTCATCACATACTTGCCTAGTTAGTTCCAACTTAGCTGAATTCAGAGATGTTCCCTAGCAGTTTGGCTCTCCACCTCTTGGCTTATAAAGCTTTTCCCTCTTTTAAGAATCCCTCTCATTTCCTTCTGCTGATTATTTCCTATTTAGCCTGTCCATAGCTGGGTTGTACAAAATGTCATCTTCCCCTTTAGATTTTGAGTTCCTGAAGGGCAGGGTCTCTCTTTGCCTTTGTCTCTTCAGCTCTTGGCACAATGCCAGGTAGTAACAGGCACTTAATAAACGTTTACTGATTAACTAGAAACAGGGGAATGAAGTTTTAGGTCACCTCCATTCTCAAATTCAGATTTCTGAGACACCAGGGGACTGCTGCTATCTCCGTGTGAGTGGAAAGGATACTCACATCCAGGAAATTGCAGATCCTTGAGGTAGGGAAGCATTTGGAAACAACATCAACTCAAGAGTCCTCTCCTCTGATAAGAAACCAAGAAGTGGCTCTGCTGTACTCAAGACTTTGAGGCCATTTTCACTAGCTGGCAAAGGAACCAGGAGAAGCAGGGTGGGGCCCAGGGCAAGACACTCACCCAGAAAGTCAGAGCTATGGGTAGGAAATCAGGAAGGAGGCAGTGAGGATTACTTTACATTTTATTATTTTTTTTACTGGGGCAATGGGGTTAAGTGACTTACCCAAGGTCACACAGCTAGTAAGTAATAAATGTCTGAGGTCAGATTTGAACTCAAGTTCTCCTGACTCCAGGGCCGGTGTTTTATCTACTATGCATCAAACCCTTACTTTACATTTTTTTAAAAATTCCAGCTTCAGACACTTAAGACTTTGCAGTCACAACCCCATGGCCCTGCAAAAAACCTCCAAACAAATTGAACAATGAAAAACCAGAAAGAATCTGAAATTCATATATCCTAGATACAGTGAATACCCAAAGTTCACTCTCCCAGAATTAGTTTAGTTACATGCCCCTCTCTCCAAAGTTCTACCAGGTTGGTATGTATATGTGGCTCACATGCTGTCACCTCAAGCCCCCTATTCCAGAAGAATTCCCCTTCTCACTATTAACTGCCAGCAACTATCCATTTCACCAAGTAACCTGAATTCGTTTTATAAAGGAATATTGATTGTCAAGAATTGTAAAAGCCCAGCAGTACAACCATTCCTCTTCTTGTCCCCCCTTTTTCCTTAGAGCCTGGGGAGAATGGGTTCAGAAGGAACAGTTTAGCAAAGGCCAAACCAATTTGCCATCTAAGTCAGAAAGGTTGCCCCCTGCTCCTCATAGCATTGCTGTTTGCATAGGAGACTTGATATGAACTTGACTCCCAGGACGGGAGGTCCAGAGTTCACTCCTCTGACCTGTGAAAATTCACAAGATCGGCATCCAAGGTTAATCTCCTACATGGGAAAAAAAGGCCAGACAAAGATCTTAGATCTGGATTTGTGGGTCAAATGTTGTCCTGGAGCAGGGGAGTCCAAGGCCTCACCAGGCACAGTCAGTCCAATAGATGTGGGGATGGCCAACCACACTGATCAATCAAGTCAACTTATGGACTCAGGCACCATGTGGCTAGTGGGCCAGAAAGTGATCTCTCAAGGTACTTTTATTAGTTATCATCCCAACTTTCTAACCACTTCTGTTTGGGGAATTGTAGCCATGGCATTCCATTAATGCTCATGAGGCTACTCTCAATGAACAGTCCCCCATCACATAACTATTATCTTCCCAAGTACACATTAATAGCCCTCAGATAAAGGAAATACCATAGGTGGCCAATGGATAGAAGAGTCAAAAAGACTCATATTTCTGAATTCAAATCCAGCTTCACTCACTTACTGGATGTGTGACCCTGGGTCAGACACTGCACCTTGTTTGCTTCAGTTTCCTCATCTCTCAAATGAGCTGGAAAAGGAAATGGCAAATCACTCAAGAATCTCTGCCAAGAAAACCCTAAATGGGGGTCATAAAGAGTCAAATATGACTGAAAAGTGACTGAACAACAATAAAATTTCAGGCATCAGTCAAGGTAGTGAGGATGTATTAGGTTGGAAGCACGGTCTTTTCCTCTACATCATAATGAGATTCCAATCACCTGCTTTGCCCTGTTAAGGCCAGCCCAGAAGCCAATCAGAAAACACAAATGAAACCAATTAGGCAAGGATTCAGTGATCCAAAAGATTTCGATTTCTTATTCAAATAGATCTGAAGCAGAGATACTGAAACTATGCAAAAGCCTTTATGAAATCTCATCTAAAAAACAGGAAGTTACACCTCCTTCTGTCCTTTTTTGACCATCAGTCTAAGTCATCAACAACAGAAGGCAAAAGGTGAAGAGCTAAGACCAATAGTTGGAAGCCAAGATCTGCCTCATAGAAATACAAAAGTTAACTACTCACTTTAGATGATCATTGGGGATTCCCTCCCCCCCATAGCCTTGGACAAGTCCCTTAACCTTCTGGGTCTCCGTTTTCTCATCTTCAAATTGGTGGTGATGGTGGGGCGGACTAGAAGGCCTCTGAAGGCCCCTCTAGTTCTAAACTGTAGCTCTAGAATCTGGAGCTAAGAACCAAAACCAACTGGACGTGGAAACAATGTAAGCCAGTTTATGAGTGATTCTGACACAGTATAACTGATTGTTTTGAATGGAAAACACAAGGGAACAGTGGTACATCTTTGTTTTTTTTAGGTTTTTGCAAGGCAATAGGCCAAGGTCACACAGCTAGGTCCTTCTTAAGTATCTGAAGCCAGGTTTGAACTCAGGTCCTCCTGACTCCAGGGCCAGTGCTCTACCCACTGTGCCACCTAGCCGCCCCTAAACAGAGTTACATCTTAACAAACAAAATTCAGTTATGTAGCACACACAAATATATATTTATATTTATATATATGTATAATGTAAACCTCAGAATCTATCTATGCACATCTAATATATACAAGTGTTATATGTTAACACATATAAGTATGGATTGTTTTATGTATATACCCATATATATATCTACATACATACATTCCATGGACCTCAACTCCAGGGGCCTCACAAACAAACATTATTTCTCCCCTGAGGGTCTTCAATATTACCCTAAAGGGTTGAAACATTTTCTCTGATGTTATTTCTCCATCCAATCTATGCCCCACTCCCCAAGATCTCCTAACCAGTGACTAACATTCCCTATGGTTTTGATCAATTGATATCACTTCAGTATCCCTGTAAGCAAATAGCAGTTTTTGGCCTTAAAAAACATATTTAATAAAGCACCAACAGAAGAACACATTTCCCCCACTACAAACAAGGCACACTCTCCTCCACACCAGCTCAGTTTCAGGGGAGACTGGGTTCAAACTTAAAGCAGTTCCTATAAAGCATTTGCCCCACCAAGTTCCCTTCTGAATAATGCATAGCTAATGGGTAGAGTCGTTCCCATGTTTTCAGGACACAGCTGCTGAAGAGATTGGAGGCAAAGAGGTGATGCGGCAGAGGGAACACAGGACCTGGACTGAACCAGACCTGAGTTCAAATCCAGACTCAGTGTGAATCTGGACAATTCACTTAAATGCTTTCTGCCTCAGTTTCTTCAGCTATCAAATGAGGGTGATGATAGGGTTGTTGTGAAGACTAAAAGAGATAATATCTATAAAAGTGCTTCTTAGCACATGAAGACACTTAAATACTTCCTCCATTCTCTAGAGTCACCTCTGGACTGGGTCACTCAGTGGCTCCTCCATGCTTCTTGCCAGACAAGGCCACTGAATCTCTCTGGTGGTTCTTTTGATTTTTGAAGATCTCCTAAGGCTCTGCTCCAAAGGAAATAAGATAAATAGGAGGTCCCCACCAGCACCGCTACCGACATGTGTTGGATTTATGGGTCACCCAGTGAAGGGAAGGGCAGTGGTCCTCCAGAGTCTAGAAAGTCATACTTGTACCTTGAGGCTGGCAGGAAAGACAAAGTGTGTTCATTGAAAGTTATGTCATAGATTATCGACAATCAAAAATTATTCAATCACTCAATTGTAACTCATCTGAAACAAAGCTTATTCTCCATCTGAGGGGCCTGGCTTCTAAAACCATTTCAAGCTCTAGATCTGTGACCTCCAAAACTATTACATTAAATCCTTTTGTCAAAATTCTGTCAAAAGTAAGGCATTTTTCTCATTTTGCTTCTCAATAGTAACATATCTGTTGGAGACCCTTCATGGGACCCATACCGAGAAAGAGAAGGCCTCTGAAAGGTCATCTTTTCCAAACTCCTTGCTGAACAGTTGAAAACCCTGAAACACCCTTCCCAAAGGGAAATGACTTGCCTAAGCTCTCACAGTAATTAAATCCAATTACTTTAATTTCAACTCCAAGGCTCTCTTTGCTGTTCCTCAGAATCTCTAGCTCCTCCCAAAGCTCAGTCTAACAGCAATAGATAATATCAATAATCCTTTTTTTTGGGGGGGGGAGGCAATTGGGGTTAAGTGACTTGGCCACAGTCACACAATTAATTAGTGTCTGAGACCAGATTTACACTGAGGTCCTCCTGACTCCAGGGCTGTGCCACCTAGTTGCCCTGATGATCTCAATAATCAAATCATAGATTTTGCTTCTTAGCCCCTTAGAGTTTCAGATAAAATAGTTTTCACAAATACCATAAACCAGTCCACATAAAAAATGTCAAGTTATCAATAGCTGGGGGTGCTAGGTGGCACAGTGGATAGAGCACTGGCCCTGGAGACAGGAGGACCTGAGTTCAAATATGACTTGAGATACATAGTACTTATCCAGCTGCATGACCTTAGGCAAGTCACTTAACCCCATTGCCTTGCCAAAAAAAAAAAGAAATTTTAAAAAAAGTTTTCAATAGGGGCAGCTAGGTGGCACAGTGGATAGAGCACCGGCCTGGGAGTCAGGAGTACCTGGGTTCAAATCTGGCCTCAGACACTTAATAATGACCTAGCCGTGTGGCCTTGGGCAAGCCACTTAACCCCATTGCCTTGCAAAAACCTAAAAAAAATGTTATCAATAGCTACTCATATATATGAAATTAGGATCGGACATTTTTTAAAGATTTTTTTAAACAGGTCACTTATGTTGCACTTCTAGCATATGAATCAGAATTACAGCCCATGAAGGGTTATGTGCTAAGAGGCCTCTAATAATCTTTAGGATCAAATACCCTCTTCCATCCCAATCTGGTTCTAGTCAAACTTCCAAGCATTATTACACATCCTTACCTTTACTCACTCTCTTTTCCAAATAGGTAAACTGATCTATGTCCGATTCTCTGTCTTACCTGTTCTACCTCCCATCTCCCTGTCTGGAAAGCATTCCCCTTCCCATCTCTATCTGTTAGACTCTCTAGCTCCTTCCAAAGCTCAAAAAGAATCTTACCTTCTTTTTTTTTTTTTTTGGCAAGGCAAATGGGGTTAAGTGGCTTGCCCAAGGCCACACGGCTAGGTCATTATTAAAAGTCTGAGACCGAATTTGAACCCAGGTCCTCTTGACTCCAGGGCTGGTGCTTTATCCACTACGCCACCTAGCTGCCCTGAATCTTACCTTCTTTAAGAGAATTTTCCTAATCCCCCAATAACACCTCCTTCAGTTATTTTGATTTATTTTATATAGAGAGAAAGATATTCTGAGTAGTAGATAGAAAGTAACTTTGTGACTATGGACAAGGCACATTTTATCAGAATTCTAGGATCTAAGGAACTGTGCCAACCTGCTTTGGTAGGGGGCATTCCCTCACATAGGAGCTCCCTACATCAATAAAATCACAAGTCCAGTCTCTTCTATATTTTATGTTTACCTATACTTCTACCATTGCTTGCTTTGATAGAATGTGATGTTTCATGAGGGCAAGGACTGTTTGCTTTCTATCTTTGTATCCCCAATGTGTAGGACACTGCCCGGCAAACTATAAGTATTTAATAAATGCTATTGGGTGCTTAACTGATTGATATTCTCTTTCAGAGTTCATGAAAAGAATAAGCAAAATGAGCATCGTGGAGATGTCTGCAGTTTATGTGCAGTCAGTGGTTCTATATCTGATCTCAAATATATGTTTGAGATGACTAAGAAACAGAAAAATTTTTAAAACTCAACAGGAGGGCAGTTAGGTGACGCAGTGGATAGAGCACCGGCCCTGGAGTCAAGAAGACTTGAAAATCCGGCTTCAGACACTTAATAATTACCCAGCTGTGTGACCTTGGGCAAAAAAAAAAAAAAAGAAAGAAAAAAGAAAGAAAAGAAAACTCAACAGGATCCTCCAAGTCAAGTGAATGCATGGATACCCAGACACTGAAATTCAAAAATGGACGGAGGAGAGGACAAAAAATAAGTTGGAATGTGTGTTTTAGGAAGAGAGGCTAGAGGTTTATAGAGTACTTAGAAGCCTTCTGCCATCATACCTAGGTATGTGTGTTTACAAATCTCTCTCTCCTCTCTCTCTGAATCTATCTGGCTAGCTAGTCAGTCATCTGTCTATCTGGATGACCATTTGTTATGTGATAATAAGAATTCTTTTCAGTAATAGCTGGAGGTAGATCATCACTGACATCCTTTCCAACTTTGGGTTTCTGTGATACTGAGATTATGTACAAATATTTTTCCCCAGAAGAGAGTCAAAAGGCAAAGACATGATGAGCATCCAACAATATTTCTTTTTTTCTTTTGCAAGGCAATGGGGTTAAGTGGCTTGCCCAAGGCCACACAGCTAGGTAATTCCACCTAGCCACCCCCCAACAATATTTCAAAAAGGGAATTTGACTACAACTTAACAGACACAAAATGATTAGACACTTATGAGACTCGTTTGGGAATCAGCTCTCTGATTCAATGTTCATAATCAGAATAGTCAGAGCAAAGGTCAAAATTAATCCCAAACTTTCTAGGAGAGATGAAAAAGACATTGTGCTATCAAGTATTTTAACCCAACCTAGTCACACCATTTTCTGAAAGTAAAAACTGGGAATAGGTAAATGAAAGTTATTCAGTTTCCATTTCATGATTTCCTATAGAAGCTTAACCAACATAAAGCAATCACTGCCTTGAAGAAGCCAAAAGAACCCACAGACCACCTTAACTACTTACTTCTCCTTCCCCAATTGGAGAGACATGGTAGTTGAGAGCAGCCTCTATATAGGCTATTAAGTCATTTGATAATATAACAGAAAAAATGGTAGATGATAGACACCAAGAGCATCACCACACACAACAGAGAGGACTAGTGCTCACCCCAAGAGAATTTGCAAATGAAAGTGCCAGTGAATATGTGGACAAAAAAGTAGTACAAATACGCCAGTGTTTCTATGGTGATCTATGAAATACATATTTCATAAGAGTGAAAGTAAACTGTCTCACATTCAATCACCACTTGTACTTTATAAGAAAGTGGTCATTAATTAAAAAGAAAAAAGTTTCTAGATGAGTGGCCAGATTGCCTTAAAAGAGAAGAGTTGTTCTATCTCTATTTTTTAAAAATGTAGACCCCCTGACCCCAAATTGAGGGAGATGTGAGAGAACGATGAGTCTCAACCCTCTCTACTTGAGTGGAGAAGAGGCTTCAACAGCTATTGGTGAACTTTGGAAAGCAATGTTGAAACTTTCAGGGGTCCGGGGAGCTAAAAAATGTAGGGGAAATCAATTTCCCAGCATGCCTCTTGACTTCCAGTATTTGCAACACTTCTAAGAGAAGTCAAATTTGTCCAAAGAGAGAATTATCTCCTTGATTTCTGAGTATTCTGTGGGCCCTACTTTATTTAAATTCTCCCATTTCTATTTATTACTTACTTTGATAATTAGGATTACTCTATCATTTATTAAGGTCATCAATGTAACTAACATTTAGAGCAGGAGAGCTAAGCCACCAGTAATAAGCTGAGTATTCTATTCTTGAGAGGGATCAGGGAAAATGGTATAGAGACTAGGTCCCCTAAGTATTGTGTGTCCAGACTACCAGCGGCAATGTTTATCCTTCATTCTCAAAGAAGACCATGACATCAGGGAGATGATTCCATGAAATGCATGTGAACTGGATATGAGTGAGGGGGATGCTGTGCTAAGTCAAGAGCCATCTGAATCTAGGGGCTAGATGCGAATCAGGAAGACAGGAGATGGCCCTGGATGTGAGGCAATGAGGGTGAGGTGACCTTCCCGGTATGTTTCTGAGGTCAAATTTGAATTCAGGTTCTCCTGACTTCAAAGCTAGGACTCTGCCCACTGCACCATCTAATGACCCAATTTTTGAGGTACAGCAGAGAGATCGAATTCTAGTCAAAGAATGCCCATCTTGGAGATAGTCAAGGGAAGAAGCAAGTGGCCAGTGATGGCCCTCCTCCTGTTCCCCACAAAGATGGAAAAGAGAGGTACATGCATCAGATCCCAGTTCTGAAATCTGTCCATGGCCCATGGATGCAAAGTCATCTTTGTATTGTAGACAGCAACTCCACCCACACCCACATAACATTAAGCTAAATTACCCACTTCATTTTTTTTCTCTGAGGTTTCAGGGATCTGGAAGAGCAGATGGTTCTGGATATCAGAGGAAATTTGGGGACAGCAAATACAGATGTGAAGTGGGACCAGGGTGTCCACTCTTTTCCATCTTACCACAAATCACAGGGCTCTCACAGTCCCTTAGTTAACTCATCTAATTCCATAGGAATCAGAGCTGTGATCTTAGAGATGAGCCTGGCAGCCACAAGCACCTCTGTGTTGGTTTTGGATGAAGAATGTTTTGGTTTTGCTGTAGGCAAGCAGCAGATGCAGCAGGATGGAATGCAGGTGACTGTGGCCATTCTTAACATTCTTCTTCCTCCCTACTTGCAAATTCAAAGAGTTGGAGGAAATTTCCATACTGAAATTTCCCCACCCAAAAGAGATCTGAGATATTTATCTATCAATATCCAGTCACTGGAGCCCATTTGCCTTTTCTTTCTCTAAATCTCCCAACTCCAGATCTTTGCATTGCTTTGTCACTCATGCTTGGAATGTTCTTTCTCCTTACTTAGACTCTTTCAAGATTCAGTTCAAATATTCTTTTTTTTTTAGTTTTTTTTGCAAGGCAATGGGGTTAAGTGACTTGCCCAAGGCCACACAGCTAGGTAATGATTAAGTGTCTGAGGCCAGATCTGAACTCAGGTCCTCCTGACTCCAGGGCCAGTGCTCTATCCACTGCACCACCTAGCCACCCCTCAGATACACTTTCTATAGGAGGCTCCTTTCCCCATTTGAGTCTTCCCTAAAAAATACCTTTTATCATAAATATAAATATATATATATATATATATGTGTGTGTGTGTGTGTGTGTGTGTGTGTGTATTACATCTTGTATATATTTTGGGGGGGACAACTGACAAGAGTTTGAATTCAGTCTCTGACATTTACTACTAGCTGTGTGACTTGCTTGGGCAAGTTACCCATCGCCAGTTGTCCTGATCCATATCTGGCCACTGGACCCACCTGGCTCTGGAGGAGAAAATGAGGCTGGTGAGCCCCCCTCACTCAAATCCAATTTCTGTGCTGTCATGGCATCACCTCCCTGATGTCATGGACTTCTTCGAGAATGAAGGACAAACAGTATTGGTGTGTGTGTGTATATGAAGCTTCTAATATGCATGTTGTCATTTGAATGTTAGAATATAAGCTTCTTGAGGGCAAGGATTATTTTTACCTTTCTTTGAACTTTTAGTTTGCCCTTAAGTATAGTAAGCCCTTAAGAAAGGCTTGTAAACTGCCTGACCAACCACATAAATGCTTATTAATTGGCTAGCTGAGACTCATTTATATATTCAAAGCAGTTTATTGTTCAGTCATTTCTGTCATGTCTACCTCTTCATGACCCCTTTGGGGTTTTTCTTGACAAAGATACTGGAGTGGTTCACCATGTCCTTCTCCAGCTCATTTTACAGATGAGGAACCTGAGGCAAATAGGGTTAAGTGACTTGCCCAAGGTCACACAGCTAGGAAGTATCTGAGAATGGATTTGAACTCAGGAAGAGGAGTCTTCTTAACTCCAGATCTGGTACTCTATCCTCTGTGCCATCTGGCTACCCTCATCTTTGTACACAGTGCCTGGCTTATTATGAATACTTAAAATTGGTTTCTATTTAATTGTTTATCCTCATTTTACAGATGAGACTGTGGGACATTGAGTGATCATGTAGCTTGAGTCTGAGGCAAGATTCAAACTCAGGTCTCTAATAACTACAAGTCCAGTCTTCTATCAGAGAACAGGATTCAGGAATGAGCTTTGGCAGAGACCCAGCCTCACAGGTGACTGATGGTGAGGCCCCCAGAGGAAAATGAGAATGATCAATCACATTGATAAGAGAAAGACCAGGGGAGAACAGTATCATGGAAGCCAAAGAAGGGCCTAGGATGAGCACAGAGTGGGCCAGATCATGAGGACAAAGAAAAGAATCGTGTGATATGGTGGGCAGAGGATGGATGGGTCCTGTGGAGAGAAAGGTTTCAGACGATCAAAAGAGGTGACAAGCTATTGAAAAGCGAATGGAGAGAAAGCGAAGAGTGGAGGCAAAGGAGGAGGTAGCTGGAAGGCTCAGCAGGGTCAAGGGCAACTCTCTGGATTTTGGGTGCCCTCTCTTTGGCCTCTGACTCCATAGCAGAGGTGGGTGTGGCAGCTGGCCTGATCAGCCTCTGTTGACTGAGGGCTTGGTCTTGGCTCTGGACCTTCTCCTCCCTGGAGTGAGTCAAGCCTCACCCCAAACCTTTAACCACAGAAAAACCAACAAATCATTTCCTGGCTGGTCCCAACCAAAGCCTACCCATCCCTCAGTTCCGGAATGGACTCTTTATCTCTCTGGTCAGCCCTGGAGAGATTAGGAGGAAAGGAGGGTGTCTGACTCAGTCAGGAAAGCCTGGGCAGTTGCCCAAAAGCTTAGGCCTTGGTTCCCCTGGTAGGGCGCCAGCACCAGGTCACTGTGGTCCTGGAGGGTGTGGCTGCCCTCTAAGATGTCAGCAGCTCCCAGAGACCTGCTGCATAACCCTATGGAGAGAGCTGTGGAAGCTTTTGCTTCAGATCCTGCCATTGATGCCCACTAGCAACTTCCTTCACTGCTCTGTGACTCAGTTTCTTCATCTGTATAACAGAAGGGCTGCACTTGAGGGCTCCCTTGAGCCTATGATTCCATCTATGCCTCCTCCCCCCAAATATCTCCCTCCCCAAAAGGGTCCATTCAGAGTCCTCTGGTGGAGGAAAAGAAATCATTTCCCTAAAGGGAAGGTTGAAATACAAATAGCTTCACTGGGAGGGGCCGCTAACTCCACAGCACTTCCTACAATACCACTAAGGATTGGTTTATCTGTGAGACTGGAGAGAGGGAATGGGGGCTGGCCAGGGTGGGTCTCTTTGTTCTTCTCATCTGGATAGGTCATTCTGATCCATATCTGAGCCCTGAAGGCTCTGGAGGAGAAAGTGAAGCTGGTGACTGGGAACAACCTCCTTTAAATCCAATTCACTTGTCAGTCATCACATTACCTTCCTGATATCATTAATTCTCTTAGATCTGAAGGACAAACTACAGCAGCCTCCCAGGTCTTTGAGCGTGCAGCTGTGCTACCTGCTGGTGCTAGAAACAGCCTCCATCTTCCATTTCTCCGTCTGCCTTCCCCTTTTGCCAAGCTGCTGGTCCCCTGGGCTCTTGGACTACCTGACATGTGTCCTATAGACATTGTGCATACTGTTATTGCTCAGCTATTTCAAGTGTCCACTTTCATGACCCATTTGGTTTATTTTTTTGAGGGGGGGGGAGGCAAAGTTAGGGGAATGGTTTGCTATTTCCTTCTCCAGTTCATTTTTACAGATGAGGAAACTAAGACAAATAGGGTTAAGTGACTTGCCCAGGGTCACACAGGTCTGAGGTGAGCTTTGAACTCATGGATGAATCTTTCTGACTCCAAGCCAGGCTGACTCTAGATACTGCCCCCCTAGATACTGGGTCCCCCCCTCCCCACTCCCTCCATCCCCAGGGCCTACCATAGTGTCTGGTCAAACTAAAGCTTGGGTGGCCTGCTCTATTTTTCAAAGTGTCATCAAATTGTGGGGGGAAATCTGTGAAGGGGAAGACACGTACGTGATGATCCTTCACGCTGACTCCCTGATGTAGGTAGTAGCATTAGTTCCTTTGGATGGGTGAGGAAGAGGGAATGAACCTGCCCAGGCCCTCAACGTGGACAGGACCAAAGGTGCTGCAGGTCTTGCTTCCCTGGAATCTAAAATTAGCTCAGCCATCACTCAGTGGAGGACCCTAAGCAGCCAGCTTTGAAAGCGGGGCTCCCACGCCTCTTGCAAGCTGGGAGACTAAAGTCCTGAAGCTCAAGCCCCCCCCCCCCCAGCTTCTCCCGAGCTTGCTTCTTGCAGACTCCAAGGGGCAGGGGGGATAGCGACTTGGACTTTCCAATTGTTTCTGCTCACAATTCAAAGTGAGGCTCAAGGAAGGAAAAGCTCTCACAAAAGCAGGAAGGCCCGGATGCTCCGAAGGGCAGCCAGGGGAGCCTTGGCTGCTGGCAAGCAGACACAGGAGGGCCACTGGGGACCCAGACATCTCCCCTCTAGACCAGGGCCACCCGCCAGGGGGCATGCTGAGACTGGCCTATTATGTCTTCTTCGGGCTAGGGTCCAGGGGCCCATCACCAGGCAGGAGCAGACCCAAAGATCCCCTCTGAAAGGAGAGAACATCCTAGACCAGCCCTTAAGAGAGAAAATGTAGACATCAAGATTGGGAACAGGATGAGTCAATCAACAGCAAGCATTAATGGGCCTCAGTCAAAAAGATGTGAGTTCGAATCCAGCCTCAGTTTCCTTATCTGTAAAATGAACTGGAGAAGGAAAGTAGCAAAACACACCAGGACCTCTGCCAAGAAAAATCCCAAATGGGATCCTGAAGCATCGTGTCAGGAAGGACTGAACAACAGTAATATGGGCCTCGTTTCTCTTCTTCCTATGATACAGTGGCGAGAGCCCTGGGTTTGGAGTCAGAGGTTTGATTTCATTACAGACTAAATCCTCTGGAGATGCAGCCAGTCTAGTCTTCACCAGGAAACTACTGTGGGATCCTTTCTAACTCAAGAACTTTGAGCCTCAGACCTCTGGGGGGGAGAGTGACTTCAAGAAGAAGAGTTTGGGGGCAAGCTAGGTGGTGCAGTGGATAGAACACAGGACCCGAGTTCAAGCCTGGCTTCCGACATTTAAGAATTGCCTTAGCTGTGTGACCCTGAGCGAGTCACTTAACCCTACTGCCTTAAAAAAAAATTTAAACTTCAAAAAAAAATAGTAATTTAGAGCATTTTTTAAAAACGAGGAAGAGCTTTTGTAAAGAAACCTTGAGGGCTGACCTTCTGTTCTTTTGGACCTAGAACAAAAGTCTTCCTCTTACCTGAATCTTTAAGAGCCTTGAATGCTAGTACCAGCAGTCCCAACAATGCCATCATCAGCAACCACAACAGTAATAGCTAGTATTAAAATAGAACTGAACCCGAATCCTTTGACAAGCATTTAAAATGCGCCAAACATTGACTAGGGTTATGGAGATCAGGGTCTGCCCCCGAGGAGCTTACATTCCAACAGAGAAGAGAACACACACATTCATGATAGATGCAGGTCATTTGTAGGAGAATTGGGAGCAGGAAAAGGCTCAGGTAGGAGAGGGCAGCTTGGGCTTTGTCCATCTCCTCTTCTCCTTCCAAGACCCACTCCAGTTTAGTGGGAAACAGGCTCCTCATAATCAACTCCCTGTTTCCTCTGTCTGGAGAGGGCCTTTCTTGGCTTAGGTTAGAGTTAGGATTGTTTAGAAAATGAAACCTTCAGCTGCAAGTTTTTTAATAAGGGATGAAGGAAATGATCTGCCAAACACGGATCTCAAGTAGATGGGCAAAAACTCCCAGCTCATTCACAAAAAGCAGAAAGCTGCATTGACTTTGGCTCATGGCTCAGGTTGGACTTCCCCTCCCTCTTGTTGTTTTGTAACGATGTAGAATACTTGGGCTGACTGGTAATGCCAATGGATGTGGGCACCCCTCCCCCATGCAGGTGGTCTTCAGAAGTAGTTATCCTTGGCCAATAATGCATCAGTTGTGATTGTTCTCTGCCCTCGATTAGACTTGTCTAGGCAATGAGCAAGTCAATCCATCCCTTGGCCATGGACTGGAAGCGTTTTCAGAAGGACGGGGCTTGGTAGAATCTTATGCTCCAGAGTCACATCCATGCCACAATTAGAGGCTTACATTCCTGGGAACCAGGAGGAAGCTCAGAGATTACCCACCCTAACCTCTTCATTTTATAAATGAGGAAACTGAGGGCCAGGGGAACTAGTATAGCAAAGCAGTAAAGCCATCACCCCCCAGGGACCATCCAATCCAACCCAATCATTTTTTAGAGGCCCAGGATGGTAAAGGGATTAGCCCAAGGTCACCCAAGTAGGATGTGGACCTTGGCTCTCCGATTCCAGATCCAGCATCCTCTCTCCTCCTTGGTACAGCAGGATTCCCCCATTAGATGGTGAGCTCTCTGAGGGCAGGGACTGTCTTTTGTCTTTTATTGCCCAGTGTCCATCACAGAATAGACACAATAAATATTGCATGGTTGACTGATTAACAACATCGGTGTAGGACTGCAGGAGAGGATTTTATCCTAAGAGTAAAAAATGAGATGGTGTTAGTTTTTCCAGTGTAGGATTTGAGAATTTTTTGGAAACTCAGGCAAGGGCAATGAAAATAGTTTATTTTCTTTACTCTATGGCAACCTTCTCGCCAAGGGAAGCAGGTGGAAGGGAGTCCAAGTCCCATCAACAACTTTTACCTACCTACAAATCAAAAGGTCACTTCCCCTATGGAAACAATGAATCAGCCCCAAGCTGTGGGAGCTAATATCTTTATTCATGTTTTATGAAAAGGTAAAAGGGCTGCTATGGCAATGCTTCCCTGTCCAGAGAACTGTGTGTTTGATATTGCTTTCTAAAAATGCCAAGGGCTAGAAAATATTCCATCATCATCATCTTCATCATCATCATAGCTGGTATTTCTATAGGACTTTATGACTTGAAAAGCATTTTATAAATATTTTTTTTCATATGATCCTCACAACCACCCTAGCAGTAGATGCCATTTTTGTCCCCATTTAACAGATAAGGAAACTGAGGGTAAGTGGAGTTAATGACTTGTCCAGAGTCACACAGATATTAAGTGTTTAAAGAAAGATTTTAATTCAGGTCTTACTGACTCAGAGTCCAAGTCTCTCTCCACTGTGACATCTCTAGGTAACGAAATATCCCACAGACATCTTAAATTCAACATGTCTTCAACTCATCATTATCTTAACACCCAAGTGATAGCTTATCACTGCCTCCTAACTTTCCTATTACTCTTCCAGCCATTCCTGCTTACAACCTAGGTGTCCTCAATTCTCTGTCTCTCTTATCCCCCCTATTGAACCAACCTCTCTAGAATAGGCCCTTTCTCTCTCTGACAGCGCTCCCATCCTGGTGCAAGCTCTCATTAGTGCCAACCTGGATTACTGGAGTAGTCAAACAGCTACTGGTAGGCCTGCTTTCCTCCAGTCCCTCCAAATTTCAATCCATCCTCTGTTCAATTGATTTTTTCTAAATAAAAGCCTAGATCTCAACATGCTACAGTCTCCATTGAATAAACTCCAAATTACCTCCAGAACAAATGTGAAGTGTTCAGTCTGGCCTCTACTTACCTTTCCAGACTTCTTATATCTCATCTTCCTCCATGTCCTCTGCCATTTAGTGACACTGGTCTCTTTGTTGTCCCTCACACGAAACACTCCATCTCTTGACTCCCGTTGGTATTATTTGCCTGCTTATAGCCTTTCTTAGCTTTCCTGGCTTCCTTCAAATCTGAGCTAAAAACCCCATCTCTTCCAGGAAGCCTTCCGTGATCCTCTTCAATCTGGGGCTCTTCCCTCTGTTTTTTACCTCCGATTTATCCTGTACATGACATGTTTCCACATAACTGTTTCATGTTGTCTCTCCCATTAGACTGTAAGCTCCTTGAGAACAGGGATTGTCTTCTTTGTATCCTCACTATTAAGCAGGGTGTCTGACACAAGATTAAGCATTTATTAAATGTTTATTGACTATCTGACCTCGCTCACTACTTCCTGGGGCAGTCTGCTCATCTGTTAAGTCTACATTTACTTCTGAAATATTTACCCATTGTGTCTGACTCAATCCTGTGGGGTCATGCGGAACAGATCTGATCCCTCTTCCACATTAGAGCTATTCCCAAACTGGAAAACAGCTATCGAGTCCCCCTGATGCTTTTCTTTCTCGCACCAAACATCTGTAATTGTTTTCTTTAGGTCAGATACAAGGAGAAAATTACTAATACATATGATTTCCCTGTTACAAGGGGCTGACCAGTGGCAGACAGTATTTGGAGCATGCAAAGTATGCTTGCTGGTCAGAAAGGAGGACAGCGAATCTGTTCCCTAGAGGGTACGTGCCTGATGGAAGAACCTTTTCTTTTCTCTTTTGCAACTTTATTTATTTTTCACATAAAAAAATACATCTGCCTCTCCTACTATCCATACCCATTGAGAGAAAGGGATAGAAAGAAAGAGAGTTACAGAGGCAAGGAAAACAAATTTTCACACTAGCCATCTCCAAAAATATATTTCTCTTCCTGCCTTTTAAATTCACTATGTGTAAGTGAATTGCACATTTCATCTTTATTTTTCTATTACTGTGGCTTATTAATTTAGTGATCAGAGCTCTGAAATTTTTCAAAGTTTTCTTCTGTGTTTTGTAGATATACATAATATTGTTCTCTTATTTCTGCTCACTTCATCCATTCTGCTCACTACCTCAATTCACAAAAGTCTCCCCACTTTCTTCTTGTGGTAATTTCTATGGCTCAGTAATATCCCATTGCATTCATATGCCATAATTTGTTTAGCCATCTCCCAATAGGAGGAGACCTCTGTAGTTTCAATTTTTGAGTACAATGAATACAATGAAAATACAATACAATGAAATATATATTGAAATATATAATTGAAATACAATGAAAAGAACTACTATAAAGTCTTTTTCTATATATAGAACATTTTCTTCTTTCTTTGATTACTTTGGGGGTAATATATATTATATATATGTATATATATATACACATATACATATACATATATATATAATGGGTAATATATAATATAACATAGGTGATATAGGTAGGCCAAAGAGTAAATACACACTTTGGTAAATTTGGGAGCATAATTCCACATTGCATTTCCAGAGTGGCTGAGCCAATTTGCCAGTCCACCAACAATGTACTAGTGTGGTCATTTTCCCCATAAAATCCCCATTAGTCATTTTCATCTTTTGCCATCTTTACTGATGAGAATGAGTTGTAACTCAAAATAAGGCCTCATTAGTATGGGTCTCTAAATCAATCTCATAATTCAAAGATGAGACAGACCATTTGGACTCTCCAAGAAAGAGTGAGTCAAAGGAAAATAAACTCAGATTAAATTGTAATCACCAATCTTAGTCCAGGATAAGAGATGATAAGACATCCTTATTTCCTCTTGGTAGAGAGGTGGGGGACTATGGTTGTAGAACATTAGATAAACTTTCAGACATAATAAATTTGTTAGGCAGTTGTTGGGTTTTTTGGTGCTTTGCTATAAGGGAGAATACAAAGAGGGGGCATATTAGAAAAAGATTATATATATGTATATGTATATGAATATGAATATATATATATATATACATATAGTGGTTTGGCAAACAAAAGGTATCAATATAACAAAAATAATGAGTTGGTTATACAAGCTGATGTTTAAAATCCCTTCTAATGCTAATAGTATGTTTCAGCTTCTGTGTCTCTGTGTGTACAGGAGTGAAATAAGAATGAAAAAGACTAGGCTGCTGGTAGATTCAAAGTTTGCCTCAAAATTAAAGTTTGAAAAGGGGAGGGGAAAGCTGAATTGAGCCAAAGCAATTTGAATTCTAAGCCCAGGGCCAGCACAAAGATCGCCAGAAGTTCCCTTACCCTATTCTGGGCTCTGCTGCTCCAGTATTTATGTCTATAGGAGACATGTGGGTGGTGATACCTCCGAGAATCTGGAAAAGGAATTGTTTTTAGTCATGCTGTTTGGTTTTTACAGCAGATTCATTTTTACTTCCCTTCTCCTTGTCCCCTACCCAGCAAGGTATCCCCCATCACAAAAATTTTACAAGCAAAAGTAAACCAACAGTTAAAAAGTAAACCAGCAAAACCAACCAATGTTTTCAACATTCTCTGTCTGATGAGAGGATGTTAGATTTCGAGCTGGAGCTGGAAGGAATCCTGAGGCCTTTGAAGACAACATCCTCTTCTTATAGATAGATAAGAACAAGGAGGGCCAGGGAATTCAAAGGATTTGTCCAAGGTCTCACAGATAGGTGGTAGGGCAAGGCTGTAGGTTCTCTGTGTCCCAAACTAGCCCTCATTCTGGAGAAAGACTTCCACACCTGGGCTCATTAATTCGAACTGCCCACATGGCAGTGGTTCTAGTTGGATCTCCTGCTTATGGCTCCAGTTGACACATGCTCTACTGGCTCTTGGAAAATCAAGGCTGAGAGTTCTGTCTCTTCCCAAAAACCAGTTTCCAGAGTCAGGAGTAGAGAAAACCCCTATATTGGTTTTCTGTCTTTATTAACACTTGAAGAAAGAGTTGGTTTGGAAAAGTAAGACCGCTTTTTTGGTGAGCAGAACGGACAAGTTTTCAAACATAATCCTATAGGAAAAGTAAAAGTTTATAAATTCTCATTGCCCCAAGAAAGGTAATGAAGGTTCAGACAAGGGAACAGAAACTTAAGGACATGAGGAGTGCAGCCAGGAATCACCCTGCCTCTCACCATGAAATATTTACCAGACTGAATCATTTTATATCCACAGTGAACCGATGGAAAGAGGAAGTTAGTTTCTCTTGTTAACCACAATTGAGTGAGATGTGTGGAAAAATAGACAGCTCACAGAGGGGAAGTCTGTGCCCTTTGACCACAGTGGTTATTGAAAGTCCTGGGCTACAATGCCGCTCTTGTAGGAGACTCCAGTATCCCCCTGGCAGACTCCCCAAAGCTTTAAGGCCATAATTCTGTGTTGGTCTAAGGCTGTTTTATAGGGCTATGGTGCAATTGTGAGCTTAAGCTCACTAAACTCAGACTCACAGACCTCTTGGCCAGATCTCTGGAGAAACAGTACCAGGGAAGGCAGAAGCTAAAATATTTGCTTAATAAAAGAAAAAACAAAAACAACCCAAGGTCTATGCTCTCTAAAGACCATCAACATTATGCTCAAGGTCATTATCTATTTCTTCTGGGCTTTATTGCTCAGAAAACCACTCAACCAGACACAAGAGTTTCTTGAATTTCATGTGATATAAATCAATTCCCTAAATGATAATGCCATTTTAATGGCACTTGGAGATTTTCCAAGTGTTTTCCTTGTGACAATGAAGAGGTGGGGGCAAAGATAATTTCCCATTTTACAGATAAGGAATCTGAGGTTCAGAAAAGTTTAATGACTTGGCCAAGGTCAGACAATTAACAAAAGTCTGAAATGGGGCAGGTCTCTTGACTCTACTAAAACTGACATTCTTTCTGTAAAATGGAACTCAATATGAATTTGGAATTCTGGATAAATCAAACACTTTCTTAGACTTATGGCTCTGAATTTATCTAAACCAATTTGGGCCAAGGTTTCCTAGTAGTGAGAAGATTAAAGTTGGGTTGGATGATAGGCAGTGGTGTGTTAGAGGTTCAAGCCCTTGGGAAAAGGTACCCTCGGAAATTTAGAGCTAGAAGGGATCTAAGCATTTATTAATCTGATCTCTTCACTCTGCAGGTAATGAAAATGAAACCTAGGAAAGTAAAAATGATTTGCCTCAAGTCACATGAGTAGGAGACTGGCAAAGGTGGGACTTGAAGGAAGATCCTTGGGAGTTCAGAGAAAAGGCTTCTTTGACTCTCTATCCAGCCAGCCATTCATTCATTCATTCATTCATCCAGGGGAGTTGAGTTGGGGTTGGGAGCTAGTAGGCTGGTTTGTGCAGCCCTGCTGCACAAACATAATGGGTTATTGGGGAGGGATGTCAAGCCCCATGAGGATTAGGGATTAGCTCTCTCTGCTGGTAGTTCATTGAATTGTTATTTCATTACAGTTTTTGATGTCCAAAAATATGGACAGATGAAATTTGCTTAATCTTTTAAGCATGATTTCTATTTTAGAGAGGTTTGAGAGGTGATGAGAATCAGAGCAAATGTCTAGTACTCCATCTTGTTGGTGACATGACCCAGAGAGGACTCAAGCCAGGGCGAGGAGATAGAGAGATATAATTCTAGTCTAGTACCCTCCTATCTGAGAACAGCAGACAAGTCTGCCTTGAGGCCTGAATCTCCTGTTCCCTTCCTAGCTGGACTCTTAATCATCCTTGGACAGGGAGGGTATAGTGGAGACTATCTATTCTTCTGAGTCACATGGAGATATTCCTACAGTGGTCAAATATAACCTACATGGGCAACATTCACACATATAAACACACATTCTCTACATATATAAATAGGTTAATACAAGGCTCAAAATAACTTAGAGGGAAATGTCCTGGAAGTGGCAAGGGAAGGCCACCAGTGGAAGGAGATGATGTTTGACCTTCCTTCTTGAAAGAGACTATGATATCAGGGAGGTGATGCCATGACAAGCACACAGATTGGGAGTGGAGTGAGGGGTTGCTGTGCTAAGTCACCAGCCTCTCTTTCTCCTCCAGAGCCGCCTGGGTCCAATGGCCAGATATGAATCAGGATGATTGGAGATAGCCTTTGAGTTAAGGTCCCTTCCAATTCTGAAATGCTGTGATTAGTACAGATTGATTTAATGTTAAATTGCAAAGCACAAGACCAAAGTCAGAGCCTGCAATCAAATAAATGTTTGCTGATGATATGAAATCTGAGAAGGCCCAGGAAATGTTCCAGACACTGGAGGGAGGGATGAAAATGAGGATGAAAAGGTATTTGACCATCAAGTAGGTATGTGTGACTCTTAACCACACAGAAATGGAGAACTGCTGTTAGGTACAAGATGATGAAGTGAGAGTACTGGGGTGAAAGAGAAGGCAAGTTGGGTACTGGGGAGAAAGGTAAATTAAAGTTTCCAGATGGCTTGGAAAAAATGGAAGCCTGAGGTAATGGTAATGAGAATGTTTTTGGATTTCCTTGTGGGTCTTGGGTAGAACTAACTCAGCAGTCCTGAAGGAGAGGAAGGCTGGCCAAAGATTGAGTCTTGAGTTGGCCTGCTAACTGAAGAGGGTAGATTTCAATGACGAGCCAATAGCTCCTGGACAAGCTGAAAGCAAAGCTTTCCTCACTTTTCTAGAAGCCCTGGTCAGATCCAAGATCAAAGAATCATTCATTTCCTAGGGCAGGTTTCCCATTGTAGGAGAAGGGGATTGTTGACACCTTCCTTGGTTTTCCTGGAAACTAAATGGCTATTTTTTTTTAATTTTCAGTTATTCATTTTTCCAATTATATGTAAAGTTAATTTTCAACATTCATTTTTATGTTTTTCTACCTCCACTCTTCACCCTAAGATATCAAGTAAACCTGATATCAGTTACACATATATAATCATGTTATACATACTTATTAATGTTTTGTCTTTTTTTTTAAGGTTTTTGCAAGGCAAACGGGTTTAAGTGGCTTGTCCAAGGCCACACAGCTGGGTAATTATTAAGTGTCTGAGGCCGCATTTGAACTCAGGTCCTCCTGACTCCAGGGTCGGTGCTCTATCCACTGCACCACCCAGCCGCCCCTTGTCCTTCATTCTTGAAGAAGACCATGACATCAAAGAGGTGATGCCATGACAAGCACATGAATTAGATTTGAGTTTGGGGTGCTGTGCTAAGTTACCAGTCTCACCTTCTCCTCCAGAGTCATCTGGATCCAGTGGCCAGATAGGAATCAGGGCATTGGGAGATGACTTCCTTGTTAGTTAAGCTGTGAAAGAAGAATAAGAACAAAAGGGAAAAAACCACGAGAAGGAAAAAACAAAAAAAAATTTAAGTTAAAATGGTATCTTTTGATCTGCATTGGGATTCCATTTTTCTTTTTCTGGTTGTGACTGGCATTTTCCACAGCAGGAATTGTGTTGGAATTGGAATTGTGTTGGAATACTGTATTGCTGAGAAGAGTGAAGTCAATCATAGTTGATCATCTCCCAATGCTGTTAAGTTGTACAATGTTCTGGTTCTGTTCACTTCATTCAATATTAGTTCCTGTAAGTTTTTCCAGGTTTTTCTAGCTGCCTGCTCATCATTTCTTTTTTTTTCCTTCTTTTTTTGTTTTTCAAAGGCAAGGTCAAACAGTTAAGTAATTATTAAGTATCTGAACTCAGGTCCTCCTGACTCCAGGGCCAGTGCTCTATCCACTGCGCCACCTGGCTGCCCCATCATTTCTTATAAAACAATAATTAAATGGCCATTCTTGATGAAATCAAATTAGTGTTTCTTTTATTGTCATGTAGGCAGATAGAGGTACATGTGGTTTCTCAACTGTCAGAGACCTGCTGGGATTTTCTTCCCATGGGAAGCCCTCACAGACAAAATGCCCCAGCCAACAAGGTTGATGGCATGTATGTACAAGGGACCAAATGTAGCAACCGATTTATTCTACAACAGAAGAGAAACCACCCAGGTCAAGGGAGTGTCAAAATCACAGGATTTGGCTTTGAAAGTTAACTCTGATTTAACACAATTTATGAGTTCTTAACTTGGGGCCTCTTGGATAGATTTTAAGGGGGTCTATGAAGTTGAATGGGAAAAAAATTACAATTTAATTTCAGCAGAATTTGTTTCTTTTGTAGTCTCATGTGCTTTATTTTTATCATTTAAAACATCTTACTCTGGGGGCGGCCAGGTGGCACAGTGGATAGAGCACTGGCCCTGGAGTCAGGAGGACCTGAGTTCAAAACATTTAATAATTACCTAGCTGTGTGGCCTTGGGCAAGCCACTTAACCCCACTGCCTTGCAAAAACCTTAAAAAAACAAAACCATCTTACTCTGAGAAGTCCACAGGTTTCACCAGATTCCCTAAGTAGTCCACAACACAAAATAATGGAGTGATAATTTCAGCCTCAAGGGACTTCAGAAAATATCTTGTCCATGTTCCTTATTTTATAATCTTCAGTCAAGTAAACAGACATTGATTAGGCACCTACTATCTACCAAATATTCTATATGCTGGGAATAGAAAAGAGAAAGAAAGGAAATGAACAATATGCCAAGATATAAATTATATCTCATTTCAATCTCACAACAACATGGAAAGGTAGGGACTGTTATTATTCTCATTTTACAGATGGGGAAATTGAGGCAAACTTGCTCAACTAGTAAGTATCTAAGGTCAGGTTTGAACTCAGGACTTCCTGATTTTTGTGCCAGTAGCTGCTTTTTAAGCAGAGCGGCACAAAGAAAAGTAAGACAGCCAAGGAACTTATAGTCTAATAGGAACAACATGCAAACAACCCTGTCCAAACAAGCTATAGACAAAATAAACTGGAGACGGTCCACATTAGAAAGACACTAGAATTAGGAGGGACTGGGAAAAATTAGAAAATGGGATTTTAGCTGGGACCGAAGGAAGCCAAGAAAATGGCAATGAGGAGGAAGAAAATTCCAAGCATGGGGACATCCAGAGAAAAAGAGATGGAGTGATCAGTGTAGCAGCAAAGAAGCTGGTCTCACTGGATCACAGAGTGGAGAAGGGTGAGATGTCAGAAGCCTAGCAAGGTAAAAAAAGGGTCAGGTTATAAAGGGCTTGAAACCAAACAGGGATACCTAGATGGCACAATGGAAAGAGCAGCAGGCCAGAAAGACCTGAGTTCAAGTCCAGTTTCAAATCTTATTAGCTGTAAGTCATTTAACCCTGTTTGCCTCAGTTTCCTCAGCTGTAAAATGAAGTAGAGAACAAAATGTAACCATCCCAATATCTTTACCATGAAAACCCCGACTGGGATCATAAAGCATTGGATATGACAAAAAAAGCCAAACAGAGGATGTTCCATTTATCCTGAAGAAAATGTCAAATCTGTGCTTTGCAAATCACAGATCTCAGATTTGAACTGGAAAATACCAGAGATCATGAAATCCAAGCTTCTTATTGTACAGAAGAGGAAATCATACAGGGAAGGGCCATAGGAAATTATGTGTCTTGCCCAAGGTCAGTCAAATGTTGCGTTGCAGTCAGAGCTGGGGCTCAAACTCAGTGTTTTTTCCATAGAGTTCATTTTAATTCAACTCAGTTCAAATATTAATTGGGTTTAGGAGGTACTAAGTACAAGATACTGTAATAGATGTTGGGGGGTACAAGGATCTGCTCTCAAATACAATTTAATCAGAGGAAAAGAATCATTTTCCAGCACAGACCTAATTGGAAGAATTGTTGACATGGGTCACACTTCCTGATGGTCTGATGATGATTTCTAAGCCAGTCTAATTTCTACATTGTATACATAATACTGATCCTCAAAGAAATGATGACACAGGATCAAGATGACCAAGCTTTGACACTTAATAGTGTTGTCATTATGGAGGCAACTAGGTGGCTCACTGGATAGAGGGCCTAGCTTGGAGCCAGGAAGACTTCCGATTTCAAATCCTATCTCAGACACTAGCTTTGTCATTTAACCCTGTTTGCCTCAGTTTCTTCATCTGTAAAATGAGCTGAAGAAGAAAATGGTAAATCATTCCAACATCTTTGCCAAGAAAATCCCCAATGGGGTAAAGAAGACTGACACCACTGAAAAACAACTGAACAGCAGCAGAATGTCATGGACAGATCGGCTAGCCTCTTCTGAACCTGTTTTCTTATCGCTAAAATGGGGATACCTATTCCTTTAGAACCCACGTCACCCACAGGTTCAAATGAAATAGCGTAGTCACCGCTTCTTCAAATGTTACAGCATTTGGGGAATATTGGTTATAAAATGACAGAGGCAATGCAACCTGGAGTCAGATAGAGGCTGGATCCCGCCTCGGACACAACCCCCAGGTAAATTATTTAAACTCTCTGAGCATGAAGCCACTGGAGGTGATGGGTTAGCCAGTCCCCAGCTGGCATTAGTTGGTGGGGGATATTTTCACACTGGCTAAAAGTACCCTTTACCCATGGACCAAGTGCCAAATGGGGCTAACAGCACCTACTTTGCAGGGTGGTTGAGAGGATTAAAAAGGAAAATATTTGTAAAACACATAGAAGCTCACTTTCTTTACCTCCATCTGCCTGAAGTGCTGAAGCTAAAGATGAGGAACTGTGAAGTGCTAGATCGTTAGCCCTGCAGTCAGGAAGCCCTGAGTTCGAATCCTACTTCTGACCTATTCTAATTGTGTCAGCCTGGACAGCTCTAGCCACCTCAACAAGATGGAACTGCAGGCAAGGTCCCAACCCGGATTAGGAGAGGGAATTTCCTCCCCTGGATGTTCCCAATACCAGTAAAATCACAGGGCCGGCCCCCATTCCTATCCTAACTTGGCTGAGTATCTCACACCACAAGGCTCGGGTCCCCTGCCTTAGTCTTGCTCTTCCACACATAAAACCCTTAGGCTGTGGCAAATTCTGTTGAGGTGTTTGCAGTCTTAACACCAAACGCAAGGGGGCAGCAGATACCAGAATGACTCCCCACCAGCTCGCTTGGCCCTAAGGCTGGGAGAGGCCTTAAAACAAATGAGGAAACTGAGGCACGGGGTTAGCGACTTGCCCAAGGCCTCAAATGACAACTGAAATTTGAACTCAGGTCCTTGGACCTGATTAGGAAAAGGCTTTCAACACTGCTCAACCTTCACCCCCCATGACAATAGTCATTGCTGATGCACCAGGGGTCTAGATAATCAGGGCTGGGGGGGCAGCTAGTGGAGCAGCGGATAGAGCACTGGCCCTGGAGTCAGGAAGGAACCTGAGTTCAAATCCGGTCTCAGACACTTAATAATGACCCAGCCGTGTGGCCTTGGGCAAGCCACTTAACCCCATTGCCTTGAAAAAAAAAATCAGGGCTGGAAATTTGTCTGTGGCCATCGAAACAGGGAGTATGGTTTTGATGGGGGAAGAGTCTGATTCCAGATCTTAGCACCACAGCTTCTTGGGTCCCTACTACTATGGCACTGGGAGGCCCCATTGGAACCTAAGCTCCTTGAGGGCAGAACATGCTTCATCTTTGTCATGCTTTGCCCAGTGTATAGAGACAACAGACTAAATAGCTCCTTATTGATTGAGCTAGGCTATTTCCTTACTTTACAGAAGAGGAAACTGAGGGCTAGAAAGAAACCAAAGCTGAGTAGGTAAAGAAGAGAATCTGTCTTAGAGCTGGAAAGGGCCAGTGAGGTTACCTGATCCAATCCCCAGAAATTGAGGTTGTGAGAGGTGGAATGACTTGTCTGGGACTATGCAGTGGTGCGGGACCTGTGGTCAGGTCTTGACCAGAGTGCCATGTTGCCATCACGTTTCTGGTCAGTGGGTCAAGTAGAGTCGTTTTCATATCTAACACTATCCAATTGTAATAACCTCTCAAATTTTCTTGGGTTCCTGACTTGGGTTCCAGATCAGGACGGGGCCCACTGGAGGGGTCTGATCAATGCTTTGATCTCCTTGCTGCCTCTTCAAAGGGGTTCTGGGGCCTGTGATGCCATAGGAATGAAAAGGGCATCAGAGCACTAGGCCTGCAGGTGGCAGCTGCCTACTATTTGTCACACATGCCCTTCAGCAAAAGCCAAGCATGGCCATGCCACCTGAATACACCCAATCACTTCTGCTCTCAGTTCAACAGAGCTGGGCCTGGTTAGAACTTGAAGGGGAGATTGCCTGGAAATTCTGGGGTGGTGGGGAAGTGGCACTGCAGAGGGTGGCGTGCAGGATCTAGTCAGCACAGAGCTTAAATCTGGCTTCAGACACTTCCTAGCTGGGTGACCCCGGGCAAGTAACTTAAGCTTGCTTGACTCAGCTTCCCCCAAATGACGAATCACTCTAGTATCTTTGCTAAGAAAGCCCTAAAGAGGGACATGAAGAGTCAGATGTGACAAATGATTCGACAGCTAATGGCAATATGTTGAACAACGGTGGGCTGTACATTCCTCTCAGGGTGACTGCTAGACCTAGGACTGGAAGTCCCTCTAGTCCACGTTCTCCTCCATCAGAGTAAACCAGCCCAGAGGGACGGACAACTTCACCAAGATCCCACAAGTTCTAAGTATAGAGTCTGGCTAGGGATCAGCGACATTTGTTCTTCATTCTCCAAGAAGACCATGACATCAGGGAGGGGATGCTATGAGTGAGGGGAGGCTGTGCTAAAGTCACCAACCTCACTTTCTCCTCTGGAACCACCTGGGTGCAATGACCAGATATGAATCAGGTTGACTGGAGATGGGGCCTGGAAGTGAGGCAATCAGGGTGAAGTGGTTTGCCCAAGGTCACACAGCTAGTAAGTATCTGGGGCTGGATTTGAACTCAGATCTTCCTGACTTCAGGATTAGTGCTCTAGCCACTGCACCATCAATATTTAATTTGCTGAATATCTCAAAAACCAATGAGGCACAATAGGTTGCACAATTCTTGATCAGGTTGCTCAGCCAGATTTACTAATGAAGACTCATCCTTTTGTTAGTGAGTTGCTCCCTAGTTGTTCCCTAATGCGTGTACCTTTACTTTCCAAGCTAGAGGATCATGACTTCAATAAAGCGGCTGAATGGGCTCGATTTTGTCAGGTCTGCTCCTTAGCACCTCTGTGACTAAAAGTGCCTGGCTTGGCCTCATGTTCCTCATTTGACAAATGAAGATTGGGCTAAATGATCTCTGAAGGAAGTCTAGCTCTCAGCCCCCATCCAAACCTGGGTTGGATTAGAGGCCTTGGGATCTCCGTCAATGCCAACAGTCTTTGATAAGTCAAAAGACTAGTCACCAGACTAGTTCTAGAAGGATCTATTAGTGATCTGATCAAAAACTGCAGAAATGATCCTAAGAATGACTATCCTAAGTCTGCAAGCAGTGAAGCCTAGTAGTTCAATTCAATTCATATCACTGTCACCCTTCCCTCGTGCTGGGGGCTCTGTATTCAACACGGAAAACTGCAGGCAGATGACATTTTTTCACTGGATATTTTATGCTGACGATAGAAAGGCATTCTCATTTCCACAGATGTTCCTGCCAAGTCCCATAATGACCAGGGAGATTCTGGCAGCCACCATTAGAAGTGTCCCCTGACCAAGCGGAGCTGTCCCATGGTGACGCTGTACTCCTTGGTCTTGGTATAATCAGAAAGCTCACAGTTAAGAGGAGGCAAGAGAAAGCAAAGCTTCATGAGTTCCTGCTAACACTGTTAAAACAAATTTTGTCAAATAGATGAGTTTTTCAGCAGAAATCACACCCTTGGAATACTGCTTTCCCTGTAGGCCATTGAGATTTTGACCAATAATAAATCAATGCATCTTCCTAACTCCAAAGATGAATTAAATTGAAATGAATTTTCATTCATTTATGAAGCAGCCCATCTCATATAACGAGGTGGTTCTTTTCCTTGGACGCATGAAGAAATGATCCCATTTGATCCCATCTTCTCCAGCAGACTGATCTCTCCATCACTCCCAATCTCACCCCACCCACTGGCTGCCTCCTTACTGCCCCATATGTGCCTGCATCTCCCTCATTTTTCAAAAACTCTCACTCTCACTTGATCTGACCATCCTTGATCATGACCATTCTATAGTTTTCCATTTTTTGTGGATAAACATCTAGAGAAGGCAAGTCAGTGTCCACATCCTCCCTTCTAGCTTTCACTTCATTCAACTCAAACTGTCCTCTCTAACGCCACTGCTCTTAATGGAGAAACCTAACAGCCTTTTCACAATTCTCATCTCTCTTGGCCTCTTGTGCAGCCTTTGACAATGACAATCATACTCTTCTTCCTTGTTCTCCTCCTACTTGGCTGAATGTTCCATCTCAGACTTCTTTGCTGGGATCATCATTCATGAAGTCACACTCACTAACCTCTGTCCTGATCTCTCCTTTCTTTGCAATTTTGCTTGACCTCCTCAGCTCTCAATTACCCAAATCCAATATCTTTCAACTTTCACATTTTCAAATGCCTAATGGACATCTTGAACTGGATGATTTGGAGAACAATTTCATTATCTTTCTCTCCAAATACAAATACTTACAACCTAAGTGTCATCCCTGACACTTCATTTACACCCTCATATTCAATCAGTTGTCGAATAGGGTCAGTTCTATCTTCCACATTTCTTTTATACATATCTGCACACCCACCACAATCTTTTCTCTGATACCACCATCACCCTGGTAGGCCCTCCATCATCTCACGCCTAGACTATCACTTGCAATGCCTTACTGCTTAGTCCCCCTGCTTCAAATTTTTTCCCACTCCAGTAAGTCATCAAATGGATCTTCTTAAAGTGCAGGTCTGACCATAACATTCCCCTATTTCAGTAAACTCCAGTGACTCATTATCACCTCCAGGATCAAATAGGAAAACTCCAGTCTGTTTCATCTTCAGAATGTTTTTCAGTGTAAACACTATTCATGTGTACAATTTGAATTCAGGCTTATAGAACATCTTAACTTTTTTTTTTTTTTTTTTTTTTTTTTTAGTTTTTGCAAGGCAATAGAGTTAAGTGGCTTACCAAGGCCACACAACTAGCTAATTATTAAGGGTTTGAGGTAGAATTTGAACTCAGGTACTCCTGACTCCAGGGCAGGTGCTCTATCCACTGCGCCATCTACATCTCAACTTTTCAAATAAAAAAAATCAAGGAGAGGGTAAACAGATGGGTAAGTCTTCTATGTATTTGTCTGTACCTCTGAGGGCACGATTTCCATCATTTTTGTTGTTGCAGCAAATTTCACAGACTTGATGCCAAGGTATAAAAGGGGTGGAACAAGTAGTAGTGGCGGTTATGACATCAACATACGATTCAATCACGGACTGCCACCTCCTAACCATGGAGCAACTGGTATTGGCTAGATTCCATTCCATGGAAAACAATTTTAACCCAAACATCTTCAGTAATCAGTTTAACCAAAGAAATGCAATCTCTTCACTGTACAGATCAATAAGTCAGTTTCCAAAAATATTCCCCTTGAGAATTAGAGGCAATTATTTAATTGTGTACATCAAACACAACTGGAACCTTCACATCATACAAATCTTAAAAAAAGGATCAATCACTTTCTTCTTGATTCCTTTGTCATCATCTTTGGTCAGGTGCTTCTGCTTGGTAATCACTTGATTCAGAATGGACTCTGGTTATTTTCACTGGCTGTCTCTCATGGTTGGACTCCTCTTGCTCTTTTTCTTTCTTTAGACTTCCTTCATGTCCCCGTTAATTTGGTACCTTCTGCAGAAAGCCTTACCCTCTTTGCTGTTCTCTTCAGTTTTTTCCTGTATATGCTAGTCACTTACATTAGATTGTGAGACAGGATTTGGCCAAAAGTTCCAACATTAAGCCCACAACTATCCTGAGTATGGTACAAGTCAAATTAAAATGTAATTGGGAAATATTTAACAAAAATATTAACACATAGATAATATTAATGTGACTTTCTAAGTAGATAGATAGATAGATATCCCACAGGAATCCTTATGTAAGAGATTAGCAGTTCCCGTTCTCTGAGTTTTAGTTTATTCATCCATGAGATGAGGAAGTTTGACCAGACCTATGGTGTCAAACTCATATAGACATTTTTCAGGCTATGTGGTCATAGGCTAGTCACTTAACATCTCAATCAAGGTAAATGTTTCCTAAGACAGTTACAGATGAGTTACTGATATACTTGGCAGAAGATGTCTTCCCCACTCCCAAGACCCACACATCCAAAGCACTGTGTTCATTACTAGAAGATACAAAGATAAGGCAATAAGGAGTCTTCATGAAACTCCTAAGTGAGGAGGGAAGATTTTAAAAGATCCAAAACAAAGGGGTATATGTGTTGTGATTAAATTTTATCAGCATAAAAATATCTGTTGACTGAACTTCTTGATAGAAGCAACGCCAAAGGAAGGGGAACAAATAGCCATTGATGGTTTTGAAATCAACATGGGATTCAATCGTGTGCTGCCATTTTCTAACCATGGAGCAAAATTTATCAGTTAAAGTTACTTCACTTTCACTTGGTTACTTAAAAAAAGTATAGTCCCTGAAAGACATACAATAGCCCTGCTTTTGTCTATTCTACTCAGCCAATATCCAGTACATTTTTGTGAATATTTTAGGAAGGACAGTGCCAAAGAAATCAGATGTGAGGGGATCAAGAATGGTGCCTCATAACAATGGGTTGGCTGAGGCAATCGGGAATGGTTAACCTGGAGTCATTCACTGAAGAGATTTCAGTTAAAAATTTCCACTAAGTTGAAGACTTTTCCTATTGAAGATGATATAACTTTGTTCTGTGAGGCTCTAAATCAAAATCAATGGGGAAAAGTTAAAAGGGAGATGGATTTCAGTTTGATGTAAAAGAAAAATGTAACCTAATTTGATCCAGACACGTAATTTCCTTGATGAAGGAACTTCTGGAGTGGAAACTTTCAAGCTTCCACTGACTGATTATCTTGTTTATAACTTAGGGAGTTGTATGAGTTCTGACCTAGATGTTAAGTGGTTTATTTTGCCTAGTCACTTAGCTGATACATTTAGAAGGCTCAACAAAATGACACAGGAAAGGAAGTACTGATCTTTAGGAAATTTCAGTGAGTTAAAATACAACATTTTGGGCAAAGAAAATCTTAAAACAGCTTTAACTCTAAGGACAGTCAGGGGGGGTGGGGGGTGGGGGGTGGGGGAGGAGAACATTCCTAAAACTCTTAACATCAATGTTGCTTACCTTGACAACACTTCCCGTCTCAGTCAACACCAAAGTTGGCCTGTGGTTACAAATTCACTGAGGAAAGTCACAGTTCAGATGATGCTGGGGGTTCACGAATGATCAAGGGGAAATTATCGAAGTCCTGGTGCAAAAAAGAATCTTGCCTTTTTTTTGCCTAAAATCTCCCCTAAGAAATGATTAGTTTTTTTTGTTCTTCATGGTTCTCTCTAGAGTCTTTCTGGCTCTGAAATATCTGGCTCACTCCACTTGTGAGAGAGTAAAAAATAGATTTTGTGTAAAATGAGGGCTTTGAGGATCTCACTGGGTAGTACCATACAGCAACAATTTTTTCCTCCCAGCTGTTCACTTCAAAAGCCCCTCAGAAAATAGCAGCCTTTTAGGGCATCTGTTCTCTAAGTGCTGGAGAACCTAACCATGAGATCAAAGGATCAAGAAAAAAGGAATGTTTTCAAAGTCATTAACATAACTGTGCTAAACAAACCAGTCACTGTGACATGCTGTGCTGTGTGGAAAACAGGTGGTACAGGGGAGAGTGCTGGATCTGAAGTGAGGCAGACCTGGGTTCAAATCTTGCATCAGATACCATCTTGCTGCAAGTTACAACAATTACACACTCGTTTATTCAAAAGGGAGCTGAAGTGGAGAGGGACAGAGAAGCAAAATCTCAATTACTGCTCCAAGAAATAGTGACAGATGTGATTGAAGGTTGAAAACTCCCAGCTTCAAGACATCCTCAACCATGAGAAGGAAGCAGCTAGATGGAACAGGGGATAACTGAGCTAGACTTGGGAGTCAGAAAGGGCTGAGTTCAAATTCAGCCTCAAGACACTAGTCACGTGACCAGGAACCTTCACTTCACCATGGTCTACCTCTTGTAATATCAAGATAATAATAGCACCTATGCCCCAAGATTGATACAGGGATAAAATATTTGTAAGGGACTCTGCAAACATTAAAGCAGTAGATAAATGTTTTAATGTTATTACCAATCAATGACCCTCAAAAGAATCCATATCCTACATGTCATTTTAAAGCATATTTAGAACAAGCCAAATGACTAAAATAGAGAACCGAAAATCACACTGGCATATTACAAGTGTGTTATAAAGAGACAATCTTATAAAAATGTGACTTTCTGGCATGACTAAATTTAAGAGAATCAAAAGACAGACAATGACTTTTAAAATTCCCAGTGGAAAATATGCTGAAAAATATTTCTAGATGTTGCCAGAGAAATAAAAATATTTTATGAACCACAGCAAGATGACTTAAGCAGGTGGCAGGTCATATTCACTCTGAATTTCTCAACCCTGTCTTCAGTGAAAGAATTGTTGGCCTCCATATTCAAATGAAGAAGCCTTTGCCAAAAGTTGAGAGCCTGATAAATGCACTGGCCTAATCTTACCATAGGTTATTTTAAGGAGGTTATTTTCAGGACAATGAAGACCTAGATAACTTGGGGGCAGGATCTGAATTCAAATATAGGGGAAAGAGGAAGGGAGAGATGCAGGTATTGGATCCAGTTTTGGTGCCAGTTCTATGAACTAAGTGTCTATCATAAGCTTTGTGGATGGATTCTATCCTTTATTCTGAATGCAACCTCCCTGAACCAGATATATCCAAGCAGAGTCTCTTGCCCACAATAGATATCTGATACTATGTATGTATGCATGCATGCATGTATGTGTATATGTGGGTGATTTTAGTTAGTGGCAAGGGTAGATCTATGATCTGAGCAAGTTGCTTCAATTTCCTCATCTGCAATAAGATGTTCTTTCCACTATGATGATTCTATGGATCCAAAGAAGCTACATCATTATAAAGTTTGACTTCAATGGGGACAAATTCTCATCCTTAGTTTTGCCCTTTGGAAACAAAAAATTATCTGGATTTAGGTTTGATGAAAGAGGAGTGATTAAACTTGGAAGCAACATTTTTGTCCAAAAATACAAAATCCAAACTTTATAGTTATATCTGATTAGTTAATGAGACAGAGGATGTAAATGAGTGTGTGTTATGTGGTCCATGTGTTTGGCTCCATGTGTGTCTCTAACGGGAGTTCTAAGAGAAGCAAAAAAACCTACTTCTAGCAATCAGGATTAAGAAAATGTATTGTCACTGCAAAGAATTTTTATGGTACAGATACTTATAAACAAAACAAAACACTAGCAAATCTACTTTAGAAGAACATTTTGTATGTGTAAGTATGACAGGCCGTTACCTTCAAATAAATACAACCAGCTTTCAAACTAAAAGTTGTCAACTAATCTTAGATATGCCAATATTCCTTAAATATTTTCCCCTTGTTTTAAAAAAAAAATATGACCTCAGCTCCTGCACATCAAATAGAGGAGTTCCCACAGGAATTTGGAAGAGGCATTCAGCAAGTTCAGGGCATGTATGTATGAGTAAATTTGTTGTTCCTAAAACATCTTCAACTTCGATGGTAGAAAGAATTGTCATATTATCTTGCTTGATTATTATATCTCAGTATTTTTTTCATGTATTAGGATAAAAAGATCCAGATGGGAAATTGAAAGAAGAAGATGGACTTGTGAGCAAACACTTGGTTCACAGACTGAAGAAAAGCCAGCATCATGAATAATTCTACCACTCTTTTATGTTAAGGTGGTTCTTTCAAATAAATGGATTACAACACAATCAGTTATAAAAAAGAAAGAAAGAAATGTTAGGGGGGAGGAGACTTATGAATGGTCTAATTAAAACAAGGCTTACAGTTTTTTTTTATTATTATTTTTTTTTACAAATCTCCAAGAATACCAAACATACCATATGTAGGTGACTGTCATACTGTCATTTAAGGACAGGTGCATTAGGAACCCAGTAGTAATGGCAACCCCTAAAGATTTCAAATGAGATCCAAGTCAAACATGCATAGGGAGAGTAAAGTTATTTTATTAAATCATGCACATCACGTGTGTTAGTGCAAATAGTTTAATCTGTATTCCAGAAATTCTATTGTACTTTATATCTTTACAAAATAGATTTAAAACAATTATTTACTTTAAAAAATGTAATTCTGAAGTTAAGCATTTCAGAACAATATTTGCAATAACCTATATACAAGAGGTACAGAGTACCACTGGCATATGAGCATTCTGTGGGGGAATAGCTTCCTGCAACAGAAAAATGGTGAAATGAACAAGGTGATATTTTCTACAAGTCATTTGTGGACTAATTCTTCCATAAATCTAATGGTTCTCCCAACAGCAAATCCCCAGTAGTTTAACCTTTAACATATCAACAATGACCCCCAAAACCTCACAAGGCAAATTATATGCTAAATTCCTATTTAAGTATTTGGCGAGACCTGTAGATTGCCATGGAGAATCTAAGCCAATTCATTGAGATTTTTCTCATTTCCATTTTCTAAAAAAACCTTCACTCAATTAATACTTCTGTATGTTATAGAGACTTCAATAAACTTTATTGACATAACCGTTGAGCTGCAAAAAAAAAAACAAAAAACAAAAACCAAAAACCAAAAAAAAAAAAAAAAACCAATAGCTCACTTTGACTTTGGGCATTTAACTGAGAAGATCCTAACTGAAATAGTGCTTCTCATAAACAAAACTACTCAAGTTTAAAAAAAGATAAAAACAAAAGCAAAAACAAAATCCCAATTGCATCCCTAACTGTAAGATTCCCTGGGTTTACAGAAATTCACCTCATCCAGTATATTGATTAGTTATAGATGCACTCCAAACTCTCATAACAAAGTCAATAAAAAATTTATCTAAAGAAGACACATTTTCCTTCTTTAAAGCAATATTTGGAAGAATAAGTGAGGAGGAAAAAAATCATGCTTCCTAAAACATTGTAGATGAGAAAGTAAAGAAATGGTCTCTCTACTTTGAATGCATTAAGTTGAATAAATTACAATCCAATTGAATAGTTTGGTTTACTGTTGCTGTAGTCGTGAAATGATTAACTTTTTGCTCCCAGAAATACTTCAGTTCACTCAAGAAAATACACACACTCTTACAAAGTTTTTCCAGGTTGATGCCATCCACATCTTCAAGTCACATTAAGGCTGCACAAAAAAGCATGTATATTTCTTGAATCACTGCCACAACAGAACCTTTTCCAAACGTGTCTTTTCCTTGAAAAAAATCTATGGAAGTAGTAGTTGTCTCTAAGTCTTGTTCCCAATAGCTCAGTGGTTTATAGCAAGTAAAAATGGTGTCAATATGTAAAAAAAATATATGTGCATATATTTATTTCAAAATGATAGGCACTGAGCACACAGTGCCTCTTTTCCCATGTATTTATCAGTTGTTTGGTTTGGGTAGGTGTCCAATCAGAAAATGAATTATCTGGCAATCAGCATCTAGAGTAAAATAGCCATAAACCTAAATGTTATAAATAATTTGGTACCAAGAAGCCTACTTTAGGCCACCATAATATTTAGAATCTCAACATACTAATTAAAAAAATTACATGAAAAATTGCAAGCAAATTATTGCTTACAGTAGAATAAAGTCACAATTTTATTCCCTCTTTATAGACAGATACATTTTATACAATTTAAAGCAATGACCCGACTGTTCTTTTCTTGCACTTTTGTTGTATTAAGAGGTAAAAAGGAAGAAAATGGATCTGTTCTCCCCGCCAGCTTCTAAGAGGAGGGCAGGGTACGGAACCAACCAAAGTTCTCATGGTGAAGCTCTGGTTAAGCCTGGTACATACAACACTACGGCTGTCACAGCTACCAGAGCTGCCAACATGGGCATCCAAGGCCAGTGTCTCTGTGTAGAAAGAAACCAAGAGTCAATATCACATTTCCCTTCGTCTTTCATACCAACTAGTGAACTAAGCCCTCCGTCCAAAGAATCTTGAGAACTCATCACAAAGCACAGTGGATCTTAATTCTACCTCTCCCTGTCAGAAAATCTTGACTTCTTAAAGCAGGAAGACTCGTTTAAAAAAACAAAAAAGGCAATCTGACTAGCAAGTACAATTCCAGTGGCCAACTATGCAGAAGGATAGCATGTCACCAGGAAAGGCCCTTAGGAGTTCTCAACCTGGCTACACATTTGGCACCTAGAAGAGACTTTTGTTAAACCTCTCAAGACTCAAACTCCTTTATACACACACCCTACCAAGATTTTTCAACAGTCACAAATAATGAACTGTCCAAAGGTTTCTCAATTTAGGGTCCAGACTGTGTTAAGGGTGGGTCTTTAGGAGAGGGAAGGTTTAGCCTGAGCTAAGTGGTGGAATGAACTGAACACCACAGAAGACTGAAAAGTAGGGAACTTAATGATAAATATGGATCTATGTTAAACATGGTTATATAGAACTAGAGTCTATTTTACATTGCTTTCTGTCAGGGGCGGGGGGGGGGAACAAGGAAGGGTGAAAAAATATATAAATATAAAAAAGATTGTTGAAAACTACTGTTACATGTAGTTGGAAAAAGAAATAAAGAAATGGAAAAAAAAATTAGACGGCAATTGAAAATCTGTGCTAAACATCCACTTGGTATACATCAGGTTCACTCCTGACCCAATGTAGCACCGTTTTCAGACTGATCTCATGTTAAACCCACCAATTAGAAACACCATGGGTTATATGCAGTCTTTCCTTTTATTGACCAACCTATGTTCTTGTCAGCTTTCCTTTTGTTTGTTTCCAGTGGGTACTGACTACGTCCCATCCCTACCCACTACCCCACCAAGAACAAAACCAAAAGGCCCAACTGATTTTGAAGTCATGTTTCTTCCTGAACAAGTCAGAGATCAGAACATTATGGTCAAGGGTGTGTTGGAGAGAAGAGCAGTGCAGGCTTAATTAGGTCTGGGATAACAAGTCCATTATTCCAATTTTATCCTTTTTCATCTTCTTCACAGCCACAGTGAAAAGAGAAAAAGTATTAAATAACTACCATAGTATTAAGGGGATGAGTTGGGGAGGAGAAGTAAGCTGGCTGAAAAATGGAGAGGCAAACTCTTCATTTCTTGTTCAAACCTGAGTTAACTTTTCGTTGTTTTTTGGATAGCACTGACCGACACACTGTAGCTTTAGAGACATAGGGTTTACTCTGCTCTCGCGAGAGCCAAAGACCCAGCTGAAAGCTGAACATTGAACAACTGGGATGTTTGGAATTAATTCATGGTTAGCATCACCACAAGGGAGACAGACAGAACATTACATGATTAGTTGATTGTGGAGCTCGGTGGGAGGAAGCACAAATGAAGGGTTTGCTTCAGGAAACAAAACATCCGTGTTGTTCCCATGCACTAGTTAACAAACAAGGCACAAAGAGGTGACAGGGACGGACAGACATCGACTCAACAGGGAGCTTGTACCTTTCTCTACCACAATGGACCGTAACACCAAAACAGGAAAGCCAGGAATAGGCCGATGAAAACGGCTGGGACGGGTTGGAATATGGACGGCTAAAGAAGGGAAGGGAATTAAAAATCATTTTGTGCTCTAAAAATCAGATCAGATGATTGAGATGGGGAAAGCTAAATCACAGCATTAAGTTTGGCATGAATCAGAATGGGTGAAAGACATCTAACACAATACAGAACGTCGGGCAGATGGACACCAAGGCAGCGCAATTACTCCCCTCAAACAAATGAATCAAAGAAATCAATTTGTGGAATTTAATTTAGGAGAAATGCCTGCTTCGATTTCACATGAACTTGCCAAACGATTTGTTAGTGCGCCGTCACTTTAGGACGGGAACTGTGTGCATAGAACAACTTTGAACAAGGGAGCCACTGGAAGCCAGAGACTTAAGGTCCCTACAGTGACTTCCTGAGGCCCCGGGGAGCCATGTCTGCACCCCCAGGGCTGGCGTCAGGCACCAAAGTAACAGGGATGGAATCTCTCTTTCAAAAAAGGCAGGCCAGAAGCTATAGGATTGTAAGGTACATGTTATCAGAGTGATCATGTTAAACTGGTAAAATATACTCTGAGCCAATTGTTTCTCTTAAGAGGTCACTGTGCCATTCCCCAAACAAAGTTCAATCCTGAGGTATGTTGTGTATGGGGTGTGTGTGTTTGTGTGTGTGTGTGTGTGTATTTGTGTGTATGTTAACAGAACTTGTGTTGGAAACTGTTTTACCCTGAGAATTGGCAAGTGCCTTTTGGACAAAAAAATTATATTTTGGAGTTTTATTTTATTTTCATATATCACTTTTTTTCATATATCACTGTCCTGGTTTTTGCAAGGCAGTGAGGTTAAGCAACTTGCCCAAAGTCACACAGCTAGGTAATTATTAAGTGTCTGAGGCCGGATTTGAACCCAGGTACTCCTGACTCCAGGGCCAGTGCTCTATCCACTGCTCCACCTAGCTGCCCTGAGAGAAGTAATTTCTAAAATGGCTCTGACAATACAGGGGGCTCTACAATTCTGATTATGCTAGATGCCTTTTTAGGATAATTTTTTTTTAAGAAATAGAAATGAATTTTCACAAACAGGAAGGTATAATTAAAACTACAGAAAGTAATCTAAAATATGAATTAATTATGGATCCTTAATATAGTTATTAAAATAAAAATAAATCGTTATCACTTGGTAGAAAAAACTCCATCTATGGCTTATCAGCAATTGAAGAGGCCTCAACTCATGAAGCAAGTCTTGATTCTATGACAAGAGACAATGTTCTGGGGAAAGACCAGGGAAGTGTCCAACTGCGTGTGCAGTGTTGCTGCCAATCAAGCCTCATGCCAGACAAGAAAAGTGTCGGTCATAACCACTGCAGTACCCAAAGCAGTGACAGGACACTTAAGACTAGTCAAAGCTACTAACACTTGCAAAGTCAGTCACACTGAAAAAAGCTCCCAAGGTCGGCGATGACCAAATAGACACAACAACATTAAGGATAACCTGGCTTCTTTTCAAGAGCAAATACAAATTCAAATTGATATTATTCATGATTTATATTATAACAGTCTTAATCAGACAAATATTTTCTGACATTTCCAAGAAAATATTTCCATCTTTCTAAACCTTTAACTAGAAAGAATCAGGCCACAATGAAACTTCCATTTGATATGATGGGAAAAAAAATCCCATACCTGGGCATTGGTATGCTGTATATCAAAAATAAGGGATTAAATGTCTTCTGGTGGTCACACAAGTCATTAGGTGGGGTAACCCAAGGATTACAAAGGAAGGTGATGGCTCTCAGGAGATGTGTTCTCTTCTTGCAGACAAGTATTTCTCTCACCAAATCCCCAGTACTTACCTAAATTGGTGTGTCCAAAAGGGGAAATTCTCACCAATTGCTAACCAAAATGATTCCACAAATGACTTCCTTTCTTTCGGGATCATTGGCCTAGGTTTCTACCATGGCCAGGAACATGGAGAGCTCTAGGAATCTGTCATGGGTACTTGGGGACACCAACTGAAGCCCTACATTTTCCGTACCTCATCCAAACTGACCCCAAGTTTTAAAGACTTACATTGTTTCCTTTTTCTTGTAGCTGCTTCAGGTTGTCTTGACATTGTCTGAGCTCATTGGCGATGGATTGTTTTTCCTGCTCGATCCTTTCAAACTTCAGCTCCAGCTCTGAGAGTTGAGTCTGTGTCCTTTCATACTATAGGCAAAGAAAAAACAGTAGGCAGACCCCGCTTAGAATGGGTGTGGAGCCGGGGGTTCTTCTCCTTAGGCGTCTACACTGTCCTGGACAAACGTGGAGGAGTCTTCACTGTGACCTGAAGGCACCAGCCCCCTTTGGGCTATTTACTATCAGTCACTGATCTATCATTTGTCTCTAAAGCAAGAACCTCCCCTTCCCCATAGAGGTTCCAAGAGAAGATGAGTGAAAAGGGAAAAGAAAGCTCCAAAGCTGATGTGACAAGAGCCAACAAGAATGTCTACTCAGGGAAACCACCCAGAGCTCTCAAGTCTTTGCATCCTGCAATCCCTCAGGTATTTCAGGCTTGACCTGTCCCAACCCTACATCACCATTGAGCCCATCTCTGTCATCTCAGTCCCTCGGCTTACAACCCAGCAGTCTTGACATCCCCCCTTTTCCATTCCACCCACCTCTTTCCTTCTAGCCCATCCCCACCAAGAGCTCCACTTGCGTGTCTGTCTCCCCCCCCCCCCGTCCCTCCGACTATTTAACAGATTTCTAAGTGATCTGTCTGTTTCTAGCCTCTTCAAGCCAACCCTTCAGCCTAGATACAGTACCATATTTCACATGAAGCCCCACTCCAAATAAGCCACTCAGCTTTCTCATGGACTAGTCATTCCAAAGCCCTGCGTCTGACTGCACTTACATCCAAGCTCTCCCCTCTGTCTCTCCTCATTTCCTACTAAAAATCTACAGCTTTCCTTTAAGGCTCAGTTCAAGCCCCATCTCCCCCCAGGAGCCTCCCAACTTGTCCAGATGTTCCTGTGCTCTCCCCTCTTTAGTTTGCTCCCATAGCTGGGTAACTATTATAAGCAAAACATGAGCTCTTAGGATGGAAGCTCTTTGATTCTGCAGCTCTGGACCCTAGGTACAAATGCCTTGACTGAATTCAGTTCATAATAAATATTGGATGAATTCAATGAACTTGACTGTTAGCATTGTTCTAAAACTGAAGGCAACTGCCATTTTAAATTGAAGTACGTCCATGTTAGATGTCATGATTGAAAAGAAAGGTTTACCTCTCTTACAACGTAAGTGTAAGTTACTGACAAAAAGAGATGTCTGTGGCTGTATGTCAATGTGCCACTTCTCAAAGGAGAACTATTCACAGTCTCTGCTTTTAAGTTCTCAAGTGAAATGAAATACAAAAGTGAGTTTTCAAAGGGATGGGAATACAGGAGTGGTATGTAAGTATAAAACAAAACAAACTGAATACAGTTCCCATTTCTCCCAGGAATTCCAAATATTAAAAAGGTTCTTTTTAGCCCCCAAAGTTCTCCCCAACATTGACTAAGATCAACTTCACTTTGTTTCCATTTGATCAACTATGTGGGACTTTTAAAAACATAAATGACTCTTGGAGTGCTACGCTAGACAATCTCCAAGGTCAAGCCAATGCTGAGGTCACTTGGTGGGACCTTTGAAAATGGACTAACTTACAGAGACATTAGTTGTACCGAAGAAAATGTGGAGAGTTGTGGTCTTTTTAGAGGAGGAGGGGTGGTTTTGACATCTGAGGCAAAGTCAGCCCTGTGGCCACTGAAGAAAAGTGCCCAAAAGGGTTTAGTAAGGCACCCAACAAGTTTTTACAGTTCAGTGCAACTTCTGTCTAGGGTCATGTCTGCTTGGAGATCCAAGGAAGACCTGACTGCTGTTTCCTCTGAGCACAGAGTCTTTTGGTTGCAGTTTCTACCAGTCCAGCAGGCTCTTCCTGTACCAAGGACTCTCAACTTCTGCCCTTCCATGTGTTCTGACAAGTAGATCAGATGCTCCACAATGAACGGGAACAAGCCTTCTCTTTTCCGTCTTAACTGATCTTCCCTGACTGGAATTTAACACAAACACTCTTCAACCAAAGATCCCAATCCAGGCAGGGCATGGATTTGTGACAGAGCAAATTTGAGAGAACCACTCTGTCTGCTTTAGCCCTTGACAATATTTTCTATCATGTAATGCAATTCAGAGAACCCAGGTTCAAATTCGGCCTCTACAATTTGCTACCTGTGTGACCTTGGGCAAGTCACTGAGTTTTCTAAGCCTGGGTTTTCTCTTCTATTAAATAAAACTAGACTAAAAAATCTTCACTGTACTCCCATAGTTCTGAGTAGGAGAAGTAGTCTGGCAAGGAGCACAAGTAAAGGGAATTTTTCAATAAGGTATATTCCTATTGAGGCAGGTAGGTGGTGTAGTGGACAGAGGATGCACCCGGAGTCTGGAAGACACCTCTTCCCGAGTTCAAATCTGACCTCAGACATTTTCTAGTTGTATGACCCTGAACAAGTCATTTAACTCTACTTGCCTCAGTTTTCTCATCTTTAAAGGATCCGGAGAAGGAAATGGAGAAACACTGCAGTGCCTTTGCCAAGTAAACCCCAAACAGGGCCATGGAGAATTGCAGCCAAATATAAACATTTCTGAATTCTCTACTACCAGCTTCTGTTCTTATCGCTTCATCCTTACATAAATAACAACAGCAGCAACAACAACTAGTCTAGCCACAGCCTCTGTGGGTGAAGTCACCTTGGTTGAGTTAGAAAGCTGCTTAGAGATGCACTTTCATGACCTACTTGAGCTTCTCTGATCACTCTCATAAACTTGAGATTAGGAGCTGTGTGTGGAATCAGGGAAATGCAACACAGAACACATTGTCAAGAGCCCCAGGTCTCTTTCACAAACGAATCAGTGTCTATCTTCCTTTGTCTGAGTTATGGGGTGTGTGTGTGTGTGTGTGTGTGTGTGTGTATTACCCTAATACTTATGCCACGTCAGCGTGAGAGTAAAGAAGGTAAAGGGGGGGAGTGCGGAGAGAAATGCATACAGATATAAAAAGTAGTACCAGTTAATTTTGAGTAAATTTCACATACATAAAGCTTTACATATTCACAAAATTTTAAATTATAGAATAATAATACAGGTTAATTAAACCACAACAAAAGGGAGGTTAAGCCACCTTATATCAAAAGAATATAATGACTCCATGTTAATATGAAACAGGCTGAGAGGGAAATGCACATGAACTACACTGACAAGATCAGACATAGTCAAATAATTGACTGCTTTTAATGCAATCCAGTAACTCCCAATATTTGAGAAGTTGGGATGACATGTTCCTGCCATATTCGAATAGACAGTTCAAGCCTTAATGTGTTGACTTACTGTGCAATGACCATAATATGTTCATTAAAATAATGGAACAAAATGTCCGTTGCCTTCATATTAACATACAACTAAACTATCTTCCATCAGCATTATTCCTGGATTATAGAATTATGGAACATGACTGACAAGATGACCACAAAGTGCTCAGATTGTTTCAACAATGGCTTATGTAGTTTGGCCCACAATAATAAGTGAAGCCTCTCTCTGATTTAACATATTGAACAAAGACTAGAACAACATGTTACAGAATAAAAATAACCACAGAAAACACAAATTTACAGGTTTTAGGAACAAACATGAAGACAGAAGAACAATTATTTCCAAGTTTGACACCACAAAGAAAGAAAAACAAAAATAAAAAATTACACCAAATGAACAAATATCTTCTAATAACCGCCATGGAAAATGCATTCAAGACTAGTTTTTCTTGAGTAAACTTTTTCATTGCTGTGAATCATTCATTAACAAGACCCTAGATCTAGAGGCCCTGGTGAACATGCTGCCATACATACTCCCATTTCTGGGGGCTGTCAAGATTATTAGCAGAAAAAGCCACATAACTGGCAATATTGACCTCTGCAAGCCCAACATTGGGCTATTTTCTGTCAGAAGAGATTACTGAATAAAAAGGTCCCTTTATAGATAGTATTATAAAGTGCATGTATTTGTAGGCATAAGAAAAATAAGCAGAGTAAACCAGAATAGAACTCCTTGGGTTACTCTTTACTATGAAATGAAGTCTTATATAAGATAAATCTTCCTAATAAATCCAAGAAAGCATAGCAACTGAATAAAAGGATAAGCCAGGAAAACACTGAAAATCTGGTGAGATTGTATTCTGACATCCTGATACTTTGAAAGACCAGGGATAGATTCAACAAAGGGTAGGAGAAATTTCCTGATATAAGGTCATTAGCTAGTACAAAGGAATTAAAAAGGAAACATGAACTCTGTCAATCGATAAATGTTGCTTTGTATTGGGTCCTCTTCAATTCTTGACACATGCATCATGATACACAAGAACAAACAATGCCAAGGACCACAGGCATCTTTTTTAGTGCCTGTAAATGCCATTTAAGGCATCCATTTCTGTCTAACTCGAATCAAGATCAGTTGCTTTGGTCATGAAGTCCCATCACAAGGGGGTTTGCACCACGTCTCTTCCCTTTACCTCTTTCTGAACATCTTTTGCTTCATTTTCAGCTTTATTGAGAAGGGTCTTCCAACTTGCAGAATCCCGAAGATGCTGCTCCTTCAAGGATCCCACTTGATTCTCCAGCTCTTTCCGGGTCATTTCAAGGATGCTGAGATCACTGGTGAGGTCTAAGCTCTGCTTCTGAGAACTGTAACACAAAAGCCAAGTCATCGTCTAAGCTATACAAATTACCTAGAGACCTTACAGGGGCCTGAGTTTCTTTTAAAATATGTAATAAATTCATTATGCAATTTTCAAAAGTCATCCTGCTTCTCTATGATTCCTTTTGGCCTTTCTATGTGTATTTTAAAGTATTTTATTAATTATTAAAGTATTATATTCTACACCTAAACACCAAATAAAACAAGCATTTTCACAGAATAGAAAAATATAGGAAAATCAAATCTATTACACACAGTTTACTCTGCTTAAATTCAACAAATAGCTCTTAAAGTTTTCTTATTTGTCTCTGATGCCTTCTGCACAGTAAAAGAAATGTTTCAATAAGCTTTTTTCTTTCTTTTTTTAAGGAAGGGGAGTGAGGCAACCCCATCCACTCTAGTTGAAAAGTCAATAAGCAAATGAAAATGATATCTGCCATCTAAGTGTTACAGCAAGTTGCAATTAACAAGGAATACTTTTATTTGAGAATTTATAATCCTATATTATTTCTTCAAGTAGCTTTATGGAATTCTAAATGTGGAGTATATAATATACATTTCACTTCCAATAGTTTGGGATGTATGTAGAATCAGTAGTATGGATCAGGCAAAATTCAATGTATTCAAAAATTAACATGTGACAGAATTTCATAATTATGCCTATTTATAGAGCAATATCCCAATGGATTTGCATTCTCTGAGAAAGTCTATAATCATACAGGACAAAACCAGATGGGATGACATATTTGCTACAGATAAGCTTGATATTCAGGGGCTACCAGTATACTTTGCACAAAACAGTTATTTAAACAACATGTTTGATTTTGTCACAGGGAATTATGTTTCACCACAAAAGGTATGTAAATATTGTACATTTCTCTTTTGAATTACATACCTATGCAATTCTTTCTCCTGTTGCTGAAGTTCTGATGAAAGCAAAACATTTTCCTTTTTTAGAGAATGACATTCTGCTTCTAATATGCTCCAGTCTTTTCTCAACTTCTCAAGTTCACCTACAAATTAAGCAATATTATTCCATAATGTAGTCAAATAAATTTTAGAATAACTAAGAAAATCCATCATGTGGCAAATGGTTAAACAAGCTATGGTATATGATTGTGATGGGAATATTATTGTACTTTAAAAAATGACAAGCAGGGGGCAGCTAGGTGGCGCAGTGGATAGAGCACCAGCTCTGGAGTCAGGAGGACCTGAGTTCAAATAGGACCTCAGACTTAATGATTACCTAACTGTGTTCCCTTGGGCAAATCACTTAACCCCATTGTCTTGCAAAAACTAAGATTAAAAAAATGACAAGCAGGATGGGTTTCAGAAAAACCTAGAGAGACATACATGAAATGATACAAAGTGAAATGCGTAGAACCAGAAGAATGTTATACACAGTAACAGCAATACTGTATGATGAAAAACTGTGAATGACTTTAGTTATTTTCAGCAATACAATGATCCAAGACAACCCCAAAGGACTCATGATGGACCTACTATCCACCTCCAGAAAAAGAACCGATATAGTCAGAAAACAGATTAAGGCATGCTATTTTTCACTTACTTTCATTCCTTCATTTTTAAAGCCTGAGTCTTTTTGTACAAAATGACTAACATGGAAATATTTTAGATGATTGAACATGTATAAACATTATCTTATCTGATTGCTTAGTATCTCAGTGGGGGAGGGGAGAAGAGGGAGGGATAGAATTTGGAACTCAAAACTTTTTTTAATGTTTAAAAAATTGTTTTAACATGTAATTGGGGAAAAATAAAATATTAAAATTGAAAAAAAATTAACTAAAAAGAGGGAAAATAACCAATTATCCTAATGGAAAAATCCCTTACTTTTCCTTAAAATTTATCAGAAGCTTTTTATTTCACCATTATTTGGACTTGTAGATAAGATGCAAATTATTTGTATATATTTCAAGATTCAATGAGAAACACATCTCATTACTCAACTGTCAGAATTACTACCATCTTGAAGGGGCAAAAGTTATCTTGGTTGAAAACCCATTTATTATGATATTGAATAAAGTCCCATTTTGAATGCTTCCATTAAAAATGTTAGCCTTATTATTACATTCTGGAAATAAAGGAAAAATGCTACCAAGCCTTTTCCAAATCAAAAAACTTTATCTATGAAACAAAATTTCTTTCGAAATTATACATTTTCTCTTCTAGAATATTAATCAGAGAAAAAGAGTTATTTGCTTAGTTTAATGGATGACAGAAGGAAAATCATGTCTGATTTTTTTTTTTGCTGACAATGAAAGGATCTCATAAGGATAAAGGGGAATAGATTTACACTCATCCCTTTGGGAAATAGAAGACTGATGGAGAGTTCATGAAAACTGTAGGAAGAATTAGAGAGGCTCTCCAAGAACATAAGTCATACTTCTTCCTGAACACTGCTAGTCTTTTTGATATTCTTCTTTTAATAAAAAATCATCAGAAAATGACTCCAGTCCAGAATGGTTTACAGGAGTATCTAAGGATTTGCTTCCAGAAACGGCCAGCATCCAAGCACTGCCATTCTTGAAATTACATTCTAAGTGACTTTACGTTCTTAGAGTGGCACTAAAACATAAATAAGGCATCATTTTGTTCATGCCATTTACACCCTGTATTGGTTCCATATCCAGACTTGAGATGGACAATTTTTGTTAATGAATTCTAATCCTTAGGTCTTCCAGAGAGATGCATTATTTTGCTCTTCTATGATTTCTCCTACATGTTTTTTCCCCTTCTCTTCTCTATCATCCTTCGTTGGGAAGAAAGAGGCTGTCTGCTGTAGGGAATGGTCCAGAACAGAAGCGCTATTGCTATCTCCAATAAGACAAGTCATGTTTTGGTGGCTGGATTTGACCCTTAGCCAGTCCAGAAGATGTAAGAATGGGGAGTAAGTCAGTAGAGCATAGAGCAGGCACAAGGACTCCCTCTTCAAAAAGTTTGTCTTTTGTTCATTTTTATAAGTATATGTTCAAAGAAATTTCATCAAAGATGTTGTAGAATAGTTTAGAGAAAAATGAATTGAATGTGCCTCTAAATTACAGTGATAAAGATATTTCTCTGGTAACACTTTGGTGAAATCTGCAGGTGAAATTTTTGGTTAAAAAAAAGCTTGACAAAAATTTTCAAACATGCCATTAACCAGCAAAACAGCTTTGAACTTGAATTATGCCCCATTATTTCACTGCAAAATGAGTTAAATGAAGAAAAACAAAACCCTTGTCACAAATATGTATAGTGAAGAAAAATAAACTCTTGTACTGCAGGTCCAAAAATGTATGCCTTATATCCTTTTCCTTGATGCAATCACCTGTCAAGAAGTGACTAGTATGTTTCATCATTGGACCTCTGGGAACTGTGATTGGTCAATGCAATGCTCAGAATTCTGAAATCTTTCAAAACTATAACCCTACAGTGGGCTAGCTATTGTATAAATTGTGTTCCTGATTCTGCTCACTTCCCTCTGCATCAGGTGACAGAAGTCTTTCCCAAGTTTCTCTGAATCATCCCTTTCATCATTTCAGATAGTATAACAGCATTCTTTTTTTTTTTTTTAGCTTTTTTGCAAGGCAAATGGGGTTAAGTGGCTTGCCCAAGGCCACTCAGCTAGATAATCATTAAGTGTCTGAGGCCGGATTTGAACTCAGTTCCTCCTGACTCCAGGGCCGGTGCTCTATCCACCCAGTATAATAGCATTCTAATACATTTACATACTAAAATTTTCCAATTGCCAGCTGTTGGGGAAATCCTCTTAGTTTTTTCTTACAAAAAGTGCTTAAGATATATTTATGTATACACAGGTCTTTTACCTCTTTTTTCCAACTCTTTCGGGGTGATAAGCCAAGCAGCAGTATTCTGAGCCAAAGGATAATATGTACAATTTAGTACAATTCTGGACACAGTTTCAAACTGTTTTCCAGAATGGCTGGACCATTATTTCATTTTCACCAACAGTGCATCAATGGACCTGTTTTCCCCTAGTCCCTTCACCATTTGTTAATTTTCTGCCAATTTTGCCAATCTGAAAGATGTAAGAGAGAACCTCAGATGGTATTTTAATTTATGTTACTTGAATTATTAGTGAACTGGTACATTTTTCCATATGGCTATTAATGCTTTGGATTTTCTCCAAAATCTTGCCTGTTCATATACTTTGATCAACTGAAGAAGTCCATAGTCTATAAATTTGAATCAGTTCCTTATATATGCTATAAATGAAGTCTTTATCAAATATTTCCTCTACCAATTAACTGCTTCTCTTCATATTTTAACTTTGTACAAATACTTAAATGTCACATAATCAGAATTGTCTATTTATCTTCTGAGGGCCTATGAATTTCTTCAGTCACAAAGTCTTCCCTTACTCAGAGTTCAGAAGGGCACTGTCTTTCCTGATGCTTTAATTTGTTTATAAGGTAATCTTTTACACCTAGGTCATGCTTCTATTTGGAACTTATCATGATATATGATGTGAGATGTTAAATCTATCCCTAGTTTCTGTCAAAATGTTTTCTAATTTTCCTGGTAATTTTCTTAAATAGTAAATTCTTTTTTTTCTTTTTTTGCAAGGGTTAAGTGATTCATGCAAGGCCACACAGCTGGGTAATTATTGAGTGCCTGAGGCCAGATTTGAACTCCAGTACTCCTGACTCTAGGGCCAGTGCTCTACCCACTACACGACCTAGCCACCCCAAAATAGTAAATCCTTATGCTAATAGTTGGAGGTCTTTGGATTTATGGATTACTGTTTGTTTGCTATATATCTTTGCTATTCCACTGACAAACTTCTTTCCTTTCTATTTCTTAAAAAACAAACTCCTCTGACACTGTTGACCACTGGATTTTTCCCTAACTCTGAGGTAAACTCTTTAGTAGTTTGACTGGTAATGGCACTGAACAAATTAGTGAACATAGCCTTATCATTTTAATATTAATGGCCCAGGCTAACTCATGAGCAATTAACATTAAGCCAAAATGCTGATGATTTATGTGGATTTATTTCCTCTAACTGCAACATTGGTAAATTTATTGTTTCAATTAATTTTTAGTTCGCTGAGGTTCATTTTCATATTGGACAAAAATCAAGAATTGTCTCTTCTTTGCATTTGCTTATTTCTTCAATTTATTTTTCTTCTTTTTTTTGTTTTAGTTAACATTTCTAATACTCTATCAAACAGTTGTGGACATCCTTGCTTTATATTTGATCTTATTGGAAAGATGCCTTATTTATTGTTGCTACATATAACACCAGATCTTAATCTTGATAGATACTATTTATATTTAGGAAAGGTCTACTTAATCCTATGTTTTTTAGTGGGGTTTTTTCCCCCATAAAAAAGATGTTATATTACTAACAAATAAGGGAAAAAAAGGATTTTTTTCTGTATTTATCAAAATAATCACATACTTTTTGCTAGTCTTGCTATTAATGTGATCTTTTTATATTTATAGTTTTCCTAAAATTGAATCAACATTATATTCCTGGTATAAAATCAACTTGGTCATAGTAATGATCTTTTTACTAAGTTGCTACAGCTTCTTTGCTTATATTTTATTTAAAAATTTTGCCTTAATATTGGTTAGGAATATAATTCTAAACTTTCCTGTTTTGGTTTTCCTTTTTTAAAGATCATATTGGTATGCTAGAAGAATTTTAGTTTTGGCCTCTTTTTTCATATTTTTGGGTAACAGTTTATATAATATGAGAAGAGATTATTCTATGAATGATTGATAGACTTTGAAATTCATAAATATTTAAATATATTTCTGGTTCTTTCAGAATGAATATTTTATATTTTTGTCAATATTCATCCATCTTTTTTAAATTCATGGTCTAATTGGCATAGAATGGGACAAAATAGTTTCTAATAATCCCCTTAATTTCATTTGTTAAATTTTTCCTTTTCCTTTTTTTAAATCAATTGTGCTAATGGGCTATATGCTTTATTGTTTAAAAAAATTACCCTCTTAGTTTTACTTTTTTTTCCCCCAAGGCAAGTGGGGTTAAGATAACAGAGTTAGGTAATTATTAAGTGTCTGAGGCCGGATTTGAACCCAGGTATTCCTGGCTCCAGGGCCAGTGCTCTATCCACTGTGCCACCTAGCTACCCCTGTCTTAGTCTTACTTTGTATATTAGGCTTAATATAATAACCACAAATATTTTTAGCTCCAATTTTTTCTAAACTACAAAGTGCTGATACAAGCATTTTTGTACACATGAGATCTTTCCCTGTGTTTCTGACCTCTTTGGGAAGGATGGCCAAATGTATAAAATAAACATAACATTTTATGACCATAATAAATCACAAATTATGAATAAATCACATAATCATAAAAGAAAACTATCCAGGAGTGAGAACCAGAAAATAAAGCAGAAGAAAGAACCCACTGTGGGTCACCATCTCCGGAAAGCTCAGACTGAAAACACTAATAAATCTTGTGCTCCCAGCTACAGGCCGTAAAGAATGAGTCAGAGCACTCTGCAGCAAAGCCAGAAGCACACAGAATTATGTTTCAACTGCAATGAGGGAAAGGAACAGTGGAGTATGAAACATTAAAAGAGAAGAGGAAAAAGCCTTACAATGAAGAATGATTTGTCCTAAAAAACTGGGTAAAATATTACTGGGAAAAAAAAATGAATTGAATATGAGTCCACTGCTGCCTTCACTGTTCTCCCTTCTGAAAGCACCATGCTGACTGACCTTGCAACCTTGAGGATTCCTCTTTCTGTTGGTCTTCACACTGCTGACACCGGAGCTGGAAACTGGACTGCAGACTGATGATCTCCTGCTCATACTCTGAGGCTGCCTTCCGCCATCGGTCCAGCTCCTCCTGAACCTTTTGAAGTTCCACTTGCAAGGAAGCAATGTCAATGTCCCGCTCAGATGCAGCCTTGTCCGCTACTTGTCGAAGCAACAGAATTTCATCCTGGGCACTGAGCAAATTGTGCTTCGTGCTTGAGATTTCATTTTCCTTCTCTTCCCGAAGAGTCTCCATATCGGTATGTAACCTCTGCAACTGGGCTAAAAATAAAAGGACATCATGTCTTATTTTCTTAGACTACAATAATGAAATTCAGAAGAAACGTTCATCCAGACTGAGACAGATTTCATGGTCCTCCTAGCTCAGTACTTTCTCTTTAACCAAGGGACCAAGACATAGGTAATGGGGTCAAGTGGCTTGCCCTAGGCCACACAGTTAGGTAATTATTAAGTGTCTAAGGCCGGATTTGAACTCAGGTACTCCTGACTCCAGGGCCAGTGCTCTATCCACTCCTAGGGTTATTGTTTTAAAGGGAAGAGGGCAGGGAAAGATCCCATTCTGCCTTAGACATCAGCGTCCATCATTTATGAAGCTTTAATTACTGATAACGAGTAAGCTCAAATGGACAAGATCATCAATAGCAGGGTATCAAAGAAGTAAAGATGGAAAACACTAGTACTCATCAATTTGAGAAGGCAAAAGCATCCAAGAGAGAGTAGACATGTCCATGCAGCCAGGGGGATGTGGTTATCATGCACAGCTAGTGAATACCTGGAGAAGATAGTCCTCACCACCAAAGTTTGTCACATGGCTCAAAACAAACAGGGATGGTTTTAATCAATGTAAATGACACTAAAGGAGATTCAATAACTTCTTTCCTACTGCTGTAACCAACTCTCTTTCCATTTGTAATACAACTGAACCCTTTTCTAAAAAATATTGTCTTCCTCTAATAAAAGATTAGCTCTGAGAGAGCAGGGAATTTGTCACTGTTCTTTTTAAAACAGATTTGCCTAAACTTTGCACTTGTAACCACTTGCCTCCTTTTACCTTTATCCCTTTTCTAACCTTACAGTCTTTGGCACATAATTAATGCTTTTCATTCATTCATATGTTTTCTCCCTCAGATATTCAATTTCCAACCCACAAATATACTCAAGACTCTTCCTCAATCAGACACACATAAAGACAGTCACACATATACTCCCTTTCATCTGACCCTGTCATTCTTCACAAAACTTCAAGCAATTACCGTTGGAAAAGACCTTGGGGTCATCATTCCCACAAAGAAGAAAAGTAAGTGATTCGCCCAAAATCATTCAAATACTGAAACAGAGCTGAGGTTTAAACATAGATGTTTAAAATCTAGCATAACTTGCCATAAAACATGTTCCCTCTCCTTAAACTACTGTCCTACATCTTTGCTTTTCAAAAACAAAGCCTTAGAAAGGGTTTACACTTCCTGCTTCTACTTCTCATCTGCTAAGCTATTTCTCAATTTCTTGCCATCTATAATTTGAAATCTCCAATTAAACTGAGGTTTGCCAAAATATTTTTTAAAATATGTTCATGGCCCATGCTATGAACCGTTGAATTAAATTGCTCTGAAATGTTACCAATGACATAATAACTTATGCTCCATAACATTCCTTAGTCCTCATCCTCCTGGACATTCCCTACGGCTCTGGACAGTAATTTTGAGTACAAGACAATGCTCTTACCGCCGATCTGTTTTCCTTTTCCATTCTCCTTTGGTGAGAATTATTATTATTTTTTTTTTAGGTTTTTTTGCAAGGCAAATGGGGTTAAGTGGCTTGCCCAAGGCCACACAGCTAGGTAATTATTAAGTGTCTGAGACCGGATTTTTGGTGAGAATTATCGCCCAATTACCTAAACTTGGACATGCTACAAAGCTGTCCCTAACCCTCTTCTTTCTTGATCTCATATTATTTCTACTTCTCTAGCTCCTAAATCTATAGCCTAGTCCTCATATTTCACCTCATCTCCAAATCCCATATCTGCATCTGATTTCTGCTTATCATGTGGTCAATTAAATATAACACATCCAAAAGTGAATGTATCATCTTTGTTCCCAAACTCTTCCTTCATCAATAATACCTGATTTTAAAAAAATATATATTCTCATCTCTTTATCACAGAGGTTCAGACCCTGAAAGTCATCTGGGACCTCTCTCCTCTTAACCTTCAGCTACCCATACATCAAACTTCCATCCTGTTCACATTTTGATCCTACCTCCACTCCCACTGTCACAGGCCCTCATTACCTACCACAGAGGTGGTTTTTAAATGAGTTTCTCTATCACTCTTTCCTGTCTATTTTTTTTCACAAAACCACTTAAAAATGATTTCCCTAATCATAAAACTTCTCTCTAAATCAAAACACAAATTTTTCTACCTCTCAGCACACTTTGATTTCAACTCTTTCTCATAGTTCTCCCAGGCAAACCCCATGTCCTATACAAGCTATTTCTTGAAGCAAATTTTCCACACTCCCCATCCACAAATTTGCAAATCTATTCTATGTCTGGAATAAAATTTCTATTTCTTTGATCAAGATTCTATCTACATTTCATGCATGACTTGGGCACCACCTTCTTCAAGAAATATTCCTAGAAACTAAAAAAATGGCTAGTTTCTCTCCTCTTAGGGTTACCTTTTATCTGACCTGAGTTGTGTCTGGTACCTCTCTTTCTGTTCCCAAGAAAAATATAAGTTCCTTGAGCTCAGGAGCTTTTCATTTCTTTATCTCTATACTTTAAAGGACTACCTTCCAATGTTAGCAATGATTAACTCATTCTCAGTTTCTAATTGTGTGTAGTTTCTGTTGTTTTCTTCCATCAGAATTCCTATTGATCTAGCTAATGTGTTAGAATTATCTTTTATTATAGACAGGTAACAGGGATGCCCCACACTGTTCTGTTATCTTTGTGTGCTACATTTTTGTTTCTGTATTTTTTGTTGTCTTTTAATTCACTTTTTATGCTTAAATCATCACTGGTCATACATCTTGATGTTCATTTAATTCCATTACATTCCATTCTACTGGCCTCTGGGAGTCACCCATAACTTCTGATAGGATGAAGAGTGTGATGTTTCATGATTCACAGCTACATAGAACCAAGAAAAAATACTGATGATAATAAATCGTTTTTTTTTTTTAAACTTATGTCAAGGAGTAGTACCTTAGGATCAACAAAAAGCACCATGACATTTATTGAACAGCCTTTTTTTCTTTTTTCTATTCAATTCTGGGCCCAGATTACTGTCCAACTATAGTGTGTCTTTAAGATTCATACACTAAATAAATCAAAGAAATGCCCATTCAATTGTGTATTAAGAGTCAGACACCATATATTTTTCATTCATCCAGTTTGTTCAAGGTTTTTCTAATTACAAATATTAAATGAGGCATAAAACAAAGTTGTTCACCATGATTGGTGAAAAGATGCTAAACTATTACAGATAATCTCCTTCATAGCAGAGGGATTCCCTATGAAAAGTGTGGCCCTTAGGATGCCCTATAACACGAACAATGGTAATATTTAAGTGAAGTCTGAGTTAGCCTGAATAGAAGGTTGTGATGCTGGTTAGCTGGCACTGCTACTAACGTTCAAATACATTTTTTCATACCTTGAAGAACCTGTATTTGCTTAGTAGACTCCTCAACTTGTGTTCGATAGGCTTTTCTTTCTTCTTCCAAAAGAGCTAAAAGTGGAAGCAAAAATATATCCAGTTTAACATATTAAATGACAAACACAGTATTGGAGTTGACCAGCTGAACATTTCTAAGTGAAATGCCCTTTAAAGTTGACTGCAGGAAATCAAAGTTAAGTGACCAATCTCAATTGTTAGGCAAGCTGTTTAAATATTTTAGTAGCACATGAACAAAGTAGCCAAAGACCAGCACAAATGCTCCTTCCTGAACAAGCCCATCCCCGATCCATTTATTTGCAATGATCTGTCCTTCATCACCCATTGTCTGCCCCTTCTCTTCTTGGGTACTCATTCATGTTTCTCTTTGTATTCTAGTTTAGATCTCAGACATCTGCTTTCTTGAACTGGTGTGAATATGCCAGGATAACTAGACTGATTCAGTAAGCACTGAAGTTTGTTAAACTATATGCTTCAAAGACGTGTGCCGTTTATAATGAACATAGTATAAAGTAATTGTTCATTATTCTCATAAATAAAGGTTTAAGTTCAGAAAACTGGCCACAAAAACATATCTTTATACATCTACACAAGGTTGGGCACATAGCCAGTGTTACATACTTACTGACATGAAGACATTTAGAAGAAATACAGGATGACAAGTGATTTGCCTGCTCATTGTTAACTTACAATTTGCCCATTAAAAATACGTATGGTCCCTTAAAAGCAATGTTCAAGTGACTTACAAATCTTTCACTGTAATCTCAGTGAATACCCCCTTCTGGGGGTATTTGGAAAAATACAACTCCATAAACATTAGCAATTATTGAAAGAGAAAGCAGCAATAAATATCAGTCTGGTCTGAAAGGCTATCATGAAGGTTCAGTTTCCATGGTCTGCTTATATTGCTATCATCTTCTAGGACCTGCACATCTGTGGCAGGGAGGCCAAGTTAATGATGGGAACATGTATTAAGAGGAGGGGCCTTGGATACTGCTAGTTGAAGACTCTGAGAAAGCTCCCTTGGGCTTAAGGAATCAGAGGGAGCACTCACGTTCTCTCCCAGAGATGGTCCAGAAGGTTTGCTACAGTAACTTAGATCAAGTCATTAGCCCAAGTCTTAACTGGCTGAAAACAGAAGGCTCTAATACTATCTTGTTCTCCTTTCATCATCTCAGCATAAACATGGCCACTGAAGAGGCAAATCAATCTCGGTCTCACCTTGAAGTTCAGAGCATTTTTGTTTACTCGATCTAGCTAGCTCTTGAGCTTCAATCAACTCCTTGTGAAGATGCTGAATGTCTTGCTTTGTCTCAGTTTCAGACTGGGCCCCCTGCAATTCATCTGATAAAAACATGGGGTTTAAAGCCAAAGTTATGTTAGCATAACACATTCACCTCTCCTCCTAATGAGAAGCAGCCTCTTTCCTGTTAGGCGTGCAGAGTTAGCTGGGGTACGTCTTCACAATGAGTTAATTGTAATTTAAAAGTAAATTATCAGTGCATTCTTTTTAACCAGCTAGGTATATCTCAGCATAGCACCACAACAAAATACATTATCTGGCTATTATACATCTAGCACTCTGAACCCTAAAAGAGAGCTGCAAGTGCAGAAGATTGAAGACAATGATATGCAACTGCTAAGAAAAGAAAAAGGAAAAAGAAAGAAAAAGAGGTAGCTTTTTTTTTTGGAGAATCATGTCTGTTTGTACCAAGCACTATCAATGTCAAAGCATCAGAAAAATAAAGTACAAGAAGAAAAAAAATGCCTTTAAGAATGTGGCAGCTGGCAGAAATGGCAGCAGAGGTGAGGAGCAGGCCCAATGGGCAGTGAAGAAGCAGCCATGTAGAAAAGTAAGTGTGCTAAGCAGTCCTAGATATTTCAGAAACCCCTGAAAAGACCACTGCAATAAATAACACGTTTATATGATAGTGGCAAAAATTAGACAAAAGTAAAAAAATCGATAACAATAATTTAAATGACTTGCAGTCACACAATTGATGTGTAAGGCTGGATTTGAACTCAGATCTTTCCGATCTTCTGCAGGCCTAGTAGTCAATCCACTTAGCCACTCAAATGCCTGAATGGATTTACCAAATGAGCAATACAAAAATACTCTCAAGGTTTGTCTCAACAACATTAGAATTGACTGTGCAGCATGGGGGACCCTGGCCCAGGACCACCCAGGACAGCGTGTCCTCCTCAGAGAGGGGGCTGCGCCCTGTGAGCAAGGCAGAATGGAAGCAGCTCAGAGAAAATGCAAAATGCCTAAGTTTAGAGAACCCAACATAGGTGTTCACCTGGACTACTTGTGCCTGTGGTAGCATATTCCAAGCTCATATTGGGCTATTCAGCCTCAGTCGAACACCACATAACTAGTCTCAACATAGAGGTGTTGATTGGTCTTCTTCAAGAATGAAGGACAACCACTGACCAGCCATATATTATATGTATATATGTATAGATATATGCAAATACACACACACACACACCCTATAGATGGATGACAAGACACAGTCTATCCACTATAAATCACTGATGTCATTTTGGTCTTCTTTAATAACAAAGATAAGAAAATAGGTGACATATTTCAGAAAGTTTTGAGTCAAAACCTAAATTTGTCTGTACACTCTATTCATTTAAAATGTTTTTACTTTACCATTCTGTATAGCACAACTAAAGAGAAGAGAAAAAAATAAAACAAGCAAATATCCAGGAACTAACTGCTGGGGAGGCACTGGGAATAAACGAAATCCTGGAGAGACCTATTTGAATTCTGCTTCTGCACTTAACCTCTGAGTCTCAGTTTCTCCATCTAAAAGACAAGAGGCTTGGAAGGCTGGGTCTCCAAGTTCTAAAACCCAAAGCACTGGCTGCATGGGCCAGTCTAGACCTGTGATGCCACTGTGATGAGGAGCACCCCCCCCACATGCCAGTCTGCAGGGGTAGGGCAGCAACCCTTGCCATACCATCTGGGAGAGGGGCTGAGGGGCACTGAGCTCCTGGGGCTTGATGAAGCAGAACAGACTGAGTCAAGAACTAAAGTCCAATGTGAACATCCAGGGCTTCTCAATGATTTCTCCAGGACTGCCTGCATTTTTGGTTACAAAAGGGATTGGAAAGACAGCTCTTAACATTGATGACTCTCAGAATGAAGACACAAGAAGATCTAGAACCAGTTGAGTGGAGCAGCATGGAAGCCCTGCACAGTTTGGTTCCTGAGCTGTTTCAAGTCACATGTTTTCTCTGTACATTGGTACGTTGTGGAATAAACATTTCTTCATCACAGTCCAAGGATCTGGAAGCTATCTTTGTACCACAACTTTGGTGAACTGCATCAGATTCTGGAAGTTCCAGAAGACAGGCCCTGCCTAGATGAAGTCAACTGACCAACACCCTTGACACCACTGCCAATACTGCATTTTTCATCACAAGAATCATTTTCTGCTTATGTAGCTCCAAGGTCCTTCCATACTAGAAAAGTTCTCCATGAAAGGCTCTGGGCAATCTATTGATAAGTCTGTCCCTCTCTGATATCAGGAGCATGCTTAAAATCTTTCTGGCTTTAAATGATTGGTTAGAGGTTGTCAGGAAAGACTCTGGATCCCTATCTAGGCCACAATGGAGCAGGTGCAGTATTACAAACAGGGAAAAACAACTGAAATGTATCCTAAACCTAAATGAATATGTATAGATAACTATCCTAAACAACCTTTTCTACTAACAGTGACTCTCCTGTTTCTGTCCTATAGTCTACCTCTAAAAGAGGAAGACTGAATCAGGTAAAGAACTCCTAAAGAAAAGGATAAGAATGAGCTGCTGCCAATGGATAAGAGCTACAAGGCCTCAAAATCATGATAGTTATTATAAATGTTTTGATTTTCATAAGCCAACAAAACACATCATTGATGTTAGAGCACACAACTACCATTAGATTTCAAGTGTTCCCTCCTGTTGATGCTTTCTTTCAGCAAGATGCAGAGGATCAAAGTTTCCAGCCTATCTTAGGATGAAGATAGAATGATGCTTCCTCTGATGAATCGGATCCAATTTTTAATATTCCTCAGTATTTCCAAGAAATGTATAAATACCCCATAATTAACAGTTTATTCTCAACTGAATAATAAAACTTTTAAAACTATATTTTATTTTTTTCAATCATTTTTCTATTAGCCTAACATGATGTTAGCAAGTTATACCAACTATCACATTGAAATCTCTCATTGAAACCTCCTGCTCACCACTCCTCTTTCTACCACTCCAGAAAGCTGAAAGAAAGCCCCCTGATATCTGGTCAGAGTCTCTTGGACCTCAGTCTCTGTTTCCACCTCCAATTTAGCTTCAAAGGCTGCCTATATACAAGGTCAGCTATAATTATCTCACCTAAGAACTGATAGCCTCTAAATACAGACCTACACTAAAGGTCAGACTCATTCCTATTTCTTTGCTTCCCTGCCTAACTAAATAAATCTAAACTATCTTAGGATGAAGATAGGATAATGCTTCCTCTAATGAATTTGATCCAAATTTTAATATTCCTCATTATTGCTAAGAAATACATAAATACCCCAATCAGCAAAAATCTACCTTCTCTCCCTCTTTCCCTAATCCTATCCCTCAACTGAGAAGAAAAAGAAAAAGAAAAATTCCTGTGACAAATATGAATGTTCAAACAAAACAAATTTTTACTTTGGCCACAACTCCCCAAAAATGACTATCATGATCCAAGTTTTTGGTTCCTTTGTGATGATGGCTGCTAAATCATACATGATTCTGACCATGGTTCTCAGTACTTGAATTCCTTCTTTCTGTATGATTACAGTATTTTCCCTTTGTCCTGGAAGATCTAGACTTTGGCTAAAATGTTTTTAGAAGGACTGATATTAGATTTTCTTTTACTGTGTGACTGACAGATTCTTTTCTTTTCCCCTGGTGAGGCAATGGGGTTAAGTGATCTGAGACCAGCTTTGAACTCAGATCCTACTGACGCCTACAGGGCTGGTGTTCTATGCACTGTGCCACCTAGTTGAATCTGATATTCTTTGCCTTAGGGAATCTAAAATCTGACCCATTTTTCATATTCCTCAGTATGGCCAGGAAATGGTCAAAATTTACAGCTAATTATCCTCAACTGAACAATAAAAAAATTTATATATATAAATCAGCAAAAATCCACCTTACCTTCTCTCCCTCTCACCCCAATCCTACCCTTTCAACTGGAAAGAAAACCAAAAATCTCTGTGACAGTTTTAAGATTTCTTGAAATATTAAGGGCAACCTCTTTTCTGGTCACAATGTTCAGGTAAGTCAAATAATTTTTAGGTCTTTTTGCCAAGTCTGTTGTTTTGGCTATAAGAATACATTTTCTTCTATGTTTTTTTAATCATCTGTGCTTTTGTTTTACTATAGCTTGTTGCCTCATGAAATTCTTTTTTTTTAGGTTTTTTTTTTTTTTAATTTTTGCAAGGCAAATGGGGTTAAGTGGCTTGCCCAAGGCCACACAGCTAGGTAATTATTAAGTGTCTGAGACCGGATTTGAACCCAGGTACTCCTGACTCCAGGGCCGGTGCTCTATCCACTGAGGCACCTAGCTGCCCCCATGCCTCATGGAATTCTAAATTTCTATGTGGTCCATCTTAATTTTTACAAGTTTGTTTTTTGGGCAAGGTTTAGATGTATTGGGACAAGTTATCAATTCCTTTTCCAATTTGCTGTTCCACAACTCTCACTTCTTTACCAATTTCTTGTTTTAGCTCTTCTGGAATTCAGGGAATTTGTACTCATGCTGTATTTTCCTCTGAAGCATCCTTCTATGCATTTTGAAGCCATAGTGCCTTGAACAATATAAAGCACACAGAAGGAATCAAACATTTGATTGTAATTAGGAAAAACACACGTTCTTCAAAAGTTATGGATATCGGGGCAGCTAGGTGGCGCAGTGGATAAAAGCACCGGCCCTGCAGTCAGGAGTACCTGGGTTCAAATCCGGTCTCAGACACTTAATAATTACCTCGCTGTGTGGCCTTGGGCAAGCCACTTAACCCCATTTGCCTTGCAAAAAAAAAAAAAGTTATGGATATCACTAAGTTTTTATAAATCAAATTATTAGATGAGCTTAGTAACGAATCTATCACAAATCCCTTTACAAATTAAAAGGGGCCTACAGTGAATGATTACCCAAATTGATAACTAAATAATGTGGACTATGAGGGCCAAACAAGCACTCACCATACCTCATTAGGGCACAATTGCCTAGCTCCACCCCCACTACACCGGGCTCACAGGACCCCAAGTCTGGCACTGAAAGCGCAAGGCAAATACTTTGGTCAAAGTCTGGTTAAAGAGAAAATGAAAAGGACTCTAGAAGACTGCACCAAAGCCATTTAATTTTTATGCACATGTCCAAAATAATGCCACTGAGTCATTTGATGGAGAGGGCTGGACAGAGCTTGGGTTGCTCGCAATACATAACTAGGATTCAGATATACTCGGATATGTTTAAAGGTAAAGAGTCAACTAGATAGAGTGATCGATCTCAAGTCAGGAAGACTCATCGCTATTGTCATCAAGTTTAAATCTAGCCTCAGACAGTTAACTAATTGTGTTTGCCTCAATCTCCTTAACTGTATAATAAGCTGGAGAAGGAAATAGTCAACCACTCCAGTGTCTTTGCCAAGAAAACCCCAAATAGGGACATGCAGAGTCAGACATAACTGAAAATAACTCTGTCCCTAATAAAACTTAGAAAATTTAAAATATTCTAAATATAATCCAAAAAAAGGCATTTCTTTACATCATTATTGATTAGAGAAATGAAAACAAAATGGCGCACCATCTCATACCTATCAGATTGGCTAAAGTGTCAAAAAAGGAAAATGACAATGTTGGAGGGAATCTGGGAACCCTGGGACACTATCTCACTCTTGTTGGAGTTGTGAACTGATCCAACCAATTCTGGAGAGGAATCTGGAACTATGCCCAAAGGGCAATAACATTGTACCTACCCCCTTGATCCAACAAAATCATAACTAGGTCTGTGTCCCAAAGTGATCAAAAAAGGGGGAAAAGACTAACTTGTAAAAGAATATTCATAGCAGCTCCTCCTTTTATAGCAGCAAAGAACTGGAAATTGAGGGAATGCCCATCAACTGGTGAATGGTTGAACAAACTGTAGTATATGAACGTAATGGAATACTACTGTTCTACAAGAACAGATCAGCAGAATCTTTCAGAAAAACCTGGAAAGATTTACATGAACTGATACTGAATGAAGTGAGCAGAACCAGGAGGATGTTGCACACAATGACACTGTATGATGACCAACTATGATAGTTTCAACAGTACAATGATGAAAGAAAATTCTAAAACACTTGTGATGGGGGCAGCTAGGTGGCACAGTAGATAGAGCATCAGCCCTAGAGTCAGGAGGACCTGAGTGGCCTCAGACGCTTAATAATTGCCTAGCTGTGTGGCCTTGGGCAAGTCACTTAAAATAAAAAAGACTTGTGATGGAAAATAATATCCACATTAAGAGAAAGAACTATGGAGTTTGAATGCAGAACAACATATCATACTATTTTTCACTTTGAAAAGCATTTCACATTTTTTTCTTTTTTGTTTCCCTTTATTCTGATTTTTCTTCAACAATATAGCTATTATGGGAAATATTAATAAGATTAACATGTATAACATGATTGTATAAGTATAATCTATATCAGATTACTTGCTATAAGTGAGAGAAGGGAGGAAGACTGAGCTAGTGAAATGTGAAACTCAAAAATCTTACAAAAAATGAAAACAAATAATTAAAAAAAATTTTTTTAAAGATGTAATATTTCCCAAGACATTCTATATTCAGTAAAGATAAGAACTAAGAATAATTTTTAGGCCAGTATACACATGACATAATGCCAACAATTCATGTAACAGTAATTTTTAAAAAAGAAAAACTGTAATGAGAAAAGCTAATTCTCTTCTCTGTGAATATAAGTTAGATATCCTAGAAAGCCTTTTCAGACTCATACCACCATTTAAACTAAGCATTAAAGACCCTGCTTAAAAGTTCACATAGAGGTGACTTTTCTGTTTTTTAATCTAACAGTAGAAATGATATTTGAGACATGTAAACATCAAACAGGAAACAAGATCATTCTTCACGAAACTTGTGGCACAGACTCAAATGTACACTATTAAAAGGCTATGACCTCCAAGTCCTGTTGGAGAGAGTGCCCACAGGAACGAGACTGCAGATCTGGTGATGGGACCATCCCCAGCAATGTTTGGCTCCACTGGTGTATGAGCAAAGAGGAGGCATGAGGCCAAGTTTGGAGTTTGGCAAGACAGTCGGCGATACACATTTCAAGGTCTGCACAATCACAAAGGAAGAGCATGAAATGAAGCAAGAGAAGCATGGAGAGACAGCCTTGGAAAGGCTAGAGAAGATGATGAGAGAAAACAGAGAGGGAGAATTTAACACTGGGCTGTATCCATAACAACTGCTCAGAAAAATTTATGGACTTACAGGAGGCTCTAAAAGCAAGTCCAGAGGTTATGGAGGCTGCCCTGAGATGATAGAGGTTGAAGGGAAGCGGACAAGTAGGTCACGAGAGCTGAAGGTGTCTAAAAACCCCTAGAAAGTAGGGTTGATCTAGAAGATACATGCATACATACATACACACATACATATATACACATGCAGATATAGATATAGATATGAGAGTAATGATCAAAAAAATTCAATGACAAACTATAGTTTCTGTTTTAGAACTGTAACAGAATCAGTCAGAAACCTATGGCCAATTGCAAAGGAAACACTGGTATAGTCAAACAAGATGGAACTTTCCAGTTTGGGAGCAGAGAGCTGTGTAGACTAAAGGACCTTGTGTTCAAGGCAGCAAGAAGAGAGACCCCTGCTACTGCAATGTCCCAGAAGTCAGAAAATCTCCTCCTCCACCACCAGTGGAGTGGGGCCTTTGGAAGTCCAGGGGAAGGGCAGTAATTGGCCCAGTGTTGGTGGAGTCAGAATGGCATAGCCCAGGTCCTAAAGCTTCCAAGGTTTCTGGTGTGTGTTGTGGGATGTCAGGGCCCTGAAGATTCTGTTCACTGAATCACAAAGATTTGAAGAGGCAAAAAGAAAAATAAAGTTCTGAAGGAAAGAACTTGGAAGAATCAATAACTTAGAAGTAGAAAACTTTATCCAAATAATGGAATCCTAAACTAAACAAACAGACATCAGTGATTATATGACAACAATAAATATTTGAATAAAACCAAATAACTAAAAAGAGAAAAGGAAATCTAAGAGGAGGGAAAATAATCCAGAGACTGGCAGATGCCTATAAGACAGAGGAGGATCACAGAATAGAAACTGCTGGAATGAGCCTCAAAGATAGAGATGCTACTAGAAAAAGCAAGTAGTAGGCATGATGACTGGGTCAGGAGGTATAGGGCAAAAGGTGAATAGAGATATACAATCATTTAAGTTAAAATGTGGGGGAAGAGGGTAAAATTAGGATTCATAAGCTTCACCAAGAAACCAATGCCATCACAAATAAACATTTTCTCCACCAATATAACCTAATAACTACCATTTATAAAGAGATTGAACAAACCATGGATACTATAGTAAAGCTCTACCAACTATGATGGACTGAGCACCTCTCTGTACTTCTGTGGTAAAGGACGATTCCAAAAATGTGCAATGGAAAATGCCATCCACATCCAAAGGAAAAACTACAGAGTTTGAATGCAGATAAGCTTACTATTTTAACTTTTTTAAAAAAGTTTTAATTTTTTCCTTTTTCTCATGGTTTTTCCCTCTTTAGTTCTCATTCTTCTTTCACAACATGACTAATATGGAAATATGTTAAACACGATTATACATGTAAAACCTCAATCAGATTACTTGCTGTCATGGAGGGAGGAGGGAAGAGGGGAAGGTAGAAAAATGTGAAACTCAAAAGTTTACAAAAAGATGAATGTTGAAAACTACCTTTGTTTCTAATTTAGATTTTTTTTTAATAAAAAGCATAAAGCCTGATGCACAAAATAAAAATAATAATATTTACATTTAAAAATACATATTTGTTGAAAAATGCTTTCAAAACTGCATTATATCTGCAAAGAGTGACAGTTATACAGCTCGGGACAAGGTCTTACTTCTCCTCTCCCCTGCTTTTAATCTTCACTTAAAACAGGTATGAGGGACATGGCTCCAGTTTCCCTTGAAGTAATGTATCAAGATATTATACAAACTCCCTTCACTTCCTTTTCCCCTCTGACTCACTCTTTTACATCTTTTTTTCCTTTCCGTTTGTTCCTCAGACTGCCCACATCTTAGGTCTACCAACAAAAGACATATTTTCAGTCTTGCTTTCACTCCCATCGATTCTCAAAGTATCAAAGTGAGACCACAACTGAAAGAGGCAAACTAAAAGTAATCTAGGAAATAGCATCTTATGGGGAATGTGAAACACAGCAATACCCTTTAAGTAAATAAAAAGAAACTTTCTAACTAACATACTATCTAAAAATAACATTCAGATAACCCATCCAACAGCCTTTCAAAAGAGAGGAGCTGGTAGGAAAATGAAACAGATCTGCAGTGAAGCCTCCACAAAAGGGAGAAAAGATGGAGCTGAGACATGACTTTACTCTTTACAAACAGTATTAAAACCTTAAGCTTTATGGCACAGAAGCTCCAAAGGGCTGGGATTTTGACTAAGAGCAGAGCGTGAGCACCAGCAATGGTGAGGAAGCAGAGCAAGTCAACTGCCTTTCTCTTGTCCCTATTTTCACTGGAAGGCAACTAAGTCACCTCATTGTTTTCCAAGTATATTAACTGACAATTAAATATTTAATTTTAGATATACAGCTCTAAATCATAATCTAATCATAGTTCTCATTATTTTGCCTAACCTTATTTCACAAATATTTAGAAACTAACAAAAATTTCACATATTTTGTTTGTAAAATGAATCAACAAAAGCCACTTAAAATGCTGGGTGGGAGGGGATCAAAACTACCTTTTAGTAGAGAGACTTTAGCAAGAGGTTCATTTAGATCTTGGTCATCCATCTGGGCGTCTGTGGAAGAAAATGACTATTAATAATAGTATTCACAGACCAATTGGCAATAGTAAAACAAAAATCAGAAATAACAAGCAACACATATAGACATATAATTTTTTAAAGAGCTCAAATGAACTAGTTGGAAATGTCTGAAAATATTACGTAGGGAATGATTTGTTTCTATAAATTACTACCCTTCTGTAACTATAGCTTTAACATGAACAAACTTCAATTACCTAATATCTGTTGTGTAACCTTCAAAGTCCTTAATGAAGACACACATTTGCACACACTACATAGATTGAGACTTACCTGTGGCGTCGTCGCTGCTCTTTTCCTTACTCGGACTAAGGGTATCTGACAAATCAGATTCCTTTTCTTTTCCTTGATTCTCTGCCATAAAAAAAAAGGAAGGGGGGGAAAATAGGAAAAACCTACTAACATCAAATCATTTAGGTAAAATGCATGTTATACCAATAGTCCTCCAAGAATTCTGCTATCTCTATAACTCATGAAATTAGTGGAAGCTTCTGGATATCCTTCCTTTGCAGTGCATTTCTAAAATGAAATGCCTCTGCTAATATTAAACACTAATGTGACTCAGAGCAGGAACTCAGGGAGTGGGGACTTGGGCTCAAAGTTGTACCCTTGCCAAGGGAAGTTCCAAGTCAAACTCATTTTGGGAAGTAGTCAGAAAATCACCACAACAAAAGAACCAAATTTGCGAAACAACATGGAAGAAAAGCTCTAACTCTAATAATAAAAAGCCAAAGCCAGAAGACTGAAAAAATGCTTTGGTATTATTTCTATTTACAATCTGAAAACTGAAGGCCAAAATTCTTTCCTTTTAAAGTCAGCTCGGTTTCAAACAGTATAAATTTGCAACATTTAAAAAAAATTTAAGGAAGAGCATCACTGTAATTCATGTTATTAGTGGAAGCTTATAAAAGGAGACAGTAACTATAAAAACTTAGCCATGCAAAAGCCATGATTACAGATTCCCTGGCTGAGCTGGAGGCTAGTTCTATGAGATTTCTCAACTGAGAGTTCTAAAAATATTAGGGAACAGTAATGACTCCCACACTTCCATTTTCCAAGGATCATGTTGACTGAGTCAACCAAGGTAAAGGCATTATATAGCAGAGATGCTTTTTCTCCCTCAGTTTACATGTATCTAAAACACAAATAGAAGCTTCACTAAGTGTGGGCTCAGCAGTTTTGCAAACACAATGAATTTTGTTTTAGATTTTGTTTGCTCTATAAAGATTTCACTTCAAGGGTATGACAAATTTGGAAAGAAAAATGACTTCTTTCTGGAATCTCAGTTACTGAAGGCAGTACAGCTGCCACTCTAATTAGTAGGCACAGCTCAGTCGTAAGCTCTCTAATTCTTGATTGATTCAAGGAGAATCTGGTAACTTTAAACTATATAGGTGGTGAATGTACTTCAGAGATTTGACTCCCACATATTTTAGGCAGAAAGTGACAATGGATAGAGCATTGGACCTAGAGTCAGGAAGACTTCAGTTGAAAGACTTACTCAAACACTTAGTGATAGACTGGATAAGACCCTTAATCTCTTCATCTATAAAATGAGGTAAATAATAGCCCCTATTTTCCAGAGTTATCATGAGGATAAAATAAGATATTTGAAGTTGACCTAGTCTTCAGTCTGGTTGTCCTTTACAGCCTCTTCCACACAGTGCAGCCAAACTGGCCATCCCTCTCTTCTCTTCTCAGTGACTCACATTCTGCCTTTCAAATTCAGTTCCACCTTCTACCCAAAGCCTTACCAAGTCCCTCTTTACTGGGTATTGATTCTTCAAACAGCAAATAAAAATACATGCTCTTTCCTCCTGCCTCCCCCACAGAATGTATCCTTGAGAATAAGGAGGCTCCATTCATTTTCAATTGAATACATGCTCCAAATCACTAATAAAAACAGAAACTAACCATGGAGGCTTCACCTTGTTCTCTACAAACTGACAGTGATGATATAAAGGGGGCTGTGGGAAGACAGGCTCATGGCCCAGTTGTTAAATGGTATGACCACTCTGGATTTAAATGGAAGAAAAGTGACTAATTGGACATAAAGATATAGTATTGGGGCACAGGGAACAAATATTTAATATGAATCAATATAGTTAGGGGCAGCAAAGAAGCTGATCCAAAGCAGGCATTCTGGGAATGATTAAGAAACTATGGCACACTGACATCACTGTGCATCATTTCACACTAAAAGAACAATAGGTGCACAGTGACTCCAACATGATGAAGACAAAAGCATGAGGATTATCCACTTCATGGCTGGAGAATGACAAAGAGAGCTGACAGTATTGGGCTAGGTGTATTTGGGGTTTCAAGATGGAAATTCTTTTGTCACAAGAGGGAGATCAACTTATAAGAGTGAAATGAGTATGAGGCAAAGACAAAATGTATGAAAATTAAGGAACAAGTCTGCATGGAATTGAAGTAAATAGAACTTCAAGTGTTGTCACCAAATTCAATTCAATGTACTTTTTTTTTTTTTAGGTTTTTTGCAAGGCAAATGGGGTTAAGTGGCTTGCCCAGGGCCACACAGCTAGGTAATTATTAAGTGTCTGACTTATTAAGTGTCCTGACTCCAGGGCCAGTGCTTTATCCACTGCGCCACCTAGTTGCCCCTCAATGTACATTTTTAAATACTCAGGCCCTAGGGTTCAGTGATGGGTATCAGTCAGGCCTAGGAGGCACTGTACCAGGAATAGGGGACAGAACAAAAGGCAAGAAGGTCTCTTCCATCAAAGGGCCTGTGGTTTAGTGGGGGTATGGACACCACACAAACAACTAAGCACAGATAGGATGAAGACACATAAATGGCAAGTCATCTCCCCAGGAGGGACCGTAATTGGGGCAGCAAGAGAAGCATCCCAACTGTGAAAGAGGCACCACAAGAATCAAAGCAACGCAAAAATTATGGAGCAGTAAGAGCAGTACAATTGGGAAAATAAGAAGGTGGCAAGTTATAAAGTGCTTCCAAGCAAGGGAGCCCCTGGAATGAGCTGCCCAGAAAGGTGATATGGTCTGGGGTGGGAATTGAATGAAAAATAGGACAGAAGCAGGGAGAGGTGACACAGAGAAAACTACCCAAAGGCTGCAGCCTTGGTGCAGGCAGTGGGTGGCAGAAGAATCCAAGGCTGGTGTTTGGCAAGACAAAAAGGACAACAGCAGATTACCAAAATTTTCAGTTTGGAAAGGAGAAGAGGGCAGCAAGGATCAGGGTGATGGCCTGAGAGGGACTGGAGGGCATGGTGGGGATGAGGAGGATTAGGCATTTTAAGGCCAAAGTCATGATGGAATGTAAAAATATTGTGTACCAATAATGGGATTGTGGAGTTTACAAACATACTTGTGAATGATATCTATATCAAAGGCAGGTCTATCTTGTATGTAGCTGGAGTGGACATGAATGTCACAAAATCTGAGTAACACTGAGGAACTAAGAACTAAGACAAGGATTATAAGGGCAGAGCAACATATGGGTTGGAGTCTCCTTCTCATCTGGGATGAAAAGAAAGACTGTGACTCAATCAATGGATTCAATGGAGAAGGAAGGAGCATGTCATGGGAGTCAGGAGGGAATTGATTAGGTGATAAAACTGGAATGAAGGAACCTCAAAAAGAAGCTAAGGAGCAATGATGGTAGAGGAAGGTCTGGAAGTGGCAATGCAGAGCAAGGAGCACCCTGCCTTCCCTCCTTTAACCCTTGAGTTCAGCCACTGAAGGAAAGGGTGCCAGGGATACTTTGTCATCAGAAGGGTGCCAAGTCTCTAGGGGAGCCAGGTGGATGAAAACAAATTGGCGTGTGGTTATGGACTGGCCATCCCAGGGAGCACAGTGGAAAGGGATGGAATCAGCCATGTGAGAGAAAAGGTTGAAGGTGACAGGAAGAAGGAAATAGGCAGTAGGGGATATGGTCAAGGTCAGAATAACAGCACTTGCATCTTAGAATCACGGGGATGGGAAGAAAAGCAACAATCCATAACCTCAAAGACTTTGTGACCTGCTAATAGTAAAATTTTGCATAATTAAAAGGACTTCTAAGTATTTTCAATGTTGGGCATGGAATATACAATTAAATTCTTTTCAACTAGAAAGGAATATCCAAGATGCTGATTCTAGGATGCAGATGAGCACAGACTTTCAGATTCAAGATTTATAAGAAAGTTAAACAACAGGTCAACAGTGTGAATTTCTAGCCCACTAACACTTTACATTGAATTTTCATTTTTACTTTCTATCAATCTATGTTAGTCAAATTCTGAAATCTGGTAAGAGTTTCTATACATTTTTTTAAAAAATCTTTATTCTTAAGGCTGTGTTCATTGTTTTTGATAACGAGTCAAAAGCATACTTCAAATCACTCATTGCAACTATCATGTCAAAAAATTAAGCAGCAGGATATTTTTCCTGAAGATTTGTTCAATCAGGTTTGTCCTTTCTTGTTAAAGTGTTAGGCTTTCAAACAAATTTAACTTCAGTAACTTTTAAGAAGATGAAGTAAAGGCTATTTTAAAATCTGTTCTCATTACCCATCAAGAGGAAATAAACTACCATATATGCTAAAAATAGTTCACTATTCTGAAATCCAAGCCTTGTATGCCAGCATGATGTTAGGTACAAGGGCCATATGCATTCTTTTCCCAAATATGGCATCACTTGTTTATAAAAAGTTAAGAAAAAAAAAAGGCCACATATTTGAAATAAAAATCAACTTTTAAGTATTTATCCCTAAAAAAAAGCATTAGTATTTTAAATGAACTAACATTTTAAAAATAAGATCTTAAATTAGGACAATTTTTCTTCCTATTAGCATATAATAGTTAAATTTATTTTAGATTTTTATTCTTTTTTTTCAACTGTATATAAAGATAGTTTCCAACATTAATTTTTTTAAGAGTTTGAGGTTCACATTTCTCTATCTCGGTCCCGTCCCTTCCATTACCATTACATTGAGCAATTTGATAAGTTTACAAGTATAATTCCATTAAGCATATTTTCCTATAAATCATAATATAATTAATTTCATCATGATTTGGGCTCAAAGAGCCAAAGGACTTTATAGTCATGGGCTAAAAATGAAGGTTCTAATCTGAAGCACAAAGAGAACCAGACAAAGGCTGATGAAATTTCATAGTGAGTTCAAAGCAAGAAATTCTAGAGCTTTAGTGGTTAACTCAAGTACAACAAATTATTTTGGAAACAATTAGTTAATAAAGTACATACACAAATTTTTGTGGAAAAAGAAATAACTAAGCTTCAAAAGAAAGATTATCCTAATGTCGATTCATGTAGGAACTTGATATATGCTTTTCATTAGCTCATGTTACTTTAATAACCTGTTTGAAATCAAAAATGAGTTAAAGACAGTGCAAGAACTTCAGAATCTATGCAATTATTGTACTATTAGAGAACTTTCAAAAATTAAGAAAAACGAAAACAAAAATTCTCACCTTTTGAAAGCTTTGTTTCTTCAACCACTTTGGTTAGATGCCCCTCGTCTATGAGCTTGTCTGCCAAAGAAAATAAATGTTACCATCCAAGCTCAAATTGAGCAAGCCTTTCTGTCCACAGCTATGCAGTTCACATTCCATGACCAAATTTAAAGCTGATACTATTACTCATACTTATTACCAAGCTCAAACAAAAACTCTTAGCTGGCAAAGCAATTTAGACAATGACCAAGCATTTGCCCTCTAGTTCAAAACACAGGAGGTAAAAACATTTTGAAATATTCTCTTTGCTTTTTTTCTCCTCTTTACTGGCTTTCCACTAGATTAAAAGAGTCTAGGGAGGTGACTAATAGGGTGCCTTTTTATCAGTTGCTTTTTAAAGAGCTTAAGAATAAATTTAAAGACATTACGTTTAACGAAAGAATATTTCCAAAAAAGGTCTCTAAAGTGAAAAAGCTCAGTGCCAATAAGCTAAGATTAAATAGGTTATACTTGTTCCACTTTCTCCAATACCTAAATGAAAGTCATCATTGTCCAAGTTAACTGGATTTGTAAGGGAAGATGGTTATCCAAAAATAATAAAATAAAATAAAATAAAAAGAGATGAATCTTTATTAAGCACATTTCTGTCATTTTGTTTTTATAAAGGAAACAACCTGCTCATTTTTAAGATCAGATTTTTATATATCAGAATCTCTCCAAAGGCATAATTCTTTTCTATATAAACAAAATTATTTCAACAGAAAATTTTTAGTTGCTGTATTTGTACACAAATTCGTACATTGGACAAAGTAACATGAAGAGGGAATGAAATTTCAAATTCAGGCTATTCAGAATGTTTGTAATATAATTTTTTTCAAAGAAAATAACATATGCAAAATATCTTTTCTCCTATTCTTTAGGAACCAACCCTCCACTCTAAACCTACTGGTGTCGTTGGTAGCATAGACCCATCCATCTGCTCATCTAGGCCTGCCATCTGACTGCTCTTTTCCCTCTCAACACTCACACCTCCAAATCTGTAGTCACATCCAGTGGCTTTTCTCTGCACATCTACAACCATGCTAGTTCAGGCTTTCAATACCTCCTACCTGGGATAATACCCATGCCTCCTTAAAACCATCTTCTACAGAGTTGCCCCAGAGAGCTTCCTAAAGCGTATATGGTATCATCACTTGTCTGCTCAGGAGCCTTTAGTTAAGCCCTGATATTTTTCTACCTGTCATTTCCATGATATTAGTCTGGATCTAGTCTATTTTCATTTGTATTATATGCCTTTGGATCCCTGAAAAGCCTACGAGACCCCGCAAAGATTTTCCCAAATGGCCTATTCCTAAGAGGAGAGATCCTCTCAGAATCCAGGGCTTCCCTTAGGGTTCAGGCATTCCCCTAATTGTTAGGTGTGCTGTTCTTAATGAAATTATCTTCATCTATATATTTATGTGTAGCGTGCACTCTCAACCCCAAGCCTATACACCAGTGGGCAGGGCCTAGCACAATGACTTGACTTTTAGTGAGCCCTTGATGAATTTAGGTCAGTAATTTCACTGGCCAAGGAAAAACTTCCTCCACCCATGGAGATTACTACCTGCAGCTTGTACAGCTCACATTTTCAGAGCTGCCTGGGGCAATCATTACCCAGGGGTCCCCAGGAGCCTCAGTCACTTGTAGCATTGAGAATGTAGAATTGAGCCCAAAATTCAAGTCTTCATGACACCAAGCCTGCCTCTATCTTATTCATCATTCACATTTCATTCTTAAAGTTAAATTTTTGAATTGCAAAATAAAAGTGGGTATGTAAAATGTCAATATAAAAATATGAGAAGATAACTTGTAATGGCAGGAGCTACACTTTAAGAACTGAAAAAATATTCAATCCATTTCTCTACCAGGGAATTTTTAATAAACTAAGCATTTTAACTTTTTAGTATAAGAAGGTGATCACTTGTCAAAGACCTCATAAGGTTTCAAATTCTGAAGGACTCAGGAGGAGCTACTCATGAGAAGAGCTGGTCCTGAGGGACTGAAGGACCACCCATGAATAGCTAAGTGAGCAGGATCAGTAGTACCATGTTCACAGGAGCAGCATTGTCAGGACGAGCAATTGTGAATGATGACTTGGCTACTCTGATCAATACAGGTCCCATGATGAAAAAAGCTGCCCATCTCCAGAGAAAGAACTGATGGATGCAGGGAGAGTGTGAGAATAGAGAGATGAGAGACTAGAAGCACAAAAACAAAGAGAAGGCAGTTATAAGAGTTTGAATGAATATTCATGAAGATCTGAACAAGGTTAGAATCTCTGTGAGTGGGGAGAATAGGTGAAAGAAGTGTTAACAAGGAACTACTAGAAATGGAGCACCAACCAACCAAAAGGCATGTCTTAAGCACATTCTATGTGGTACACATTTTGCTGGGTACTTAAGATAAAATTCAAGAACAAGAGTCTTTTCTCTTAAGAAGTAAACAAATAAAGGTGAGCAATTCTGCAAATAACAGTCATGAGAGGGGGGCAGTAAGAGAAAAATCTAATAATTGAAAAGATGAAGGAAAATCCTTTTGAAGGAAGTTCTTGAGCTAAGCCTCGAAGAGAGTCAGGGGTTCCAAGAAACAAAAACAAGAGGAAGGGCACTATGGAGATGAAGGATAGTCTGTGTAAAGCCACTGAGATAAGTGGTGGGATGTCAAGTATCTGCATCTGCACACAGACCAATCTGACAAGCCTGCAGAGTGCATTAACAGAAATAAGATTCATCTAGCTAGACTTGTGCCAGATTGAAAGGACTTTTAATGAAGCTTCTAGAGCAGGGGGTGACATGGTTTGACATGTCATGGACTCTCTGTGAAGGATGAACAATAGAAATGAAAAATGTGATTACTGCAACAATATAAAAGACCTAAACAAATAAAGATATGTTAGGAGGAAAACCAGAGATGCCAACTGATTAGACATCAAGGTTGAGTGTAAGTTGACATGACTCCAAGGTTGCAAATATGAATGACTAGAAGAATTTCAGGGTCCTCAACAGAAAAAGAAACGTCAGCTGGAAATTGAGAGAATGGCTGAACAAGTTTTAGTATACAATTGTGATGGATACTATTCTGCTATAAATAATAACAAGCAGGATGATTTCAGAAAAAAACAGGGAAGACTTAAACAAAATTTACTTAAACATAAATTATTGTGTTATGATCAACTATGAAAGACTTAGCTAATCTGATCGAGACAATTCCAAAGGACCTATGAAGAAAAAGAAAGAAAGAAATGATGAACTCTAAATGCAGACTGAAGCATGCTTTTTAAAAACTTTCTTGGGTTTTTTTGGTTTGTCTTCTTTTGCAACATGGCTTATATGCTACTCTGCATAGTTCAATTACTGAGTAAGTAGAGCAAAGAGCAGAATGCTAATCTAAAAGAATAAAAATGAGAAAAAATTGGGTGATTTAAAATAATTCCATCTTGATCTACTACAAAGAAATTAATGAGCTGAAAAAAAACAGGAAATGGATGAAGGAAAGCATGCAAATAACCATTATAAAAATTTCACACAGAATTTTAATTAATGTCCATCAACTCTCCTAAGTCAATAGTCTTCCTGTATTGACACATGGTTGTAAAATGAAAAGAAGTTATGGAGCAGTTGTTAAGAGCCTACCATGTAACAGGGTGCTAAGAATCCAAAAAAAGATCCAAACAATCCCTGTCTTCAAACAAGATAGAGACAAGTTAGCTGTAACAAATTCAACAACTTTAAAACAATGATTAAATTACATTTTGACTCCACAAATTAATTGTAAGAATAGCAATTATCATTCTTCAACGCCTCATTTTGAAGAAAGGACACTGACTGTCAATTAGACATTGAGCAGTATGCTAGTCCCTTAACCCAATCTTCAGGTTGGCAGTCTCTGCCTGCTCCTATTCAGTTCTGACTCTCTTTAAAACTCTATTTCCTATTGCAGCCAGATCTCTCCATTTCCACAAGGTACTTAGCCTGGCAGTCTTCATAAGTTACTACATCACAGTTTTAACATTATTTCCCTTCTACAGTTTAGACTTGAAATTCAAGTTTCATTGTAGCAAACAACACACTGAGCAGGGAGAGCCAAGGCAGAACACAGTAAGGAGGCTTTTTTCAGGGTCATTCTAGGCAGAAAAGGAGTCCACTTGCATCCTTGCTGTCCTCTGCCTCTCTCTGCAGCCTTTGACCCCGCTGGGTTGCCCTATCCTCCTGGAGATTCTTCTCTGGGTTTTCTTGACAATGGTCTTTCCTGGTTCCCCTCCCTCCCTCTCTCTGCCTCCTCTGTTGGATCCTCCTCAAGATTCCAGCTTCTATCCGAGAGTGTCCCTCAGGGTTGTCCTGGGTCCTGCTTCTCCCTCTAATCCACTTCGTTGGATGATGGCAGCAGCATCTCCCATAGTGCTAAATTAAGTTGTTCCTAGGTTTGCTAAAGGAGTTTATGGATTGCTTTTACTCTCTAAATTTTGATACCCTGGGCCAGTGCCCCAGCTGTCCTGTCCTAGTTACATGGCTCTGCCCATGGCAACAGTTGTCCAACTCTAATTCTTACTCCACTATTGTGGGGACAATTTGTCCTCCAAGAGAAATGAAGATTTATCTATCTGGTTTCTTAGCGGTGCTAGAGATGCTAATGAGTTAGTGTCCTAAAAGTGCTCTTCTTTCCTTAGATAACAGGGCTACTGGGATAGAAATTATTATTAAAATGACTGATGACAAGATATGTGTTCTTTATGGACCACTTTTCCTGTGGGCTTCCAAAGGTTGTCAGGGTAAGGAACATATAGTTTTGTTTGTCCATGAATACAATCCCTTTAAGAACTATTACGGGGCGGCTAGGTGGTGCAATGGATAGAGCACTGGCCCTGGAGTCAGGAGGACCTGAGTTCAAATCTGACCTCACTAGCTGTGTGGCCTTGGGCAAGCCACTTAACCCCATTGCCTTGAAAAAATCTAAAAAAAAAAAAAAAACCTCTATTACAAATCACCCTGACAAACTTTGATTAATTTGGGCTTGGAATTCGGAAAATTTGAATTAAAATCTTGTTCAAGATTTATTAGCTGTGTTAATCTAGGGAATGCACTTAACCTCCCTCATTCTGTTTCTTCATCTGGAAAATGAGGGAAGTGAACTTGATGGACTAAGATTTCATCTAATTTTTAAGTTTATGATTGAGGGACTTCTTTATTGTTGTAGTTTTTGTATTAGTAGTGGGGATAGTGGGGATAGTGATGATAATGGTGGTGGCATTGGTAGTAGTAGTAGTAATAAGGACATTTGCTGATGTTCTCAAATCTGACTTTCCTGCGCCAACCTCTTTGCTGACCTCTAGGAAGCCTAGCAAACAGCTTCAACTCAATCTTTCCAAAGCAGACCTCATTATTTTTCCCCACACTCTTCCCACTTCCTAACCTTCCCATCACTCTAGAGGGCAATGCTATGCTCACAACCTAGGGGTCATGCTGGTCTCCTCCTTTCTTATGCCCCATAGCCAGTTGTTTGCCAAGGCCTGTTGATTTTAATCTTTGCAACATCTCTCACAGGTACCCCCCCCTTTCTCCTCTGACACTTTCACCCTAGTACAAGTCTTCGTCTTCTCACTCCTGGATTACTGCAAAGCAATTGTTGGGTTACCTTGCCTCAAGGCTCTCTCCATGCCAATCCAGTCTCTATTCAGTTCCTAAAGTGATTTTCCTAAAACACAGGTCCAATCACATCCCACTCTCCTCAGTGAACTCCATCAGCTCCAGGAGCACTCAAGAGTCCTCCATAACCTGCTTCTAATATCTCATTCCCTGTCACATACCATTCGATCCAAAAAGACTACTTCCTGGCTGGTCCACAACTGAGACACCTCCTCTCTGAGAGTTGAGTTAGGCATTTTTCCTGGTTACACTCTATGCCTGGAATGCTCTGTGCCCATCTTCACATGTTGACCTCTCTGGCCTCCATTAAGTCTGCAGAAAGTTCTTCTGTGTCTTCCAATATCCTGTAGCAGCTTGTCTGTATCTATTTGGGAGCTCTTTGGTTTCTTGGTGTGTCCCCAACACTTGGCATGGTGCCTTACCTGTAGGCACTTCATAAGAGCTCCCTATAATCAATAACACCCTAGGCCCTTTCACTCCCAATCCCATTTCCATACTGTGCACAATCCTGTTAATGGGACTGAAGGATAATGCATTAATACAAGATTATTAAGAGCCTAATGTCTGGGCTAGATACTGGGATGCTACAAGGATAAACAATGAAGCAACTGCTCTTTATACAAGGCTTTATGTTCTAATGGAAGAGATAAGCACTCGTGGTAAAATACACCAGCATAAATATAAAGAGAAGCTACATCTGAAAGGAAAAGAGGGACACTCCGAGTGGGACCCTCTAGAGAAGGAAGATATTCTGGGACCCCAGGGGCATCCAGTGCAAAGGCCTGCAGAGAGAGGGAATTTGGGAAACAGAGTGCACATGCCAATCTGGTTGGATTGCAGAGGGTGGGAGAGGGCACCCAATTAGGCCAGAAGTCAGGTTGAGGCCACCAAGTCCTCCCGGGTTTCGAGTGAAACAGAGCAGCTAATCCTTTATCCCAGAGACAACAGGAAGCCTCAAAGCTCTACATTCCAGGAGATATTCTGTAAGTTAAGAATGCCTATGAAGATCATCTTTATTAAATATAAAATTCGATTCAATTCAACAAACACAGACTGTCTTACCTCCTTCCTAAATACATTCCCTTCTCTAGGCCATTCCTAGTCGCTGAAAACAGAAATCACAAAACAAAGTTCATTTGGGGAATATATCATCCCCCAGGTGCTAATGACTTCACTCCCTGTTTGGTGACTTTATTCTCATTATATATTAACAGCAGCTCCTTGATCTTTGTATGTTTGCAATACCCTGCACAATGTCTGGAATATTAACTGGCTTAAAGAAATAAACTTCTTGTAAAGTTTCTATAGTAATTCAATAATCTTAGTAGCTAAAATGCTTACAATACATATTTTAAATAATTAAGTAGTCAAATACATTTTTCAAAAATAAACTATGCTTTATCTTTATCAAATTTGGAACTTTAGTCATGAATTAAAATTTGATTATTTTTTTAAAAACTAATTCAACTGTCCTTCACTGAACATGACTTCAATAAGCTTATCTAGAACAGAGAGGGTCATGTTTTTCATGATGAAAGTATATCGATTCTATGCAATCCATTCCAGTCCAAACCAAATCTTAAGTCTCACCATGGGCATGACATTCTATTTGGTGCAGAAAAAGAAAGAAAAAGAGAAAAGAAAAGGAGTCCTTGCCAATTCCCACAGTTCAACACAGTATTCAGTGGTGAGATGATAAAGTTCTGTCTATGCAAGAGACGAGGCACCCAGGACAAGTTCCCAAAGGGGGTAGCCTATGATGAGGTAACTTTCCTCTGTCTTATGGTGACACCTAAGGATCTAGACGTCTAGGGAGGGGAAGAAGTTCATCTACAGGAGTTTTTCAACCCTCAAAAGAATAAAAATATCAGGACCAAAATTGGAAAGGCTGGAAAATTATGGGAGAAAGTGCCTTTTCCAAAATCAAGTTTATAATTAACTTGGGCTAAACTAACAAATATCAAATGATCAGCCCTCTCCACTGCCCAGTTTCCATGGACTCTGGAGTCTGATCTATGATCCTGATGATTCTTAGGAGTTCCCTTCAGAATACATACCCAATGTCACCTCCAGCATCATCCACAATGCCAGACCACAGGAGCCTGTTGTTTCTACTTTCCTGGAAAAGCAATCTCATATTATGCTCTACCTGAGAAACTATGCTAAACATAGATCTATACTAAGTCTCATGAGGTTTTTTAATATAAAATCACCAGGCTACTCTAATCCGTAAGGCACAGCCAGGTAGAGGACATTTACCTATCCTGGCCCTGGCTATCTAGAAATATCATAGCCTGGAGCATATTTCTCAATCAGCTTCTCTTTTCTTAGAGGAGGGCAGTTGTTGGTTTCCTCACTACTTGCATTTTCCAGGAAAGTAGGCCCCACACTCTTTGAAAGAAATTGCTCTAATAAAGAAAGAAAGCCCTTTAAGCATGGGTTTTGTTGTTGCCTCTTAGAATTGACAACAAAGCTAGCTAGCTATCTTTTCTACATTTGTAGGTTGCTATTGTCAAGAAAAAAAGTTTGATTTTTTTATGGAATGAAGAAGATGATTGAGAAAGGAATTAGATTAAGATTACTCTGTCCTGGTAGTGAGTTGTAAACTTATTTCTCTTTTTTTTGACTCATAAGCTCTAAAGCTGTAGTTTTTATCTTTAGTCAAATTATTTTCTTTTTTTTTACTTAAAAAAAAAAAACCTTGTTAACTGGGGGCAGCTAGGTGACCCAATGGTTAGAGTACCTGGAACCAGGAGGACTTGAATTCAAATCCAGCCTCAGATACTTATAATTACTTAGCTGTGAGACTTTGGGCAAGTCATTTAACGAACTTAACCCAATGTCTTGCAAAACCTCTCCCAAAAGAAACTCTTAATAACTCATTTGAAGCATAATGAAATATTCATTGCGGAACAGTTGTGGCTTCATGTTAGATAATTTAATCCTACAGGAACTTTTTTCTTTTTTAAAATTAATGCCAAATTAATTTTCAAGGGAACCTATCAACAATTTTATTTCAAACTACTTATTTTTCGTAAGCATGAACATGTATACTTAAGAAAAACTATGAGTGACATAAAAAAAACCCTTTTCCTTTTTTCCCCAGTCAACTTAAAATGAAGTCTTCTCATTTGTTAACCTGTCAAATGATTTTCCTCATTTCTTCAAGCATTCAGCTTGTTCTACAGAAGTATTAAATCATTACTTAAAAAGGATAAATACCAAAACAGACAAATTGAATATGAATGCTTTTCTATTCATTTATTTTCATTTATTTTAGATAGTTGCACAAATACAACTAATCCACATAAGCACTTCTCTGATACTTCATGAGGAATGGAAGGAATTTTGGAATTTTGGAAGGTTTTGGTGGGGTAGAAAATGCCCTTCATTGCCCCCTAAGGTAGAAAGACCTCTAACAAGAGAGCCAATGGTATACCTTCAATTTTTAAGTGATTTCATGCAAAGACATGACTAAAGAATGGCATTTTTGAGCAATGGAGGAAACAAAGAAAATGAGCCAAGGCAGAGCAGGAGATGACTATGAATGAAACTGAAGATATAGTTTTTTTAAGAATGAATCCAAGGGGGGGCAGCTAGGTGGCACAGTGAATAGAGCATCGGCCCTGGAGTCAGGAGTACCCGAGTTCAAATCCGACCGCAGACACTTAATAATTACCTGGCTGTGTGACTTTGGGCAAGCCACTTAACCCCACTGCCCTGCAAAAACCAAAAAGAATCCAGTGCTCTTAACATGAGCCTTTATTACATGTCTGCCATGTGCTGGCTTGAATTAGAAAGTAAAAAGGCTAGAAGGGTGGAGGAGAACCCAGTATTTGTCTTTTATCACAGATTTGAAACTGAAGAGGATTGCTTTATCCAGTTTCCCAGGTAAGAAAATTGAGCCCAGGGAAGACAAGAAAAAGGGCAGAAGTTAAGTTTTGAATCCAAGTCAACAAGTTCCTTCAGAGGGCAGTAACATAGTTAGGACCAGAAGGAAGGTAAAAATGGTTGTAAGCATGAAAAGGGAAGAGAAGCAGGAGATAGAGCTATAGCATTCAAAGGATAAAAACAATTCTCAAAACAAGAAATTCAAATTCTTGTCACTAATAATATGAGTAACTCACACCACAACAACCCACCTAATTCACCAATCTGGGAATAGTTCATGCTGGAGGGAATTGTGGACAAACAAGTACTCTAAGGCTCTGTTGAGAGAGCAGTGAATTAATACAACCACATTATTCTGGAAAGCAATTGGGAATTACACAAATACAATGAATAAAATGGCCATTTTGACCCAGAGATTCTACTGCTATCCCCTTGGCAAGTCAATGACAAAATTAAAGGCTCTGTAAACAATACATTTGTAACTTAATTTTTTTCTTTGTGACAGCAAAGAACTAGGAACAAAGGAAGTAGAGACACATTGGGAAATGGCCACACAAACTGTCATATAGGACTATAACATTGTGTTACTGAACTATAAGAGACCATGCAAAGACTGATATGAGCCAATAAGCTGATACAAAGTGAAGTAAAGAGTAACAGGAAAAGACCACAGCAATGAAACAGAATGAATATTCAAACAATCAGATTTAAAAACAAGTCTCCACACCCTCCTTTGCAGAAAAGCACCACATATGAGGTATAATTTTTTTTTGATGTACCAAATTGGCTCTCATAACTTTTCTTTTTTTCCCATAATTTAAAAAAGGTTTTTGTTTTAAGGGATACCTGAGGAAGAAATACCAAAGAAAATGTAGATAATTTAAAAACAAAAGCAAGAAATCAGTAACAACATGAATGTCTGGGAAAGAGGTGGAAAACTACACATAGATGGTTGGCTTAGCAGACAGTCGAGCTCAGAAAGCGTGCAATGAACACCTGTCTAGCTCTATCCAGTTCTGCCCCCCCGCCAAAGGAACAATCAGACCCAGATCTCAAAGAGATAACTGCTGATGGAGGAGTCAGACTGAGGGGAAAATAATCTAGTTATATTTTTCCATCTCAAAGAAAGATTCTGTTAAGTATTATCTTTATCTGGAACAAAGTTGAATATACTTACTGCAGAAAATTTATGGGAATTCGGTGAGCAGAGTCACCTAGGACAGGGAGACATGGATGGATGAGTGAACCCATCAATGAAAATACTGATCTAACAACATTTCTGCTCACACAGGAATCTGATTCAGCCAAAGGACATCAATAAAGAAGTTGGTAATATCACTTTGCTAAGGGAGTCCTCTTTTCCCTCTACTCCCCTACTTCTTTTCCGTATGTTAACTCAATAAAATGGAAGAACAAATACTACAAGCACAAAATATGCTTTCAAAATTAAGTTGTACAGAAGGACAAATGCAGATCAAAGGATCTCACTACTTCAACATGGGATGTACTCAGAGTACATTAATTACTTCATTGAGTTAAAATTACACAGCAAACAATACCATCTAAGAAGCAAGGGTGATGTCAATGGTTGATATGGACCCAAAAGTTTTACCCTCCATTATCTCCAATTTCAGAACCTGAAGTATAAAACAATGTTCCTAAGTCTCCAAATATTCCAACCTGATTTTATTAGTTAACTACCCATTTCCTAGTAATATTTGGTTAAACAACTTGAAGCTTCTGACACAGCCCCGTTTACTTATCCTTGATGATACAGTCGCTACAAACCACACATAAGGTCTAATCACCCATGCTTTCCATACCAAATTCATTGTTCAACTCTCATTTTCAAATGAACTCAACACAAAAACCCACAAATTGTTCGAACTGAATGAAAAGTATGATGATACAAAGTTTAGACCGAAACATGAAGACAAACTAGTAGTAAAGCATGATCTCAATGGTCTATGAGCTCACAAAACCCACCACATTTCACAGACACTCTCCCCCTGAAGGCTTAAAACAAGGGTGAAGCTACAACTCTAGATATTGCTATCTTCCCCATTTTACAGTTGAAGAAAAAGACACAGAAAGGTTAAATAATTTGCATGTGGTCGCTCAGATAGTAAAGATCAAAGGCAGTTTTTGACATAGGTACTCTTGACTTCAGTCCAGCAATTTACTGACTCTGTGACTACTTTTAAAATCCCCATATGTTTACTGGCAATCCAGTGAGCCTGGATTCTAGAAGGTCAATGGGAGGAAGAGAAAGGAGAGCAAGAAGGAGCTAAGATATTTCACATAAGAATCAAAAAAAAGCTTTTTCAATGGAGAGGAAAAGGGGGAAGGCAAGGGAGAATGAGTGAGCCTTCATTCTCATCAGAAATGGCTGAGAGAAAAAATAACATACACACTTAATAGGGTATAGAAATCTCTCTTACCTTAGAAAAAAATGAGAAGAAAGGGATGGGATAAGGGGAAATAAGAGCAGGGAAAGGGGGTGGGGGGAGATAGGTGATAGAAGAGAGGGAAGATTGTGAGTGATGGACTCAGGATAGCCTATCAGGCTGAAATAAGGCTTCACCTGTAGATCCAACTACTTCTGTACTGCTGTCCAAGAACCAGGCTGGTTAAATGTAGAGGAGCTAGTGACAACATTTTTGGCCTTAAAAACTCATGAAAAATGAATGTGGTTGAATCCTGGGGGAAAGATATCCACACTGATTAACTCATGAATCATCCTTCAAAGTAGCCCAGTCCTATTCTGAAAATGGTGGCAAGAATGTGCCAACAAGAACAGAATCAAAACTAAAATAAGAGGCTGAGAGGGGATTCTTTTTTTAAAAATATTATTCTTTTTAAAAAAAATTTTGGTTTATTTATTTTATATTATTAAAATAATTTTGTTATAAAAGTAAACATACCCCCCGCAAGAAGATGAGAAACCTCAGGAATAGTGAGAGAGAAAAAAAAATGTACTTCAGTCTATGTTCAGATTCCAGTGACTCTGTTTCTGGGGTGAGTTGCCCTTTTTATCATAAGTCTACCAGAGAAGTTGCTTCAATATTTTTCCCTCAGTTGCTATTACTAGCTATATTTCCCTCCACTCTATTCCTCCCCATTCTGATTTATTCTACTCTCTCCTTTCATCCTGTCCCTGTTCAGAAGTGTGCTGTACCTGAGTACCCTCTCTCACAATCTTCCCTCTCTTCTATTACCTATTCCCCCCCTTCCCTGCCCCTATTTCCCCTTATCCCATCCCTTTCTTCTCATTTTTTTCTAGGGTAAGGTAGATTTCTATACCCTATTAAACGTGTATATTATTTCCTCACCATTTCTGATGCGAATGAAGGCTCACTCATTCCCCCTTGCCTTCCCCCATTCCACTCCATTGAAAAGCTTTTTCTTGACTCTCATGTGAAATATCTTAGTTCCTTCTTTCTCTCCTTCCTCTTCCTCCCAGTACTTCTCTTTATTACCCATTGACTCCATCTTTTTACTATATTATACCATCATATTCTGCTCCTTCTTGTGCCCTGTCTATATACAGTCCTTCTAACAGCACTTATAAATGAGAAAGTCCATGAGTTATCACTATCTTCTTCTCATGCAGGAATACAAACAGTTCAATATCATTAAATTCCTCATAGTTAGTCCTTCTCGTCTACCTCCTGAGAGGGGATTCTTTAGCAAAGGGATTACAATAAGTTGTAGGATTTATACTAGGCAGATGAGGATAGTTCAATATTAGGAAAATAAGGGCAGCTAGGTAATCCTATGTTTAAAGCATGAACCCTGGAGTCAAGAGGACCTGAGTTCAAATCCGAATTCAGACATTTATTTCGCTACCTGTGTGATCTTGGATAAGTCGCTTAACACCATTGCATGTTTCTGTTGAAAAAGACAAAATGCAACACCCATTCCTATAAAAAAAACACTAGAGAGCATAGGAATAAATGGAGTTTTCCTTATAATAAGCAGTATTTACCTAAAATCCTCAACAGACATCTGTAAAAGGGATAAACTAGAAGTATTTCCAGTAAGATGAGGGATGAAAAACAAGGATACCCACTGTCACCACTATTATTCAATATGGTATTAGAAACGTTAGCTTTAGCAATAAGAGAAGAAAAAGAAATTGAAGGAATTAGAATTATTGGCAATATGGAAGCCAAGCTTTCACTCTTTGCAGACAATATAATGGTATACTTAGAGAACCATAGAAAATCAAGTAAAAACAACTTGAAACAATTAACAACTTCAAAGTAGCAGATATAAGATAAATCATTAGCATTTCTATATCTGAACAATAAAGTCCAAGGGAAAGAGATAGAAAGGGAAATTCCATTTAAGTAACTGTAGACAACAAAAACCACTTGGGAATCTACCTCCCAAAATAAACCAAGAAACCACAAGAAGACAATTACAAAACACTTTTCACAAAAATAAAGGGAGATCTAAACATTTGGAGAAACATCAATTGCTCATGCTTACAGAATAAAAATGACAATTCTCCCCAAATAATTATTTTACAATGTTAGAAAAAAATAGTAACAAAATTCATCTGACATTACAAAAGGTCAAGAATATCAAGGGAAATTGATGGAAAAAAAAGCAAAAGAAGGTAGCCTAGTTATACCAGATCTAAAACTATATTATAAAGCAGCAGTCACCAAAACTGCCTGATATTGGTTAAGAAATACAATAATGGACCAGTGGATTAGGTTAGAGTAGGTACAAAATCAACAGTAGTAAACTACTATAGTAATCTACTCTTTGACCAAACCAAAAGACACTAGCTTCTAGGACAAGAACACACTATTCAACTAAAACTGTTGGGAAAACTAGAAAATAGTATGGCAAAAACTAGGTATAGACCCATATCTCACAAAATTTGACCAAAATAGGGTCAAAATGGGTACAGATTTAGACACAAAGGCAATTTCAATTAAGAGGTCAAGAAATACTCTTGTTGGATCAATGGAAAGAGGAAAAATTCATGATCAAAGAAATAGAGAACATGACAAATTGAAAAATGGATGATTTTCACTATATAAAATTAAAACGTTTTTGCACTAATAAAACCAATGCATCCAAGATTAGAAGAAAAGCATTTTTTACATCTAGTGTTTCTGACTCATTTCTAAAAAATATAGAGAATTGTATCAAGTTTATAAGATTACAGGTCATCCCCCAATTATTGAAGAAATTAAAACTACATAGTCACGCGAAAAAAATGCTCCAAATCATTACTGATTAGAGAAATGCAAATTAAAACCATAAGGTATTACCTCACCCTTATCAGATTGGCTAAAAATGACAAAAAAGGAAAATGATCAATGTTGGATAGAATGTACAAAATTTGGGACATTATTGCACTGTTGGTATAGTTTTGAACTGATCCAACAATTCTGGAGAGCAAAAGGGTAATAAAACTATCATACTCTTTGACACAGTAATATCAATACTAGTTCTATATCCAAAAGAAAACACAAAAACCAGGAAAAGTCCCACATGTTCAAAAATATTTATAGCAACTCTTTTTGCAGTGGCAAAAAATTGGAAATTGAGGGGATGTCCATCAACTGGGGAACAGCTGAACAAGTTATAGTATATGAATATTATGAAGACTATTGTTCTAATAAGAATCATGAGTGGTCAGACTTTAGAAAAGCATGGAAAGATTTACATGAACTGCTGTTGAATGAAGGGAGCAGAACCAAGAGAACTTTGCACACATTAACAAGACTGTGAGATGATTAACAATGACAGATGCAGCTCCTCTGAGCAGTTCAGAGATCAAAGAAAACCCTGAGAGATATACCATCCACATCCAGAGGGGTAAAAAAAAAAAAATCACAAAATCTGAATGCATAAAAACTTCTCATGTCTTTCCTTTCTGTATCTTGGTTTTCTTTCTTTCTCCCTTAGTTCTAATTTCTCTTACACAAAATGACTAATATGAAAATATGTTAACATAAATGAACAACTTTAACCATACTGATTGTTGCCATGGGAAGGGTGATAGAAAAATTTGCAAATGGATTAATGTTGAAAACTATCATAGAATGCAAATAGTTTAAACAGTTTAAAAATGAATTAAAAATAAATAAAATTCCAATGTAAAATAAGTAAATAAAATGACATTTACTTAGCTCATCTAAGAGTTCTGGCTTCTTTTAATAGTCTATTTTCATTCCTTTAAAGAAAATTAAACATTGTTGATGTTGCTGATTTCATAGAAATGTTATGTGAAATAATGATTTAGGGACCGAATAGGAACAAAGTCCTAAATGGTCATAGCCCTAATAACTTATGATTTGACAATTTGACAACAGAGATTAGTTATACTGTATTCTTTATGTATGAATCTGCAAAAGACATAGCTGGGTCAAGTTTATGAAACACAAGTCTATGTCTATATAATATTTCAAGTTAGCTTTAAGCTGAACAAAATACACAATTGTCACAAAAACCATACCTGCTAGAATAGTTTGATATAATTAGTCTAAAAAATAGGATTCATTGGTTCTTGGAATAACCTCAACACTGTTCTAATGTGATAGGTTGCCCTGGCCAAAGGATTCTTCCCAATGTGGTCCACCTGCTGCTGCTGAGCTTTTCCAGACTTACAAGAAGAGCCCAGGAAAAGCTGACTCACTCCAGGGAGGCTTCCCCACATAGAAGTGGCTGCCAGGCCTAAACTACATGGTCCCAGTGTTGGAGAACCCAGTATTACTTCACACTCTGATGAAGCATTACTATGAGCTGGGTAAGAATAGAGATCTATTTCTCAAAGATACTCTACAAAAAGTCAGTTGCCAATTGTGGATCCCATCATTAAAATAAGACTCACAGTCTCATAATGTGGCTAAACATCAGCACTGGAGCTTTGTCCCTCAGCTTCGGATTCTTGCACTTTGATGAAAGTATAATTGAACCATCTATGCCAAACCTGTTCAATTGTCTGTAGCCACTGCTAGTTCCTAAAATATCTTGGTTATTACAGTTCAGGTGACATTATTGTACAATTAGGGGGCCTCAAAGTGAGTGACAATGAGAATATGAAGCAAAGCAGGAAATGCCCTATATGTTAGCTTTCATTTCATGATTTCTCTAAATCTGCTAAGACCGATATAGTCATCCATATATTTTCACATGCTACACAAACAGCTCCAAAATCAACCACTCTATTTGCTCCCTCCAATAAGGTTACAGCTACACAAAGATTTGCTTCAAATTATCAAGAATGGGAGAATTATCATAAATTTAGGTACTTCATGTAAATGCTGTTCATTAAAGGGTAACAAGCAAGAAACTTTAAAGGAAATAATATTCTAATAAATGAACACTGGAAAAAGGGGAAGAGAGAGACCAATGCAAAAATCAAGCCAGAAGAAAAAAAGCTTTTAATGTACGCACCAAGATTATCTCAAATGAAGAAAAAAAAAAAAACACCCGTTTCCAGTGCTTACTATGTGACAAGTCCTGACTGGGCTATGGGCTGAAAAACAGTTCGTGTCCTCAAGGAACTTGAGTTTTGAGAAGGAAAGACAGCACAGAGCTTATGCTGACTCTGAAAATGGGCAATATCCTACACTACTACTGAACAATTCAATTCAGTATTAAGACAACCTACTCAAGGGGCAGCTAGGTGGCACAGTGGATAGAGCACCAGCCCTGGAATCAGGAGGACTCAAGTTCAAATCCAGCCTAAGACACTTAATAAATACCTGCTATATGACCTTAGGCACCAAATAGTGGAATTAATAAAAACTATACCTTTTAATTCTTTTTTAAAAACTACACCTTTTAAAAAGTTGCCAGGCTCATTCCTGAATTGACAAATGGTCAAAAGATATGCAAAGGCAATTTACAGCTGAGGAAATCAAAGTGATCCATATTCATATGAAAAATTGCTCCAAATCATTACTTACTAGAGAAATGCAAATTAAAGCTTCTCTGAGGTACCACCTCACACCTCTCAGATTGGCCAATATGACCAGAAAGGACAATGATCAATGTTGGAAGGGATACTGGAAATCTGGGACACTAATACATTGTTGGTGGAGCTGTGAACTCATCCAGCCTTTCTGGACAGCAATTTGGGATTAAGCCCAAAGGGCAACAAAAATGTGCTTACCCTTTGATCCAGCAATACCGCTACTGGATCTATACCCTGAAGAGATGATAAAAAGGGGTAAAAACATCACTTATACAAAAATATTCATAGCAGCCCTGTACGTGATGGCAAAAAATTGGAAATTAAGTGAATGTCTTCAATTGGGGAATGGCTTAACAAACTGTGGGAAATGTTATATGATGGAACAAACACTATTGTTCTATTAGAAACCAGGAGGGATGGGAATTCAGGGAAGCCTGAAGGGATTTTCATGAACTGATACTGAGAGAGATGAGCAGAACCAGAAGAACATTGTACACCCTAACAGCAACATGGGGGTGATGATCAACCCTGATGGACTTGCTCATCCCTTCAGTGCAACAATCAGGGACAATTTTGGGCTATCTGTGATGGAGAATACCATCCATATCCAGAGAAAGAATTATGGACTTTGAACAAAGACCAAAGACTATTACCATCCAATTAGAAAAAAGCATTCTATTATTATGTAATTGTACTATCTCATACTTTATTTGTCTTTCTTAAAGGATATTTCTCTGTCATCACATTCAAATGAGATTAATATATAATATAGAACCAATATAAAGACTAACAGAATGCCTTCTGTGGGGGGTGGGGGGAGGGAAACAAGAATGGGGGAAAATTGTAAATCTCAAAATAAAATATTTCTTTAAAAAAATTTTTTTAAAAAGTAACCAGGTTCCACCAACTGAAATCAGATCAAAATAGCTTTTAAATAAGTTAATTTTAGTATTCATAAAAGACCCAAAAATAATCAGCAAGGATTAAAAGTCTAAGAGACTTTATCAGCAACAATACAGTTGGAAAAGCTTTATTTCAAGTATTTCACAATGTTTCTTGGATTGGCAACAATGATGTCTTCAACTTCCAGTTCAAACTGGGGGGAGCACAAATTACAGTTAAGTGACTTGCCCAGAGTCATACAGGTGGGAAGTTTCTGAGGTCCTCCTCCCTCCAGGGTTGGTACTCCAGCCACTGAGCCATCTAGTTGTCCTAGAACTTTTTAATTTAAGGGGGAAAAATGGAAATCACTACTTTAGGAAAATCCCTTAGTTATAAAGCACCCATATTTTAAAAACTCTCACAATTTAAAAAGAGAGAGAATGGAATCTAGATGGCAAACAGAAGACAGCTATTTGACTGGGGGTTGGGGGAAGAGGAGTGAAATGATGCTTAATATCCAGATCATATGCAGCAATGATTCTAGCACTAAAGGCCTTGAAGAGGTAAGACTGGCTTCTCAGAGAGTAGGGTCATTAAGTGTAACTTTTACAAATTTAATGACTCATCCCCCATCGACTTATAGCCCTAATCAAAGAATGAGCCAAAGCAGGGGAAACTTATTTATACTTCTGAGTGAAAGGGTGAATTTACTATATCTACAATAGACAAAATATGGTAGTGCAAACTAATGGTACAAAAATTAAATAGAAAAGTAAAAATTAATTAAAAAAACAAATTTAATAAGATTCAGGAAATTTCTTCCCTATTCTGTCTTATCTCTAGCTAAAAATATGGTGAGTTACTAGGCAATAAGCAATATCTCTAACTAAAAACAAGCCAGAGCATTCAGCCCTAATCATTATAAAAAAAAAAGTTTGGCTTTCAAGGCTGGAATTAACCAAGCTGTATTTAGTCAGAATCTGATAATCTATAAAGAGACTAGCTATCCTTCATTCCAAACATTCTAAACACTTAAAAGAGCCTGGTTTCATTTCCTAGCTAAGAAAAAAAAAAGGAGGGGAGGGAAAAGATGTTACAAAGAAAATTTTTTAATCTTTTACACTACCTTTTTCTGTACTTCCATTCATTTTAGGGAAGGGGTCATCAATTTGTAACCCTAGGATTAAGAAATGGAATCACTACCTGATCAAATAAAATATGTCCATTTTGGGGGCGCCTAGGTGGTACAGTAGATAGAGCACCAGTCCTGGAGTCAGGAGTACCTGAGTTCAAATTGGAGCTCAGACACTTAATAATTACCTGGCTGTGTGGCCTTGGGCAAGCCACTTAACCCTATTTGCCTTGCAAAAACATTAAAAAAAAAAAGTCCATTTTTTAAGCTGATCTGCAAGGCAACATATGACCTAGCCTTTTCCGTATTACTTTTACTGCTCACAAACTAAACTTCTCCAAAATGACTTAAATTACTTGTCATATACTTGTTTAAAAAAAAAAAGGCAAAGCATTGCACAGATGTGTACCAGGTCCACTCATCTGGCCCAGAGGAATTCATCCAGACCAGCACTAGCCTGGGGAGAGATTTCAAAGCCTAAATAGGGATGCCCTCTGGTGGCAGCTTCATCTTTTCTTTTACTTTTTTTTTTTTTTTTTTTTTTTTTAGGTTTTTGCAAGGTAAATGGGGTTAAGTGGCCACACAGCTAGGTAATTAAGTGTCTGAAACTGGATTTGAACTCAGGTACTCCTGACTCCAGGCTGGTGCTCTATCCACTGAGCCACCTACCCAACCCTGCAGCTTCATTTTCTTAAAGGCCCTTTCATTCTAAACAAGGGTTCATCAACATAGTCATTTCCTTCGAAAACATTTTGAAATAACCTGAACTGAAAGTTGAGTGCCAAAATCAGTTTGAAATTAGAAATCCAGGTTGCACCTATCTATACTTTTGAGCTTTTTAAGAGTTTTCACTTGAAGATTTTTTAACCAGCTGTAAACAAAATTCCAAGAGATACTTCACAAAGAAAGAGAGAACCAGACAATCTTTTCACTTAGTCAGCTTACCCTGCAGAGCCATTAGCCGTTCATTGGTGAAGTCATTGTCAGCTTGCAAGGCTTCGATTTTGGCTTGAAGTTCTTGCTCTTTTTCTTCCATTTCATCAATTTTATGTTGCAATTCCTTCTTTTCAGCTTGGCCCTTTTGCTGGATTTCTTCTTGTCTTCCTTCAGCAGCCTATTTAAAAAAAGAAGCAAGCAAAGAAAATCCATAAAGAAATCAACATGGAAACATTTGAAATACCTGCATAATTGTCTTGGGCTTTTTTAATTATGAAAGTCCAGCCCCTGGTGCCACAGTAGAACAACATCAGAGCAAAAGTCACTTAGCATCAACCAACTGTGTACAGGGCAGGTATGCTAGGACACATGGGGAGAATCATTCCATTTGGCCCAAGAATCTCCAAAACCAGATTCTGTGGAGTCGATCCCCTTTTCAGTGCTATTTTCTATCATTTTTCTATCTTCAGTATCTTGAAGCAAAATACCTATTTTGTTTGCCCAGTTCAAGGATTTATTAAATATACACTAGTTAATAGGCATTCATTCATTTATATTTCATCTTATTTATTCACATTTTGTTTTTATTAATAGCTTATTGCTATCTCATGTTCCTAGACATTTATTTATCATTTGCTGAGTGACCATAGTCAATATCTTTTGGTAAGGAGTCTGCAAATAGGAGATACAAGGATGAAAAATTACAGTCCCTGATGACAAACTGGTGAGTTAGGACATAGAGGATGAGAGGAAGTAGGGAAAAACAGGTACCAAGAAGTATTCTCAATCCAAAGAGAACAAAGAGAGAGTATAGAAAAGGGCTTCTGGTAGCACTTGAGTAACATAAGTCTCAATCAAGAGAAGAAAAAGTCTCAGAAAAATCTGACACGGCTAAGGCAGGAATTCAACCTGGGCCCTCCTAATGAGGTCCCAGGCTGCAAAAGGAAGCAGAAAAATAGCTTAATCTGCTCAGAAAGTAGAAAAGAGTCAAATTAGGGTGGCAAAGGAAGGGGAAGCCTAAAGAGTAAATGACTTACTGTGACAGTAACTGAAGAAGAAATGAAGTAAGAGACTAGAGGAGGGAGACCAGTAAAGAGGCAAGGTGAGAAGAGAGAAAGGAAAAAAGGCAGGAAATATTATGGCAGCAAATTAAAAAGGATTTGGCAATTGATTAAATGTGGTAACTAAACTATTATGTTCCAAAAGGCGATGAGCAGGATAGTTCAGAAAAATCTTGGAACTGATGCAAAATGAAGTGAGTAGAACCAGAAGAACACTGTACAACATTGTTAACAGCAATAATGTTAGCATTACAATGATACAAGAAAATTCCAAAGGACTTATGAGGAAAAATCCTATCCACCCCCAGAAAAAGAACAAAAGAATTTGGAATACAGACCAAATATACTTTTTTCACATTTTTTTTTTGCATGACTGCACATATATATGTGTATAACCTAAATCAAATTGCTTGCCTTCTCAAGGAGGGGAATTAGGAGAGAATTTTGAACTCAAATTATTGAGAAAAAATAAAATAAAAATATTCTCTTTTTTGGTGGCAAAAAAAGGGAAAAGTAACACCAAAGATAGTTTCAAAATTTCAAGTCCGGGCTAATGAAGGAATGAGAAAACAAACAACAGCAAGAGAAAAGTGGTGGGGGGAGGAAATGGTTGGAAAACCTGAAGGGAGAAAATAAGTTTCATTCTAGGTATGCTGAGCTTGAATTACTGGCTGGGTATGGGTTATTCTGATCAAAAATACAGTCATATAAGATCTGGAATAAGACTCAGAGACTCCTCAGAGCCCTCAGAATTTCCTGACCATTCAAGAAAAGTCTGATAGTTTACAGGCAAATGGAAATAAATGCAGATGTGGACTAAAGGAAGAGACTAAAGCTAAGGAGAAGACTGGGGACATAAAAAGAGAAGATACTGGATCTTAAGGTCATAAAATACTAGAGATTTTATTTATTTTTTAATAGTATTTTACTTTTTCCAAATACATATAAAGTTAATTTTAATACTTTTAAAAAAGATTTCACATTTTCTCCCTCCCTCCCTCCTTTACCTACCCATCCCTAAGATGAAAAGCAATATGCCATAGGTTATCTCATGTAAAACATATTTCCATATTAGTCACATTGTTTAAAAAAAAAGAAAGAAATCAAAAGGAAAATACACTGAAAACAGTGTGCTTCAATCTACATTCAGACTGTATCAGTTCTTTCTGCTATAGATAGCATTTTCCATCTTGAGTCCTTTATAACTGTCCTGGATGATTGGATGGCTGAGAAAAGTTAACTCATTCATAGCTAATAAATATCCATCATCAATGCTACTGTGATCAATGGTCTCCTGGTTCATCTTGCTGCATTTTCCATTAACTCATATATATTTTCCTGATTTTTTTTTAAATCCCCCTGCTCACAACGGAGATTTTAAATGATCTTGCCAGTTTATCTCTATCTACATGATTTTCTCTTAACGCTATCATGAAATTTATTGTCTCTTCTCTTCAGAACCTATGATATGAAAGGCAAAAGCCACAGGGATCAATAATTATCTATGATATCAACTATGGCTAGTGCTAAACTTAGATTGGTGACCAAGAACAACCACCAGTTGTCTAAGAACAGCCCACCAGCCATCTCTACTATTAGGTCCTTAGGGACAAAGAGGCACACCTCTAGGGAACTGAACACTTACCTTTAGTTTATCAGAGAGATCTTTAATCTCATTAACTGCTCCATTATATTTGTTAGCCAATTCTCTTAATTCTTCCTGAGTCCTTTCATTCATTTCTTTCAGGTGGGTACATTCATCTTCAGTATTACTCAGACTTCTCTGAAATTAAATCACTCATTTAGAATAAAATAAATTCCAATTTCATCTTACAAAAATGAAAATTAAAATATACTTGCTATATTCTCAGTGTTTTCATTGGAGAGAGGAAAGCACAGGACAATCAATAAATGTCAAAAGATGGCATACAAAAGGTCATTTTACAAGATACACTAAAGAAACTTAAATGATTATACATTTACTAGGAAAATTTAAAGGAATTTAATTTTTTTAAATTAACCATTTTAATAAATCTAGATTTTTCCTTATTTGAATTCTGAGAAATAAAAATTAAATTTACAAGTCTATTCTTTTCTCAAATCAATACAAATAGTAAATAAAACCTAATTTAATTCTGTTTGTCATAACTCACCATAAATTAAATGTTTTGACTTAAATTTAGTTAATACATGTTCTTAGGAGGGTTTCTATTTCTGAATCTAAAAACAATTAGCTAAGGGAAGATTAGCTGTGGCTTTTATAATCTGTATTTTGAAAATAGTCTGAGTGACTAATAGACTGAACTGTTGTTCAGTTGTTTCAGTCATGCCCAAGTCTTAGTGACCACATTTGGGTTTTTGTTGCTTTTTTGGCAAAGATACTGGAATTGGTTTTACTATCCTTTTCCAGCTCCAGGCTTAGTATTATTCTATTCACTGCACCACTTAGCTGCCCTAATAGCCTAATAAGTATGAATTTGAGGCAAGAAGACATTTTAATGTTAACTTTGAAAAAGAGTTTATTTTATTTTTTTATTTCTTTTTTAGTTTTTGCAAGGCAGTGGGGTTAAGTGGCTTGCCCAAGGCCACACAGCTAAGGTAATTATTAAGTGTCTGAGGCCAGATTTGAGCTCAGGTACTCCTGATTCCAGGGCCAGTGCTCTATCCACTGCACCATCTAGCTGCATCCGAAAAAGAGTAAATGATATCCAAGAACTTGTTGGGTTTTAGAACTTGTTTTTGCTTTTGTTTTGTTTTTTGGCTTAAAATTAAGCTCCATCTAACCCAACTTCCCCAGAAGAGGTTTATCTAACATGTCATATGATCTAGGAGATAGTGACTGTTAAGTGTCCAACTGCCAAGGTTGGCTAATTACAAAGACTCTCATTACCAGGAAGACGACATTAGTAAGGAATACTTTAAACTCTGGCAATTTTAGATCAGCTCTCCACTTGGCTGATAATAATGATTATTAATTATAATTAATTCTTAAAATAGAGTTTATCTAATGGATAGAAGAGAACTTAGGTCCCTACCATTTCAATAAACAACTGAGCACCTAATACAGGTCTTAACTGATATGTTAACTGTTAGAGTACAAAGAACTCAAATCTACTAAACTTTTGTTATGATGTCAGAGGAAAAAACCCCCCAACACTATTTCAGTTCTTCTTGAAGCTTATGAGTCAGAAGTTATAGAACTCTACTCTTCCCATATGTGTGGAGCATTTTCAACAGATGAGAGAGGAAAATCCCACTGCAGAATAGGACAGAATCCAGAATCCAGGCTTGTCTGAGAGCTCCCACCTCTTAGCAGAGCCCAGGACTGCCAGGTCATCTGCTGCTTGTACAACTTCACCCTCAGATACAACTGAGCTGTCAAGAATGTGGGCAGATCAGTGGAATAGGTTCAACCTGATTTGTTCCAATTACCAAACAGAAGCTGGGGACAGCTAGGTGGTACAGTGGAGAGAGCACTGGGGCCAGCAGGATCTGAGTTCAAATTCAGTCTGAGATGCTTGATACTTACAAGCTGTGTGATCTAAGGCACTTAACCCCCAGTAAAAACAAACCAAAAAGGGAGGGAGGGAGGGAGGGAGGGAGAGAGAGAGAGAGAGAGAGAGAGAGTTGTTTCCAACTGGTGAGATAAAACCCAAAAGGTTGAGTCTTACTTTGACCATCTTGATTTAAGGAAAACACCTTGTCAAAAGGGGAGATCCACAGAAACAGGAGACTACACCCAGAGCAAAGTCAGCTGAGATAGAGTGATAGCCTCCGCATCATGAGAGGATGAATTGAACTTCATCAAAAAGGATCAGATGAAGAACTTACTCTACATACCTCAACTTCGGAGAGTTTTCGGACCACTTCAATTTTCTCCTGAAGGACCCGCCTCAGGGACTCTTTGGCTGTCGTCTCATAGTTGTGTTTATCTTCCTGCAATGCTACAAGTTCCTTCCTTAAACTATCTTCTGTCTGATTCTAAGAAGGACAAATTATGACTAAAGTCAGTCATGCATAAGAATTGGTTAAGTCCATCATACTCTCTGGGAACTCTGGGGGCTGGGGATACAAAGAAAGACCAGACACTGTTCCTGTGGTTAGACTAAGAATAAATAAATCCACTGCTTCTAACCTATGAACACTGAATAGGGCACAGAAGTCATGGGCATAGCCTCCCTAATTACAAACCCAAGGGCCTGAGACAAGTCTGGCCAAGGGGGATTTTGGACAGGAATTGATTCCTAGCCTCCCAATCCCAACTTGGGCTTCTGGGGACGAATCCATTTGATCAATAGGAAAAAACCCCATCAAACCCAGACTCAGGTATCACTTCCTTTACAAACAAGAAGACAGCACGGACATACAAAGAGAAACCCCTGGATTACTCCACATACAACTAAATTAACCAAATGAGTTAATGTACCTACTTTAGAACATACTTGTAACTGGTTTCCCATAACTTCTAACCGTGATAGCAGTCTATCTTCATCTATTAAAGCCTGCAAAAAAGAGGTTTAAAATGTATAAACTATGATAAATGCACTGCTCTTTTGTGAAAGTAGATTTTAATGAAAAAAAAAATACACACCAGTTTTCACTGCCAAGTTTAGATTTGAAATCACAACAATCACTGAACACTTTCTTTCAAGTCAGAATACTTATTTGGGGATTCTGAAGCCTGGTAGGACTTCATCTACTTTAGATTGCTCCCCATGAATCTCCTAGTCTAGGTAGGAAGAGCAAACTTTGCAGATACCTGCCAACTAGTATCGGACGCTTCCTGGGTAATGGCCAGGAGCCGCTGGAGAGTGGCCAGCTTCTGTTCCAACATCTGCTCCCGATGTAAGGCTTCCTAATATTGAAGAAAAGAAATTACATAAAACAATTTCAGAATATTCTCTTCAAAAAAAAAATCAGAATTTGGATCAGCATGATTGGAGATGGCCTTGGTAATCAGGGTTAAGCGACTTGCCCAAGGTCACACATTCAGTAAATGTCAAGTGTGTGAGGTCAAATTTGAACTCAGATCCTCCTGACCCCAGGGATGGTAGTCTAGCCATCTCACCACCTTACTGCTCCAAGAGTACTGGTTCAAAAAGACTCCAAATTAGAAGCATACAGTTTAAAAATGCTTTACACATTGACTTAAGCTACTTAAAATGCTGAGAATGTATCTAATTTCACTTAATAAAAGTGAGAATTCAGAATATCAAGAATCTGGCCTAGAGAACAACTATGACCACCCGCTGAGTTTCACTAGCAAAAATGGCATGCCTGGCACCTGGTATTCTGGTTTAAACCTTGCTCACTGATATGAGAAGCTAGTGATTTCACACTGCCCAAAAACAGAGGGGTGGCCAGTCTACAAACAGCTGCAACAGAATGTGAGAGTCACAGAGAGACAGGGAGTTATGTGTGAGTATCCAGCAGCTTTTAAAAAGTAATTTTAAGAACATGATGTGAGGCAGCAACGATGTTGCCTACCATCCAAGAGCTATTGGGGAGGGTGCCCTTCAGTCAACAACAGGCAAGCTGATGACAGACACATCAAAGAGGCCCTTAGTGACTCAGGAACTGTCTGACTTCAGAATTCCTACTGGTTTTGGGGGAGGCTAGGTAGCACAATGGATAGAGCACCAGCCCTGGAGGAGTCAGAAGTACCTGAGTTCAAATTCAACCTCAGACACTTAATAATTACCTAGCTGTGTGGCCTTGGGTAAGCCACTTAACTCCACTGCCTTAACAAGAAAAAAAAAATTCCTACTGGCTTTGTTTCTATTACAAAAATATTACTGTATTTGAAGGAAAACATCAACAAAAAGTCAGATGTAACTAAAGAAAAAGATAATGCTTGAATCTAGAAATGTGGATTTTTTTTGCATTCCACATATAGACTGAATATTTGTGAAAAGCCATCTAGTTAAAATAGATCTTCTATTTTTAGCCCACCTAAAAACAAGGAAATGAAACTCCAAATAAATTGGGCAGCTAGGTAGCACAGTAGATAGCCTGTTAGAACTGGAGTCAGGAAGACCTCCTGAGTTCAAATCTGAACTCTGAACTTACTCTGTGTGACCTTGAGCCAGTCACTTAAATCTACTTGTCTCAATTTCCACAAATGTAAAATGAGCAGGAGAAGGAAATGGTAAATGACTCCAATATCTTTGGCAAGAAAGCCCCAAAAGGGTTATGAAGAGTCAGATATGACTAAAGCAACTGGACTGCAAAAATCAAATCCATACCAACTCAGAACTAGAATTAAATAGCATCTTATAGGCCACCTTACCTCAAAACAGTACCAATAGTTACTAAAAGGATTTTCTTCTAGGTGTCTAAAGCTGTTAATATACTACTAAGTTTTTAATCTTCTCTTCCACTAGATGGTGGAATATTCAATTCAACTGAAGCATCCAAAACACAAAATTCATCTTCACTAAAATCTACTTCAAAAAAACAGTTCCAATTCCAAGTCAAAGTAATACTATGCTAGTATTAACCTAAAATACCTACAATAACAGATTCTCTTAATTTTATTTTGAAAAAAAAGTAGATTCAAAATATTCAGTTTGACCAAGCCCTGTAATCCATCTATACAACTCAACAGATACGTTACATCAAGTGGTCTAGAAAACAGTGTCTCCTTCCCTCTACTTCTTGTATCCTTAACTTTTTTCAAAACTGAGCTTGTCTCTTTTTGTAGCCAAAGAATTAGAAACTGAGGGGATGCCCATCAGTTGGAGATTTACCTAAACCAGTTGTGGTTCAAGATTGTGATGGAATTCTATTGTACTATAAGAATTGATTGGGGGGGGGGGGGCTACATGGCACAGTGGATAGAGCACTGGCCATGGAGTCAGGAGGACCTGAGTTCAAATCTGAACTCAAGACACTTAATAATTACCTAGCTGTGTGGCCTTGGGCAAACCACTTAACCCCATTGCCTTGCAAAAATTAAAAAAACAAAAAATTTTTTTAAAGAATTGATGGGGGGGAGCGTTTTAGAACAAACAGGAAAGATTAAAGTGAACTGAGACACAAAATGAAGCGAACAGAACTAAGTGAATCTTATACACAGCAACAACAATGTTGTAAGGATGATCAACTGTGAATGATTTTAGCTATTCTGAACAAGAAAATGATCTAAGACAAAGGAACCATGATGAAAAATGTTTTTTACTTCCAGAGAGAGAACTCAGGTATTGAGTGCAAATTGAACCATAATTTTTTCCACTTTATTTTTCTAATGTTGTTTGCAGGGGAGGGACAGGTGCCTGGACATGGTTAATAGGGAAATATCTTTGACATGACTTCACATGTAAAATGGCTATCATGTGGATGTCTTCTCAATGGGGAAGGGAGGGTCTGAGGGGAGAAAACTACAATCTCAACATTTTAAAATATAAATGTTAACCAAAACTGAACTTGTGTTACATGAGTCTTTTCCATTCTCCCCACTGCTCCTGTATTAGCCTCCATCTTGTATGTACTTTATTATTATTATTATTATTATTGTTATTATTATTATTATTATTAGGGGGGTTTTTTGGGGGGGTTGCAAGGCAAATGGGGTTAAGTGGCTTCTCCAAGGCCACACAGCTAGGTCATTATTAAGTGTCTGAGACTGGAGTTGAACCCAGGTACTCCTGACTCCGGGGCAGGTGCTTTATCCACTGCGCCATCTAGCCACCCCTTGTATGTACTGTTTAGATACCTACGTACATAAATGTGAACCTCTCCTGGTAAAACAGAAACTTCTTGAGGGCAGGCCTATGTCACTACTGCTCCCAGTAGAAAGTTTGAAACTATTTTTTAAACCCATATTAAGAAAGTCCTGGGGTACTGAGAGGTTAGCAAAAAGTTAGATCCACAGCTAGAGAGCAGTGCAAGGAGGCCTGAACCCGAACTCACTATCCAGCATCCACTGATGCCCCCCGCCCTCCTACAGAACAGGGCCCCAATGTGAAGCATCTCCAGCAGGGTCATCCAAGATCTGCCTGATACTCCCAAGACAAGGCCCCAAATAGAGCATATAGTTTTAATGCTTTACACCCTGACTTAAAGCTACTTAAAATGCTGAGAATTTATCTAATTCCAATCAATAATTAAGTGGAATTAAGAATATCAAGAGGGGTAGCTAGGTGGTGCAGTGAACTGAGCACTGGCCCAGGAGTCAAGATGACCTAAGTTCAAATCCAGCCTCAGACCTAGCTTTGTGACCTTGGGCAAGTCACTTAACCCCATTTGCTTTGCAAAAAAACATTAGACAAAAAAAAAGGACAGCAGAATCTTGTTCAACCATTAAGAAACTCCAAAGGGCAAAATTAAGGTCATAGTGGAAAGAACAAAGACATCATAAGGCACTGGAGGAGAGGAAGGGAAAAGAAGGAAATGGAAAAAAATCTGGAGGAGGAAGAAGATGAACAAGAACAGAAAGAAAAAAAGACTGAGTGGTATTTTGCTTCTGTTGAAGGTACCCAAATGAAACAATCTTCAGACTGAGAAGGAAAGTACAAAAAAATAGTTAACTGGGAGTTCTAACTCAAAATAAGTTGAAGATCTCCATCAGCTGAAGTCACTACAGAGCACTCCAAGAACCAGGGTTCAAATAAAGAGGGTGAGCCCTATCTCCAAGCCTGGTGAGCGAGGGAACACCACACAGCCCTTAGAAAGGAAAGCAGTGATCACCACAATTCAGTAGGTGTTCATGACCAACTAGCTTCTTGTCCTTGGACAAGACAGCAGGACATGCCTGTGTGACTGCTGACCATCACACCTTGGAATCTGACAAGTACCATAGTCAGGGAGGCATTCTTCATCCCATGCTACAGAGGAGGAAACAGAGGTCTAAAGTGGCTAACTGACTTGCCCACGAGCCTTGGGTTTACACCAGCCAGTTCAGCACAAACCAAGAGCGAGCAAGGCAGAATGGTTCAGAACTGGTGCATTCAGCAGATTATTTAAGGTTATCAGTGGCAACTCATCCCTTATCCAGAGGGAAGCCTTGATGGAACGCTGGCAGCCCTGTAGCTGTGAGGGCAATACTGTGAATGGGAGCTGTGAACTAGGCCCTGGCAATGCCTGCCTTCCCCTCACCTTGACTTCTTATTCTTAGCTTTCCTGACTTCCTTCAAAACCCAGATCTAATTGCACCTTCTGCAGCTTCCTTTCCTGATGTCCTTACTATTAGTGCCCTCCCTGACTTTTTTTTTTTAGGTTTTTGCAAGGCAAATGGGGTTAAGTGGCTTGCCCAAGGCCACACAGCTAGGTAATTATTAAGTGTCTAAGACCGGATTTGAACCCAGGAACTCCTGACTCCAAGGCTGGTGCTTAATCCACTATGCCACCTAGCTGCCCCTTCCCTGACTTCTTCTTAGGCAAAATTTCTCTTCTCTAGATGATAACTTTGATTGGTATGGCACTGATTAAGTAATTTAATTTGGAGAGAATTGTCATTTTTATTCTATTAGTTCAATCTAAGCATGAGCAATTAGCATTTTCCCAGTTGTTTAGATTTGCCTTTATGTGAAAAGTACGCTGTAATTGTGTTCATATAGTTTCTGGGTTGGTTCTGAGAGGTAGATTCCCAAGTATTTTTTGCTGACTACAGTAACTTTAAATGGAATTTCTCTTTCTACCTCCTGCCCTTGAGCCTTATTATTGTTCATAAATAGAAATGCTCTTGATTTATATCCCACTACTTTGTTTAAGTTGTTAATTTTTTCAATTGACTTTTTAAGTAAACCATTATTTTGTCTGCAAAGAGTAAAAATTTGGCTTCTTTTCTTATTCTTAAAATTAACATTTCTAATACTATACTAAATAGTAGTCATGAATCTTGTTTCACTCCTGAGTTTACTGGAAATGCTCCTAGTTTATACCCTTTACTGATGTTTGGTGATGGTTCAAGATAGATACTGCTTATTATTTTAAGGAAAACTCCATTTATTCCTATAACTCTTCTCCACTGTAGATGGCAATCTGGAACTATACCCAAAGAGTAATAGAACTGATCACACCTTTGATCCAGAAATACCAATATTAGGTCTATAGCCCAAAGAAATCATAAAAAAAAAGGAAAACTTTCACATGTTCAAAAATATTTACAGCAGTTCTTTTTGGCATTCCATATTTCATTTCTAATTTCTAAATTCCCAAATGCTCAAGAGTTAGTTTTTACCTGTAGATACTGGGAAAGTTGGAACAGTTCCTGAGAGTACATACTTGGAGTGTTAGCAGCAACCTATAAACAGGAGATAGCATCAAAGCATCAACATTTGCTGAAGATACTTTATAGAGGTTTTAGGTTCATAAAATTCAAAGAAATATTTCATTATCCCAAAATAAGTCGTAACCCTCAATAACATGGAAGCTCCCTGAGGCCATGAACTATCTGTTTTTGTCTTCATACTCCAAACACATAGTAATATAAATATTTCTTATACAGTTAGCAGAATGAATAAAATAGAATCAATCACAAATAGTTATAATTTAAAAAGAAACTGTTAAAAGAAAGCTATTATGCTAAGGTACAAATGTCATTAGTTACACCTGGAAAAAATCTTTATATAGTTAATCTTAGAGATTAGCCATCTGAAAGAAAGAATACAAAAAACTCACCCTTCTGTACACAGAAATAATCAAGATTGGTTTTTTAAAAGCATATGTATCTTTACATAGTTCTCAAAGAAAGCAGTATCCATAAGTTGTTTTAAATCTTATTCTTATGAAATCTAATGAAAGATTTGTCAAAATCAATAAGGGACAAAATATAAAAGGACAAAAATAAATACCTCCTAGTATATTTTGATCAAGACAAAAAACAAAAATCAAGAAACATTATCACACTTAAGTACATTTTAGTTAGAAAGTCAAGGAATAAACCCTTATATGAATCCTAACATTTAACAAACTAAAACCAAATGAATTAACAACAAAAAATAAGAATTTATTCTGTCTTGCCTTTTCAAATAGATCAAAAATTCCACTTTGGGGATTAAAAAAATTTAAAAAGCAAATACGCAGATGTAGTCAATGTGTTTCCTGCTCAGATTTTGTTAAACTAATGTGATTTCATTTTGTAAAGGTCTTTTCCAGTTATTGGTATGCTTAATTAGCATTTTTATGGTAGTACAATAATCCATTAATATAATACAATTTGTCCAATCACTACTACATTCAGAAATGCAAGTCATTTCGAGTTGTGAGTTGTTCTTCCATGAGAGTAAAGGCAACTGTGACTTTTGGGTACAGCCTAGTCCTTTTCATGATATTTTGACTATAAAGTCTTATTATGTAATAAATGAATCAAATAATATTATTAACTTTTGTGACTTTTTATGTTGTCAAAATGTCTGAACCAGTCTATGGTTCTAATAACCATGCCTATGCAATGTGTTTTCCTGTCAATATGGAATATGTTTGTATACTCCCTTGATCAATCCACCTGGTTTATGTCCATCATTTCCCCATGATTGCATTTCCTCCTCCAAAAAAAGGTTCACATCCTTTGCCCCCTGGCTCCATGGAAAAATAACAGTCTCGGGCAGGTAGGTGGTGCAGTAGATAGAGCACTGGCCCGGAGTCAGAAGGACCTGAGTTCAAATTTGGCCTTAAACACTTAATAATTACCTGTATGTGACCTTAGGCAAGTTACTTAATCCCACTGCCTTGCAAAAACCAAAAACCAAAAAAAAAAAGCAAATAACAGTCTCAAAGATAAACATTTATCAAATACCTCTATTTCCTTTTACTTTTGGAGACTTGTAGAAAAGTCTTCCACCAAATATAATCAAACACAAAAATGATTTCCAATAATATCTTCCATTTGTTTGGCAAAAAAGCTTTTACTTCCAGTTGTCTTGGATTTTTATTTAGATTGTTGAATGAAATTAAAGATTTTTATCAATCTGTCGTTCCCTACGACTTTTTCTACACCTATTCATCTTTACCATGACCACCTTATCCCCATCTATATTAGGTCTTTCCAAAGCTAGCACCTATTAATATTATCTATGCTATATTATCTGCACTCATCTTGCATTCTTATCTTGATCCCCTCTTTGGTGAAAGAGCTCAACTCCACACTAAGATCTACTCTAGTATCCCTGATCTCTCTAAATAACACTCCCACTCATACTTATTTCCACTATTTGTCTCCTTACTTCTAATTTTGTGCCGCTGAACCACAGAGACTGGATTCATTACAAGTTGATATTATATAATCTTCACTGAGTCCTCAATGCAGCAGGGCAATCTTTCTACATCATCCTTACTGATTCTCATTCGTGCTCAACGCAGGAGTTACTCCAAACATTTTCTGTTATCACTACACTCTCTTCTCTTCATCTCATCCTGTCTACTGGCTCCTATATTCTCAGCAGATCTCATTCATCGCTGCTTTTCCTCACCTCACAATTACCCAGACAACTGCCTCTTTGAGGCAGCTCATCCCCAGCTGTACCCCTGATCCCATCCCCTTTCAAATTCTATAACAAAGTCTTCTCGCTGTCATCTCCACTCTACTGACTCCTTCACTGTTGTCTACAAATCCATTCACATCTTTTATCCTTAAAAACCTTCAATTGACTCAACTGTCCCGTACTACTGTTACTTGCTGTTTCAATGTTTCTATTACTGTAGAATTATTTTTTTTAGGTTTCTTTGTTTTTGCAAAGCAATGAATGGGGTTACTTGCCCAAAGACACATAGCTAGATAATTATTAAGCATCTGAGGCTGGATTTGAACTCAGGTCCTCCTGACACCAGGGTCGGTGCTCTATCCACTTTGCCACCTAGCCGCCCCACTACAGAATTAATTACATACATCTGTATTCTAAACTGTCAAAATCTCATATTGAATAGAACATTTCAGCATAATATGTTATTTCTGTTTTTCTCACTATCTGGGGCTAGCTAATACCACATTCTAATTCTATACCATCTAGCAGGTGAATGTTAAATTTGGAGGAACTCTTGCATTTTGAAAAGTGCAAAAACTTTCCATATTAACGATACTGCTTCCAAGGAGCCTCCTTGTTTTTCCTGAAGGAAAAAGAACAAACACCTTCTGGTTCTGTTTTTCAGTCAAACTTAAAAGCCACTATAAAATAGATCCATTCTTCTATAGTCACAACTATACAATTTTCTTTACTTCTACAGACTTTCTTAACTTAGCAATTCCCTGCTGTTGCTGGCATACAGTTGGGTAAAATAGTTCTGAATTATTACTTTATTTTCCTCTTCATTAGTGGTGAGTACACCCTTTTCATTGTTGATTCTGGTAATTTGGTTTTCTTTCTTTTTTTTAATCAAGTCTGAATGCAGAGCAAAGCATACAATGTTTTATTTTTTCAAATTTCCATCTTTTTCTTTTTTCTCATGGTTATTCCCCCCCCCCCTTTAGTTCTAATTCCTCTTTCACAACATGGTTACTACAAAATTATGTCAAATATGATTGTACTTGTACTACTTTTACCAGATTGTTTGCATCCATGGGGAGGGAAGAGAGGTAGAAAACCTGTGGCACTCAAACTTGTAAATGAATGAATGTTGTAAACTATCAATGTAATTAGAAAAATAAAACCAAATTTAAATTTAAAAAGAAAAGAAAAGGCCGTTTCTCTAGGCATGCATGTCCTGTAACTCCATATCTTGTGCTATTCCACTGTTTGTGTTTGCTTCTGATTTCTCGATTCAGCAGTCATGACTCTGATGTTCCTTCTGAAAGTTTGAAGGACTTGGATGCATCATTATAATATTGCATAGAAAAATTACTGATTTGGGGGCTCTTTCTTATCTGAGTTTCATAAATTCTATCTGTGTGCTTTCACTTTTTTTGGAATACTTCCACAAAGTTTGACAATTTCTTAAATTATATTGTTTACATTTTAAAAAGGTATGAAACATCAGAAATCATGGTATTAATATACCTTGACATCTCTGGAAATAAAGTAATTTTTTTAAACCTATATTTCCAACGGATATTACACTGTCTTTAGTTTTGTTTTCTGTAGCAGTCATTGTTAAATATTGTTTAATTAGTATAAATGATTTTATACCCATTTATTGAGAAATTCTATTTTTTCTATTTAGGATGTCATTTATTTTGTGATTTTTTGGTCACCTCCCTTTTACTATCCATGCAACTCTGGCAAGTCACAATTTCCTGGATCTCAGTTTTCTCAGTGAAAGAATAGATCTTGATGACTTGATACCCAAGTGTCATTCAGAGCTAAGTCAATGATCCTGAAACTTCTGGATTTCTTGTTTCGTTGATTTTTATATTTGGGGGAAAAGGGAAAAAGGAGTGTGATTCACTTTCCACTCCCTACTACAACAGGCACCAATATGCAGTATTAACAGGTTTGTTTCCTTTGTAAAATTTCCTTGTCAGATTTGCATGTTATAATAAATGTTAAATTCTGTATACTTCATAACAAAAGATAATAGAGCTATAGGTTTTTTTAATTACCTAGTATAAAAGTTTCCCAGTTTAAAAAAAAACACAGTTCACAGTGTAGAAGAAACACACACAATAGAAATAACTTACTTTGTCAACAGGACTTGGTAATGGAGCATGGATAACACTGAAAACAAACAAAAAAGGGCATCTAAATCTAACAATTTTTGAAAGCAAGGTGTTAAAAAAATAATCAGAATAAGTGTTGTAAATATATAACTCAAAAGTTTCAACCTTTGACTTGGATATCTACGACTGAGGAAAATAAAAAGAACAATTTATACTGAACAGGAATAACAAATGATGAAATATATTTAAAAGCTTTGTAAATGTGTAACATTCTCTTGAATCTAAAGTAAAGCATGTGTATATCTACCTTCCCACAGTAAGCAGATATCTACCTTCTCAGGAGCAGAATAACATAATTTTCACAAATGAAGTTGAATTTTTAATTAACTGAAAGGATTCCTTACAGTTGATCCTCTGGTAAACTGAATAAATGCTAAAATACAAACCTTCCTAATTTATGTCCTTCCTTTAGAGTTTTTTTTCATCAAGGTTCTCACACATAAATGCAATTAAGTTCTTAAAATTTTAAGTACTTCCTAGCAATAAGTCTGAAAACTTGAAGTTTGTATGATCAAGTGAACAACAGAAACTGCTTGCTGTTTAGTTAAAAATGGTAAAAGGCCTCCTTTCCAGAAGTGCACAGACAGTATTCATTGCCACTAATTGCCTGAGAATACCAGCAGTGTCAGTCAAAGGGGACATGAGCTTTTTACAGAGTCCGCTGGAGGTCACACCCGTGCAGTCTCATGTTCAGCTGCCAGGTGGGGCTTGGAGGGGTGGGGGGGTTGCAAACACACAGAGCCCAGAAGTCGCAGCCTCAGGAAGGAATAGCCAACACCGAACAACGGGGAAGATGAACTGACTAGTTCTGAGCAGCCTTTAAACAAGCTAACAGGCTCCTCAGAAGGCAGAAGCAAAGACTGCAATAATTCAGGGAAGAGAGATCATGAAAATCCGACGGATTTGAACCAACTGAACACAGGAAATGAGCGATGGGAGCAAGGAGTCAAAGATGATGGAAGAGGAGTGGGGCCTGGGACAAAATAATAAGTCTGAGGGAAAGCAGCAGCATCTCCTTGAGGGAGGTGCTCTCTAATAAGGCATGTTCAGGGCTAGACTGGACTGGGACTCTGTCTCTGAGTCTCAGGGTCCAGGTGCCCTTAGAAAAGTAACTATCTAAAAATCCAATCTATAAAATGGAATAAAGACAGTTTTTATTTTCTCTACTTCAAGAGGCTTTGGTGAAAATCAAAAGACATGACAGAGGTGAAGGGACTTTGTAAATGGTAAAATGCAATTTAAAGGGAGGTCAGCATGGTAGAAGCTCTTTTTTTTAAGTATGAAGAGCAGCATAAACATATTTGTGCATAGCAGCAGGGGTGTGATGCTCATCATCATCCCTGAAAGGCTCCCCCCCATCTATTATTTTCCATTTAAAATTTAATGCAATCATTCTAATAAAAACACAAAATATCATCAAGACACCAATGACTCAACTTGCTCCAAGCAAAAGATAGCTAGACCAGTCGATGCCTGACATGAATCTCCTCTAGAGCTCACATACCAAGGAGACACTAAGGTCTCCACCTGAGGATCTCCAGGGAGGAAAACACACATCACTCTTACACCATCTAGCTATGACTCCTCCACCCACTGCTCCTGGTTCAACCAGTCACATTACTAAAGTCAGTAATAAGGACCTCACAAAAGTTCTCTTCTCAAGGTCAAATGGGATCAATTCCTTCAAACATCCCTGGGTTTCAAAACAGGAAAAATGGGTCTGAGTTCTTGTTCTCACACTAGCTCTATGTTCTTCTGATCTTTCAAAGTCCTAGTTTCCTCATGTGTAAAATGGAAATAGTAATACTAGCACTACTTACGTCCCAGGATTGTGGGGAAAGCACATTGTAAAATGCTAAATATCAATCTGAGCTGTTAATATCATCATCATCATCATCATCATCATCATCATCATCATCATCGCCCACTTACTCTGATCGAAGTCGAGCTTCCATACCATCTGGTAGAAAGAGTTTTATTGTGGAAACAATACATCCATGAGTAACTAGAAAAATAAAAATAAACATTTTTTAAAGAGGAACAAGTAGGTAGAAAACAAGGCAAATTTCAGATAATTAAAAAACAAAGAAACAGAGACCCCATGCTCTCTGGAGTCACAGATGGTTTTTAAAAACCATAGTTCTATTTGATGCTTACCTCCTACATAGTCAGCTGAGGTCCGGACTTCTAAGAGCTTACAATTCAAAAGGAAATACTAAATTCCATATGCAAATTATTACTACAATACAAAGTACTGGATTATTAAATACTAAATAGCAAAGAAAAAAAAATAATCTGACCTTCTAAGACATGCTTGAATAGTGGAAAAAAATCTATACTAAACAATAAATGCATCCAAGATAATGGTCGGTTAGAAGCAAGGAAAATTAAAAGATATTACTTCTGTTCTTTAATCCCTAGCACTTAAACCCAAACCTTTCTCAAGTTTACATAACTGTACCACAACCAAAATGTAATGATGATCAATCCCAATGTGCCCATTCCACTTGAGGGAATCCCTCCACTGCCTCAGCCAGCCACAGTGCTACCTATCCAGATAGGCTACTAGTTACAAGTCTGTCCACGAGCCATAAAACTGTTGTCCAAGTATCACCCCTGCTATGCTGGAAAAAGCTCCTTGCCAGAATAAAAGTAAGGCATTATTTTAGTCATAACAAATCTCATGTAAAGGAGGCACCACTTTATCACTATCCATAGAATGGAAGAGGATTCTGGGAAAATGACAGAGTAGATTTGAAAATTCCAAGCTCTCCAGATTTCTTCCACCAAAAGTCACAAAACACCTCAGTGTCAAAGTAGATTGACAAAACTGTTCCTCTTTTGGAACAAGCAGAGAAGGTACAGTGTCCCTTCTGGGACAACTGGAGAAGATATAAAGAAAGATCCCCAACGGAAGTTCCACTAGCTGAGTGAAATGCAAACATCTCCATGAAACGGCAGCCGAGTTGGGAGGTAGTCTCCACCTCAGCCACAAGAATCTTCACCTCCCAGACAGACCTCCTCCTTTGAGGAGGAAGGCATTTCAGAGGGGAAAGAGGTCCCCTGGTAAGGGACTCCAGGGCCAACTGAATGCAGGTGAGAAGCAGTCCTGAGCAGTGAGTGCAGAAGCAGTGGCATGGGGCTGTTGACACTTAAAGGAGAACAAAGTTCTTGGTCTTGAGTTCAGACCAGAGGGAAGAACTGAGGATTATAGCCACTGGAAGGTTCTCAGGGAATAAAATCATTTCCAGCAGAGTGTGTGGAGGGGCCCCAGCTGTGGCTTGGAAGGGGAAAAGAATGCAAAGGTTGGGGCCAGGACAATGCTCCTGAGGCCAGAGGCACCACTCCCACACCACAGGACCAGGGGTGAATGTAAGAAAAAGCTACTCAAAAAAATTTTTTTTTGTAAAAGGAGCAGGCAAAGGGGAAAAAACCAACAACAGACAAGAGACTATGGGAATAGAGAAGAATGGGGTTCATCTTCAGGAAATGATGCTAAAGCAAAAAAAAAAAAGTCTCTCCTATCTCAGAGAGTAACTTCAAATGGCTACCTATTCAAAAAGAATTCATAAAGGAACTTAAAAAAACCTGAGTTCAAATCTGGCCTCAGACACTTAATAACTACCTAGCTGTGTGACCTTGGGCAAATCACTTAACCCCACTGCCTTGCAAAAAAAAAAAAAAAAAAACTACACACACAAAAAAGAGGGAATTATACACACACATATACACAAACAAATATAGCTATAAAAGCCTTCTAAATTCATAAAGAAACAAGAAGGGATAGAAAGTGTAATGAGTTAAAGGATAAAGGAATAGGATATGAGGATATATAGAAAGGTGTAAAAGGGGGGTATAGAAAGGTGTGGAAGGAAGGGATACTGTGAAAGGCAATAGCAAGTAGAAGTAGAGTAGAGGAATGAGGAGGGCTACTGCTTGCAGGAAATGTTAAAGAAAATGAGATGCATATAAGCTTTATATAGATATATAAAGATATATGTATATATTTATAGATGAATATATATATATGTGAATATGTATCTAATATCTATGCATATGTGGGGGAGTATATATATAAAAACATACAGATAAAATATGTGTGTTTGTAGATGAGTAAATGTATATGTGTGTTTAAGTGTATATCTGCCTATATATGTTTGTATATGTATATGCCTGTGTGTATACACACACACACACACACACACACACACATCCATACTTAATTAAAGCTGTCCTGCAGAAAAGTGAGAAGGAAAAAATAAACAGTATGCCTAGAGAACAGAATAAAACCTACAAGGAAGAAAAGATGGACAATTTTTTTTATTGCAAGGCAAATAGGGTTAAGTAGCTTGCTCAAAGCCACACAGCTAAGTAATTATTAAGTGTCTGAGACCTGATTTGAACCCAGGTACTCCTGACTCCAAGGCTGGTGCTTTATCCACTACGCCACCTAGCCGCCCCAAAGATGGACAATTTTGAACACTATGTGTAGTGTCTATTATATAAGCTTTCTTGAAATCAAAATTTACTGCTTCATAATATGAATACTGTTTTGCTGCAAAAAAGTTTTGTATTTTGTAAAATAATAACCAAGATTTATATATATAAAACACAAATATCCATAATTGCTGAGAATAGTTTTCTAGTCCTAACTCTACAATTTCTTTGTGATTGAATAACCACAATTCATCTACAAGATAATAGCAGGATGAATTACGGCACATCTGCCTGCCTTCCTCAATAGAATTCAAGGCTGTACTAAAATTCTTGACTTGGACTTTAACAATGTATTTTACTGACTTTAATGCAAAGGAGGTAGAAACAAGCACATTTGGTTATCTTTGGCAATTTCTGGTCATTATATCCTCCAGAATATTCAGTCATTTCGGAAGTAACATGAGAAAGTCAAATAACCTTTGAAGTCAGGAGGATCAATATGATACATATCAAAAAATGTATAGAATAAACTCAAGAAAGATACATAAGTAAGAAGTACAACTTTAAGTAAAAGATACCAGGCCCTGGTACAGCTAGGTACAAAAGTTATACAGCCTGAATGTAATTTTTGCTCAAGTTGTTTCAAAGTGACAAAATAAAACTGCAAACTCTTCAAACACTAATTTTAAAATTTAGAGTTACAACATACTTGAACAACTCAAATGCATTCCAAAAATTTAATTTTTGTACAGCTTTGTGGTAAGAACTTTGTCATTCTTCACCTGCATGGCCTTTTTTCTTCAAATAATCTACAGAAGATGGCCACTTTATTGAGCAATTGACAATGGGTTTGCTCACATTATCTCACATAAGATAGTCCTTCCTTCAGGCTTAACAGAGCTTCTATAATTATTTCATTTGACCCTTCTCTCTAGATTTTTCTTCCATTATTTATTTTTTCTTTCTTCCTACTTTCCTTTCTTCACTCAAGTCTTTCTCTCTCTCTCTCTCTCTCTCTCTCTCTCTCTCTCTCTCCTCCACCTTCCTCCCTCTCTCTGATCACTCCTTGATCTCTTTTACTCAATCTTCATCCATATGATACTCTAACAATAGGTGTCCCAGTTTTCTGACTTGGGCCCTCTTCAATCTCTATTAATCACTTTACACGGTGGTCTCATCTGTTCCCACGAAGTTAATTACAATCTCTATGCAGAGAGGAATCAAATTGACTAAACCTGTCCAAACTTCTCTGCTGACCTCCAATCTTACTTCATCAACTGGTGTTTAGATATCTAACAATGGATATTCAGTAGACATCTTTGAAAGTGAGTCAAAAGCCCTGAATATGATACAGAACTGTTAGTCTTTTCCCTTAATTCCCCAACCACCTTCCCTTTTGCTGTCAAGGACAACACCATCCCCCCCCCCCCAAGCCTTCAGGTTCACAACTTAGGAGTCATCCTAGATTTCTCATTATTTTTCAGTCCCCTATCCAAGCTGGTGTCAAGGCCTATAGAGATCTCCCTGGCAGCACCTCAAGAATATATCTCCTCTTCTCTTGTACAATCCCCAACCCTAGTCAAGGTTCCCAACAACTACAAACTCTGATCTAGTCTTCATTCAGTGACCAAAGTGATTTTTCTAAAGTACGTATCACATCATGTCATTCCCCTAATCAATGAACTCCCAGTGGTTCACAATCATGTCCAGGATCAATTACAAAAAGCTGTGCTGGGCATTCAAAATCCTTCATTATGTGACCCCCTCCTCCCTTTCCTTACTTCACAACATGAACTCTTCATTCCAGTATGGCCTTTGGAGAGCCCACAAAGATGACTATATATCTCACATTTTCTCTGGATGTGTCCCATGTCTGAAACGCTCTCCTTCCTTCCCTCCTCTACTGCCAACTCCCTTTTGAAAATGATGGCGTGATGACAGTGCCCACCAGTGGGAGTCAGCCCTTCCTAAAATCCAGTATCCTCAGGCTGGTGCCAGGAAAGAGAGCAAAAGAATGTGGTAATTTTCCCTCCATCCTCCCTTCCCCTTTGAATAAGCTAGTTGATGAAACTCTAGCAACATAGATAAATAAGGCATGTATGTTCAATACAACCACAAATTTTCACTTTTTGCTATTTAGAATTTACATCAGAACAAAAAAGTTTTTTCTTTTTTTCCTTTTAGGTTTTTTTTTCAAGGCAAATGGGGTTAAGTGGCTTGCCCAAGGCCACACAGCCAGGTAATTATTAAGTGTCTGAGACAGGATTTGAACCCGAGTACTCCTGACTCCAGGGCCGGTGCATTATCCACTGCGCCACCTAGCTGCCCCAAAAAGTTTTTTCTTAATTATATACATGAACTGAAGCCTGTTCATTTATTCATGCTCAAATCTCATGAAGACCAATGGCAGAATGAATGACTGTTCTATGGTTAAGTGCATCTTGATTTCTCATGCATCCCAAAGGATTTCGAGGAGATGCTGGCTGTCAAGGACACTCTCATTTTACTGAAGAAGAAGCTGAGGTCCAGAAGAGTGAAGTACTTTACCTAACACCGCTCAAACAGTGAGTGACAGTTATGATTTCAGGTTCCTGGACACCACATCTCCCTGTTCTTTCTGCTCCACTTTCCTTTCTTTCCCTTGGATACTAAGCAGATTGTCTACATATAGCAATCAAACAATTCATGGCAGAAAATAGGGAAGATGAGGTTAACATTTAAGGGCTACAATAACATTAAGCATAAGAAAATGTCCTGATAATGCCTGTCATGAAATATTTATCAAATGATCACTAATTGAGGTGAGAAAAGTTCACACCATCTAAAGCTGACAAGTATTTCACAGTATCAGAAAACATAAGACTGAAGAGTGAAAGGGAAAAAGGACCATAAGAAGCATCTAGTGTAAATCCACTATCTTACAAATAAGGAAAACTAAGGTCCAGAAAGGGGATGTGTCTAAAACCAGAATAGTAGGCATTAAGAGTTGAGATATTAGGGCAGCTAGGTGGCGCAGTGGATAGAGCACCGGCCCTGGAGTCAGGAGTCCCCGAGTTCAAATGGGGCCTCAGACACTAAATAATCACCTAGCTGTGTGGCCTTGGGCAAGCCACTTAATCCCATTGCCTTAAATAAATTAAAAATTAAGAAAAAGAGTTGAGATACCAAAACTCAGCCCTCTGACTTCATATCCTGTATTCTTTCCACCGTACTACTTAATAGCTGAATAGTGTTGATTAGCATACACATGTATAGTGTATTCATAAAGCATTCTAGATCACTATCATTCTCCCTCAAAAATTACCAAATTAATAAGTAGAATCATGGTTTTAGAGACAGAAAAAAATTGACGAAGATCTATAAATTGTGAACAGATTTTGTATTCCCTAAGTCTATAAAATCAGAATAAATTTAGCCACGGAAATAACTCTAAGAAATTGTGTCCACCAATCAATTTGGATCAATGTATACCATAGAAACAATGTAAGACTGATAAATTGCCTACTGGGGGGGGGGGGGGGTAAGATTAGGGGAAAATTGTAAAACTCAAAATAAATAAATCTTTATAATGATAAACAAATAAATGAATAAATAGTGTCCACAAGAACCCATTTAATCCTTAAGGTGCCCAAAGCCCAGTACTATACTAAATGTCCACCAGCTACGCAGTGTTTCTATGAAAAGCTTCAAGAGCAGCTCTTCCATCTCCTCTACACTGATCACTGGGCATAGGGAACTCCCCCTCCTAAACCAGACTAGTGGGGGACTTTTGGCTTGAAAAAAGGAGTAGGGGGAAAGAGAAGCAAAGTAAAAGCTCTTTGGACTGAGAAGACAAGAGGAAAACTTTGAACAGATTTTTCTAATCTGCTGACAGCTATTTCCACATAATTATCTCCTTTGTAATCAAATGTATTTTTATATTAGCCATTTAAAACCCATTCTGGGAAGGGGCCTAGGAGTCATCACACTGTGAATAATATTTAAGGTAATAAATAAGGTAAGGGAGAGACAAGAAACCAAGAAACAGCTAAGAATTCTTCAAAGCTATAAGTCAAGAGGAAGGAGGACAGGAAAGTAATAGGAAATTAGTCTCCTAACTAGTAAAAATTTCCAGGCATATTTTTCAGTGGTTCTAGTCACCCCTTTTATCATTTTCTGGGAGTCCCAAGTACTAGCTGATACACTTTTCTTTCAATTTGTTGCCCCATGGGGCAGCTAGGTGGCACAGTGGATAAAGCACCGGCTCTGGAGTCAGTAGTACCTGACACTTAGTAATTACCTAGCTGTGTGGCCTTGGGCAAGCCACTTAATCCCATTTGCCTTATAAAAAAAAAATTTGTTGCCCCAGGAACTTGCAATCAAGGTTTTTATGTAGGAATGGAGAAGAATCTCCCAACTTCTCCCCTGAAGAATAACACAGCCCAAGATTTTCAAAGTTTATTATTAGGAATAATAAGAAAAACATGATGGGCTTTAAAAAACCATTCCTCCTAAACTTTTTTTACCTAAATCCAAACCCTATGGGTAAAGTCTACACAGTTCCTAATGGTCTGTGTGTAGACAAAGACTCAAGTAATATTCATTTTTATCATTTTTTTAAAAAAGCTCATATTTAAGTTTTGGGAAGTGTAAATACACCTAAAACAGAACAGGTGAAGAGAAATGATGAGGAGGATTTTTAAAAGGGGGTGGTGAGGGGCTGAAACAAGGCTGAGGAGATCATGAGAGCTCCAATCAAAGAAACATTAAAGGGGGGAGGGGAGAGATATTCAAAGATTCCCTCCCTTCAGTCCTTATCTTTGTCACTGTTGGTGCTCCAGAACCAACTGGGTCAGTTGATGCGGTAAAAGGGGGATCAAAAACTCCAAGAGAGGGAAAAAAGAAATTGTAGCACTGGGACTTTTCCTGGTTACCAACCAACCATAATTCTTAAAATATATTTTTCCAATATAAAGTTTTTTATTGATGACATTCAAGAACCTAGATGGATAATCCCATAAAAAAGCTTAAATATAACTGAAACAGTCTTGGGGAAGGGGTTGGAAGAAATGACACAAACTCGGGTTTCTCATTAAAAATCTTTGCTTTTTCCATTAATTAATTAATTCTGCTCAGTTTGCTCTGAAATAGTAAATGGAAATTAGCCAAGTAAGGGAGGGGGGTCCAGTATACTAAAGGAAGTCTCTAATTTCCTTTTAAAAAACATGATAGGTCACTTTTACAACTCTGTAAGAATTCAAAGAAATGCCAACCAACTGCTTTATCCCACCACATAGCAGGCAATCTTAACCCAGGATTCACCAGTTTCTAACACCAGGAGACTGGGCTATCTTGATTTTCATAAAGTCAATACATCCCAGGTCCCCCTTGGTGAATAACTCAAAAAGAACAGAAGAGACCCTGGGTCTTCTGGACAAATGGAGTTTTCTCAGACAGTGATCTAGGTTGGAGCTATTAAATACATAGCATGTAGAATGCATATCACAGTCATTTCAATCCACCCACACTCTTACCTTTTCGTGTGTTTTCGGTCACATCTACACCAAACTGGATAACATCACCAGAAAGAATTTCACATGGTGGACTTTCTTCAGATCCTCGACTCAATCTCTGGCTATTTATAAAGGTACCGTTACTACTTTTAGTGTCTTGAAGATAAAACTGAAAAAACAAAATGAAAAGGTTTGGATGATAACGTAGCTATAACAGCCACAGATCTATAAGAGGATATATATATATATATATTTGCTAATGCCATTGTTCAGTCAAACAACTGAAACCAATCATATCCAACCCAGGGTCCCACAGCTAGTTAAACATCTGAGGTCAGATGCTAGGTGGCATAGTAGATAGAGTGCTGGGTCTTCAGTCAGAAGATTCCCTCTTCCTACATTCAAATCCAGTCTCAGATGTTAAAATTAACTGAAGGGGGAAATGGCAAACCTCTCCAGTATCTTTGCCAAGAAAATCCCAAATGGTCTCACAAAGTCAGATATGTATAACTCAATTTTAAAAATAAGGATTCTCTCATAAAAGAAATCTAATAGAATCACATCTTTTTTCACTTTTGCAGTTTGGATTATATTAAAATTAGTTGTTCTTTGAATAACTGTTAAAATTCATCTGTGAATTCAGCTGATTCTGGCATTTTGTCTCTCAAAGCTTTGAGTTTTAAGGATACAACTAACTTTCTCTGTCTCACACACACAGTCACACATACATGTACATCTTTTGTAAAATGTAGTAAGCCTGGACATTTGCTAATTCTATAACTTCGCCTCAGCCCCATGGTACAAATTCTGATGAATATATTATTGATCTAAAAAACTACATATAGAAAAAGGGTCTGGGTTTCAAAGTCATTCATTCTTTAGTTAACATCAGTTCAAACTTGGAGCCTCTCTAAGATTTCAAGGTTGCAAATTTATAGCAGAAGAGACTTTCAAGACCAATGAGACCAACAACTACATAAAAGAAAAAAATGGGTTTGCATCACTAGATTCACAAAATTTGAAAGCCAGATCCAAATACTGCATCTTTCCACCCGATTCTGGGCTAACTTTTCTTAGTGTATTTTCTAGGATAACTCAAAGTGCTGTTTTATTCTTGACATTAGGGAAACTGATTTTAGGTTAATAGGTAATATTAAGCTATCAACATCAATAAATGCTGCTATCTAGCTAAATTTCTATTACGATAATGTCTTTTATGGTGTATATAATTGTAACAGGTGCTGAAATGCAATAAACTTCTCCAATTAGCTTCTAAAAACTAACTCCTGCCTCTTCAAAAGAGAGTGATTCTCCTGCTTCCCACCTCTTGGCAAAGAGTTCATGCACCACAGGTGCAAAATGCCAAGCACGGCAGTGTAGGAACTACTCTCTTAAACTTGGCATATACTTCAGAGAGTCATGCTTTCATAATACAAGACTTTTTTTTCCTAGTCTTCTTTTTACAAGATTAAGTTGAAGCTTGTCGAGGTCTTAATAATAAAAAAAAGAAAAATTGTAAAACAGAGAGAAGACTATGCTCTGATTGACAGAGAAACCTCAAAGTCAAGACCATTTGAGCTCCAACCCCACTTCTGACACACCCCATCAAACTCGGCTCAAATCATTTAACTCCTCAACACCCAGACAGCTCTCCAAGACTTGAAGTTGCAAAGGGTCATTTTCTTAGAATAAATCCAAATTGCTTTCCAATATGGCTGGGCCAGTTGACAGAAAACACAAGTATATTTGAGTGTCCTTGTGTTTCAACAGCCTCTCCAACGTTGGTTATTTCTATTTTTTGTCAGCTGCTTTTAATTACATGTCTGACTTTCTTAGTGATCTGCAGCAATCTTTCACATAGTTGGCTAATAACTTGCAATTATTCCCCTTTTGAGAATTATTTATTCCCATCTGCAGACCAATTATGCAAAGGGAAATTTTTTTTTATTTTTTGTGGACAATAGATTGTATTTGTTCTCTCAAGTCAGTCAATAACTATTTATTAACAGAAATAATGTATTGGACTTAGGACATCTGATGCAAAGAAGTTTTTCTCAACCACCTACTTTTCTTAACCTAATTGCTAGCTGAGTTTGTGTAAAAACTTTTCAATTTCAAGGAACAAAAATGAGCTATGATCATCTCTATCCTTTGTTGGTTCAAGAATTTAGTATCTTCTTGTCTGAGCCATAGTCAGAGCCTTTGTCCCATGCCCAGTACATAGCAGAATAGATGCCAGGTAATAAGGATTAAATGAATGCATGGTCACTGACCGATTCTCCCTGGCCATAGCTGGTCAAGGGACATAATTTGGTTCTCTCATCTTTCATACCTAGGATCTTCAATGTACAAGTGACCTCTAACTTTTAAGCTTATTTTGATGTATTAGAGTTGGCAGAATTCCAACTGCCACTGAATTGCTATCCAGTTTTTTCAGCAGTTCATCCCCAAATAATTATGTTGCTGGGATTTATCTGAGTTGTTGATTTCAGTCATTTCTGATTCAACTATAATCTAGTCTGTTCTACTGATCTACTTTTTAATAATTACTGCTTGCAAGGGGCAGTTGGGTGGCATAGTGGATAGAGCACCGGCCCTGGAGTCAGGGGTACCTGAGTTCAAATCAGACCTCAGACACTTAGTAATTGCCTGGCTGTGTGGCCTTGGCAAGCCACTTAACCCCACTGCCTGGCAAAAAAAAAAAAAACCCCTAAAAAAAAATAATAATTACTCCTTGCAGTACAGAGTGGAGTTGGAACAATACTAATCCCCCATCACTCTAACTTTTAAAAATCATTTCCCTTGAAATTCTTATCCTTAATTCCTCCAAATGAAATTTGTTATTATTTTGTCTTCCTATAAAATATTCCCTTGGATCAGGTCAAAGAGAGTCAATATAAAACAAAACACTAATAGAAGTTTTATTTTTGTTTTTTTTTTAGGTTTTTGCAAGGCTATGGAGTTAAGTGGCTTGCCCAAGGCCACACAGCCAGGCAATTACTAAGTGTCTGAGGCTGCACTGACTCAGGTACTCCTGACTCCAGGGCCGGTGCTCTATTCACTGTACCACCGAGGAGCCTCCGAGATTTTTTTTTAATAGTCAAGAACTGGGAATAAAGTAGATGCTTATCAATGGATAGACAAACAGTGGTTTATGAAATGTGATGGAATTTACCATGCTATAAAACACTTAATATAAAAACTTCATAAAAAGAATTTTACACTTGGGAAATTTGATCACTGTATTAGCTGAAGGTGGCATAAAGTATATATATAGTTCAGTCCATGGTTGAGCTTGGTTCAATTACTTTTTAGAAAAATGGGCTCTGTAACTTGCTGAGAAAAGAAAGGGGTTCTCCTGATTGACCCCAGATAACCAGATGACTAGTAATTGGGGGGGGAATACAGGAGGAAGGAAAAGAGGTATTGCAGAAACAAACTATCTCATTAATTTTTGACAAAAAAAGAATAAGCAATTCCTGAATGTTTTTGCTAAGCAGTAACAGTAAAGTTATAACTTCATCTGGACATCCAGCTTTGAAATTTTCTAGATTGTGATTTAAATAGGAAATAATAGCTCTAAGTACTGATGCAAAGTGAACTAAACAGACAGGAAAATAATATGCAAAACGACTGCAACATTGTGTAAATGAGAAGAAGAAAAAGTGAAAGTGAGCACAGTAATTATAGTGCTCCAGCTTGTTCTTCCAGAGGAGACACAGGAAGGCACATCGTAACCTTGTTTTCAGAGGCAAATACACCAAAGATGGTTTCTTATCATTTTTAATGATATAATCCTTAAATATCATTCACCTATCTTGAGCTTACTATGATAAAAAACACTAGATACTGCCTTAAATTGAATTTTCTCAGCAGTTATTGTTAAATAGGGAAATTCCTCTTCATATAATTTATGCTCATAGGTTTATTAAATATTGTATTGTTGAGTTAATTATTTCGGCTTCATCTTCAGTTTGCTTTACTTAAGTCTTTTTTATGAAATGAGAACAATTTTTATTATCATCATTATTATTTGATACCAAAGTCTGAGGTCTTCTTATCATTGTTTTTCTAATTTTTTTCTTTTAAAAATCTTTGTAGGGTGGTGGCTAGGTGGCGTAGTGGATAAAGCACCGGCCTTGGAGTCAGGAGTACCTACCTGGGTTCAAATCGGGTCACAGACACTTAATAATTACCTAGCTGTGTGGCTTTGGGCAAGCCACTTAACCCCATTTGCCTTGCAAAAACCTTAAAAAAAAAATCTTTGTAATAAGGAATCCTTCTCTAAGTTGGGAAGGAATATATTGGGAAATGATGGTGACATTAAAAAAATCGATAAAAAATATTTTAAAAATACTATAAAAGAGCAGAACAATTCTGCCTGCATAACATTAGCGAAAGGAACTTCTTCATTTGGAAGAAGAAACAATCAAACAAAGAAATAAAAGGCAAAGCCTACTAAGACAGACTGAAAACCCAGCAATGTTCTCACTGTAACATATTCTAAAAGTTCTTTAACTAGTCAGGCAGGAAATGAATGTCCTAGAATGACTTCATATGTGAAGAAAGAAGATAAAGAAACAGCTAGTCTAAAAGTTCTTGTGGCCTCTAAATCAAAGTCACACTTAACAGTTGGTAATCAGTTGATCAAAGAGAGCGATCCCAACTTGTAGGCACCTCACTATAATCAATTAACAAGTATTTATTAAGTGCCAATTTGGACTACAGGTAGAGACACAAAGAGAAAAATAAAACAATATCTGCTCTTAAGATGATATTTTCTTGGAATAAACAACAGGTAAATACAAAACATTGGAAGCTTTTAAAAGGTCATTTCAAAGGGCCTTGGCAGCTGGAGAATCAGGAAAGGATTCATACAGAAAGTAGCATATAAGCCCAAGTATAAGGCAAACTAGATATTCTAGGAGGAGCTGGTAAAGATGGTTTCAAATCCAAATCCATTTTCGAGAGAAAGATGGTGTGAAAAATTAAAAGAATGAAGCACAGTACAATGAGAAGCAAGTCAGAAGGGATTAAATCCTAGCTCTTCCACTTAGTACCAATGCAACACTGTTTTCTAGTGCCATCTCTTGGAAACAAACACTAAATTTATAAAGATCCAGGGCTAATTTCTCTCCAGAACTACAGTCCTTTGTAACTAACTGCTGGTTAAACACATCCATTTAGATATCTCAAAATCACCTAAAACCCAACACATCTAAAAAGTAATTCTAAAACCTAGCCCTCCTTCAAACTTGTTCATTTTTCTCAAGGGCACTGCCAATCTTAGAATCATCCTTTCTCAAACTAAGTCACCCTTCACACACTCCTGTCCCTTATAAACTCATATCCAATCAGATGTGAAAATCATATTAATCCTATCTTCATATCACTCCCAGTCATCTGTGCTACACTCACACAGTCTTAATCATACTTCTGATCCTCATGACTGTTGGTAAACTATTTCAATACCTTCTGATTAATCTATCTGCTTCTGTTCTCTTTCCTCTTTAATCAACACTTTTACACAGCTGCCAAATTAATACTCCTAAAATATGGCTGTAACCATGGCATACCCTTACTCAGAAATCTTCGGTGGTTTGCTATTTCCTGTAGAATAAAATACACAATAATAAATCTGATATTTAAAGTCCTTTACAATCAAACTCCCAACATTATAATGAAAATAAGATTTAAGATTTGTTAAAATTTTGCCAAGATGTGTTGTCTTTAGTCTGATTCCCTGTGGTTTCTGGCAGTAAAAAATTCCTAAATTAGGGGTTTTCCTTATTACAAGTAGAGAACAAGAATAAATTTAATTTATTGGTTCTTTGACAGAAAGGAGAAAACAAAAAGCTTTAGCTCCACATTTAGACGTACATTTTTTCAAAGGACAATAACATTTTACCCAAATCTCAGTTCTATGTGTTAGTCCAAAGACAAATTGAAAAATGAAAACTACTCATTCTTGTTGTCCCTCAATCTATTACCCTTTTTGTTTGTCTCTTTTTTTAACCACACATTTTCAGTTTCGTTATACAGTGGAAATAATTCTATATTTGAAGATCAGTTTGGTTTTTAGTCTATTCTAAACAAGAGTTTAGGAAGATGACTTTATCTATTTCCCATTGTACAATGACTTCAACTCTTGGGGAAATATCAAATTGTACTGACATTTCACAATGCAAGAAAATGACTGAACTCCCCCAAAGTATATGGGGTTTCCTAAAAGTCCTAATTCATTTAAACTAAGATGTTTGGGACATACTGTTCCAAAAAGAAGATGGAACCTAAATAGGATAGATAATCTAGACATTTTCTTTTTCCCAAGTTGGAGCCAAACAATAATGTAACAGATGGAATACTATGAATTGTCATATTAGATATCATGTCATTTAAATATTAGTACAAAACAATTTCAAAATGATATATAAATGTTAAATGATTATCATTAATTCCCTCTCTTAAAACAGTTGAGATGATTATACTTTAACAGTTGAAGTTTAACTTGTCAAGAATATGAAACTCAGTTCAGTAATCTCAGTAAAGATGAGAAATTCCTAAAAAACAAATCTGAGTATAAAATTCTATATATCACCAGGTACTCCCTCTTCCCTTCACACCCTAAACTATTTTGCTAGGTAATTTTTTCAATCCCCATGCATTCAATTATTATCTCTTAAATTTATGATTCTTAGATCTATTTATCTAACTCTAAGCCCTTCCTAGACCTTCAGTTCTGCAACTCCAGTGTCTACTAAACATGTCAAACTGGTTAACCTGCAGACATCTTAAATCCAGTGTGCCCAAAATGTACTTTTATTCTCTTCCCCCAAGTTGGCCCAGTTCTTAGATTTTCCTTTTAATAACTGCTTACCACTAACCTCCCCATCACCATCACCAGATTTGCAACCTAGGGATTATCCCCTACACTCCACACTCTCTCACCCACCAAATCCAATCTGTTGCAAGAGTCTATCAATTCATCTTTGCAAAAGGCAGTATTTGAGCTGATTGCTAAAGGAAAAGGAGCGGTAAAAGTCCTAAGAGGTGAAACAGAAGATGAGGTTGCATTCCATAAAAAGCAGATATCCAGTGCAACAGCCTAGGAATAAGATATAAAAAGCTGCAGAATCTGTACATGATAGAATGGGCATCTAAGAAGCCACTGACCAGTGTAGGTTGTCATTAACAAGGCAGAAGAATGACCTGTGCATCTCTGGGCTTCCATGAAGATTTTCCACAGTCATGTGAAGGAAAAAAATGGGGAAGGGAGAAGGAAACAAACATTGATTCAGCCCTTAGGATGTGCCACCCTGTGTGCCACATAAATATAATCTTATCTGATTCTCACAACCACTTGACAAGGGAGAGTCTATTATTATTCTCATCTTACAATTCTGGAAACTAAGGCAGACAGATGATAGGTGATCTGCCTAAGGTAATCCAGATACTAATTATCTAGGGTTTGATTTGAACTGTGTCTTCTTTCCCTGGGGTCCAGAGTTCTATTCATAGTTGCCATGAGAGCCAAGATGAAAGACAAGGAAAGAAGGCACAATAGTAGAGAGATGGGAAGGATCAAAGTCAATGACTCTCAAAGGAACACTTCCAGGTTCACAAATACATACTAACTTACCGGTTCTGAAACCCTGGGTCTATCATTTCACCTGTCTGCCTTAGTTTCCTGGAAGAAAGGCAATAATAGCACCTTTCTCACAAGGCTGTGAGGATCAAATGGGATAATATTTATAGAGTTGAACAGCATGCCTGTCACGTGGTTCATAAATGTTTGTTCCCTTCCCCTTCATAGATAAAAGAGACAGAGAGATAGACTCCTTTGATGTATCATCTGACTTGGTGTGGAGTTTGAGGGAGAGGAAAAGATCTAGCGAAGATTGCTAGTTTGAGAACCTGGAAGAATGGCAGGACTTTCAACACAAATAAGGAAGTTTGGGGGAAAGACAACTTTAGGGGATAGTGTGAGTTTCATTTTGGAAATTTAGATGCTTTATGGGGCTGTCAATGAAAGATCTCCAGGAGGCAGCTGGTGAACTAAAAAGAGATAAAAACAAAAAAGATAAGTGCCATTTGTATGGAGAAGTCCATGGAACCTCTATTTCAACACTATAGAAGAACACTATAAAGAGAAAAAAAGAGACTGAGGATAGAACCCTACAGAATTTCTGGGTTAGGAAGTAAGACACAGAAAACATAGATGATCTCTAGCATATAAGACTGAAGAGAATTGGTCAAAGAAATAGGAAAAAAAACAGTAAACAAAGAGCATGAAAGCTGAGGGAGAAAATCCAAAGGAGGAGGTTGTCCACAGCAACAAAACCTAAAAGTCAAGGAGAATGAAATTTGAGATAAGTCAACAAGTTGGAAATTTAGAAATTAATGATCTTATTCTATGACCATTTAGCAACTGAAAAATGAATTATATTTTCATAGATTTGACAAAGTTCTTTATGTATTTTAGATGAGACCTTTATCTGAAAAACTGTCTATAAAAATTTCCCCAAATGTTCTACTTGCCTTCTAATATTGGCTTCATTTGTTCAAAAACTTTTTAATGTAGGGTAATCAAAATTACCTATTTTTATACCTCACTCTGCTCACTATCTCTTACTTATAAATTGTCCGCCATTCCTTAAAACTGATTAATATACTTTGTGATCTTCAGTTTTCTTTTCTTATCTCTCTTTATATCAAGTTCAGTAGCCATTGACATTATCATGATAAACAGTGCTAAGATATCAGTCTATGCCCAGTTTCTGCTTTCCTGTTTTCCCCAACTTTTTATCAAATAACAAATTCTTATCTTAAGTCTTTACATTCACCAAATACAAGGCTATTATGTTTATTTACTACCATAAATTGTATGTCTTTTCTATTTATTAGCCCAAACCAGATAGTTTTAATAATTAATTACTACTTATATAGTTTAAGATCTAGTACTGTTAGGGGTAGCTAGGTGGTGCAGTGGATAGAGCACCAGCCCTGGAGTCAGGAGTACCTGAGTTCAAATTCAGTCTCAAACACTTAATAATTACCTAGCTGTGTGACCTTGGGCAAGTCACTTAACTCCATTTGCCTTGCAAAAATCTAAAAAAAAAAAAAAAGATCTAGTACTGCTAAACCTCCTTTCTTTACATTCCCTAACTGAGAAATGGCCAAAACATGAACAGGCAATTCTCCAATGAAGAAATCAAAACAATTTATGGTCATATGAAACAACTCTCTAAATCCTTATTGATAGAGAAATGAAAATTAAAACAACCTTGAGATATCATTTTATACCTACTAAATTGGCAAAAATGATTGAAGGGGAGAGTGACAAATGTTGGAGGCAATATGGAAAAATTGGGACACTAATTCACTGTTGACAGAACTGTGAACTGATCCAATCATTTTGGAGAACAATCTGGAATAAGTTCTACAAGTTATTGAACTACTTAAACCCTCTGACTCAGCAATACCACTACTGAGTTTTTTTCTTAGATGATTATAGAATAAGGAAAAGAACCTATATGTTCTAGAATGATATAACAGTTCTTTGTAATGGCAAAGAATGGGAAACTGCAGGGACCCTATTGGTTGAGGAATGGCTAAACAAGTTTACAGCATATGATTGAGGAATGATCTTAGAAAAACCTGGAAGGACTTGCATGAAATAATGAAAAGAGAAATGAGCAGAACCAGGAGAACATTGTTTTATAGTAAGAATAATAATGTTGGAAGGACAACTGAGTAAAAGAAATAAGTTATTTTGATTATTATAAATACCCAAATTAAGTATAAAGGACATATGAAGAAAACTGCATCCAGAGAAAGAAGTGATAAATTAGAAGCATGTATAGAATAATTTTTACTACACATATACCCCTTTTTGTATTTTAATGTTAGCCAGCTCTAGGGGAGGGTGGGAGGAAGGTAGGGGGAAAAATGTTGTATATTTGAAGGGAAAAGCATGTTGTGCATAGTATATTTGAAGGTTCATGTGCAATCATCTTTTTTATTGCACTATGTCAAGGAAATCATGGCTTATTTTATAATTATGTTGTAATATAATAAAAATAAAATAAAGAAATAAAAGATAATCTAGTAAAGAACAGTATCAGTCAAGTAGAAAGCAAAATTCAACTGGCAAAAAAGAGAAATGAAGAAATGCAAACAGTGAACAGATAATTTTTCCCCCCTACAAGTTTGCTGGTAAAGGAGTGGAAACAAGATGCTTGGAGAGAAGACAGGTTCAAAAGAAAAGTACAGTGCTTGACAAAAAGAACTATTTCTGGTCTCATATAATATTAACACAATGACAAAGGGAAATCCTAATGACCAGCTGAGAAGTAATGGTCTGCCACCAACTGAGACTGGATGATATATCTAAAATAAGGTGGCTAGACTGTTTTTCAGAAGAAAGGTGAAGAATGATTGGGACTCCACGTTCCAAAGAGTGTCAGATGAAGTCATTCCATTAAGTTTTTGCGGGGTGGCTAGGTGGCACAGTGAATAGAGCACTGGCCTTGGAGTCAGGAGTACCTGGGTTCAAATCCGACCTCATACACTTAATAATTACCTAGCCGTGTGGCCTTGGGCAAGCCACTTAACCCCATTGCCTTGAAAAATCTAACCATTAAATTTTTGCTTAACTACTTTTCTTAGCTACAACAGAAAACTTATTTTAGTGCAGGATGGTGGAAGATAAAAGACTGTAATGTAAAAAGGCATGGGGGAGGGGTATAGCTAGGCAGCACTGTGGATAGAGCACCAGCCCTGGAGTCAGAAGGACCTCAGTTCAAATCCAACTTAATAATTACCTAGCTGTGTAACTTGGGGCAAATATCTTAAGCCCACTGCCTTGCAAAAAAGAAAAAAAAGAAGGCAACAGGACACCTATTAAAAATAAAATGGAAGGACTAAACTACATGACTACTCTTCTTTCCAACTCTTAAGATACAATTCATTTCTGATATTGTTGCATTTAAAAAATATTTAATATTCAAACAAAATCTCTCTGGATCTCTCTCAGGTTCCTCCTCTATAAAGTGGAAGAATTGGACCAATGCCTTCTGAGTTTCCTTCTAGTTCTAAGATGCTTTGTACCCAGTGAGGCCCGTCTCCATTGAGGACCTAAAATCAGAAGGGCTTGGATAATCCCAGAAGATTAATCAATCAACCAATACACACTGATTAAGTGCCTCCTAGTGGCAGGTGTTACATGGCCTTGATGATATGAGGCAGAAAGGTCAGAAGGCTTTGACACTTGCTCCCTAGGTAGCAGAGAAGTCTCAGTTTCTCTGAGTTTCTTAAATAGGTAAAAAAATTCTCATTTGTTTTTTCATCTGTTCTTTCCCTCTTTCCCTTTCCAGACTCACAGAGGACCTTGCTTAATTGATTATCTCTTTTTAATCTCCCAGTTGCAAACATTTCTAATCTAAAAAAAAAAGCACCCAAAAGGTCTTCTCTCATTCTCAAAATTCTCTTCTTTTCTTTTTTTCAATGAAAGATTTTATTTATTGAGTTTTACAATTATCCCCCTAATCTTGCTTCTTCCCCCCCCCACAGAAGGCAATCTGTTAGTCTTTACATTGTTTCCATGATATGCACTGATCTAAGTTGAATGTCCATCTCTCTTTTCAACAGAGTTCCTCCCCTTACCACCTCAAGATTCAGACAACACTTAATGAAGGATACCTGGCTTGACCACTTCATAGATGCCTGCCTTCAACTGTCTCTCAACTAAATTACTCCTAAAAGCCTCCTAATTACTCAAGATGCAGAATGAGACATACACATTTTTGGACATAGTCCACATAGAAATTTGTTTTGTTTGGCTGCACTTTGGTATTTGGTTTTTCTTTGTCTTTCAGCTGGGATTGAGAAAAAAAGGCAAGGGGAAAACGTAAAGGCTTATTAACTGAGGAGTGTTAACTCTTTTGGAGTCTCCTAATGGATTCCACCATCTCTAAATTGTAACATACAATGCTCTCCTGCTCAGTAATCTGAAGCAAAATTGGGAACTGAATTGCTCCTGCTCTTAATCCAACTCGACTACTCCCAATTTGTGGTGTTTGCTCTCCCCATCTTGGTTTCATCCTCTAGTTCTACTTTGGTCCTCCAAGAAGAGCCTTCTCCTGCTGCCACATCAAATCACTCGAGGCCTAGTTCCAAGACTATTATATTTCATCTTTTACTTGGGCAGTTGATAAAAAAGATGTGAAACCCCATACAGTTCTGTGACTAACAACAAAGAGCCCTCTGAGGACAGAGAATCAAGTTCAAGGCCGTAAGGGTCTTCAGATAGATCTGGGAAGAACCTGAGAACATACAGCATACAATGTCAAAGCCAGAAGTGACTGTTAGAACATGAAACACAGGACTGTCAGAAGTATAAAGGACTTTAGGTACCAGATTTTTGAATTAGCTATTTTTTTCAATAGTTAGGGTTCAAACATATCAAAGGTCACACAGGTAATAAAACTAGAAGACAAGATCAAAATACTAAATGTCAGCATCTCGAATTACAACAGCACCAATCAGACTTGTAATATCCCCCAAATGTAAATACCCCCAAAATGTAAGATAAACAAATAAAACAGAAATTTAAGTGACATAAAAACTGTTACCATAACAAAGAGGGAGAATGAGGCCAGAAACTCATGGTCAACAAACACTTGATTTCCCTGCCATGTCAACAAACAATTCTCAAAAGCCCCACACCAATTCAGGTATATGTAACAGGTGGCATTGGGTCATGAAGGTTCCAAGCAGCTTAAGTTCTAGGGGTAACTGGTTAGGAAGACTCATCTTCCTTGAGTTCAAATCTAGCCCAAGACAATTTATAGTCATATGCCCATGGGCAAGTTACTTAACCCTCTTTATCTCAGTTTTCCAAATGGAGTCACTAGTCCTAAACAACTGAACAGCTCAAATTGGCATCAGTTTTTACTTCTAGTCAGTAATGTGTCAGTAATGGAATTAGTCTTTTTCTTCTCCCTCTCCCACAACAACTTAACTAACTACAGAGAAGCTGATTACCAGTAAGTTGGTTACTGGTAGTTTTTAATAAAAAATAAATGGCTCTTAGTCTTGTGAAACCCTCTTCCATTTCTGCAGTGATGGTGGCCAAAGGTGCTAAGAATCACAATTTTTAGACTATCAACAAGTTTTAATTTGACTTTTGGAACTCTGACCTTGGCATGTATGCTTAAAAAAAAAAAAACAGAAGGATACTCTTCAGGGAGAGGAAAAAATGAGATGGGTATTATGATTTATCATATGCCAAAATGCAAAAACAAACAAACAAACATGATTTCTGTGGACATTTGGTCACTACATAATGCAGTTTTTGATATATCTGCAAAAAAATCATGAAAATAATTGCAGTTTATGCACAAAGGATGAAGTGGTAGAGAAATTCTACAAAGAATTTAATAAAAACTTACAAACCAAATCACCATACATTCAAGGTGGTTTTCATGAAAGGGTGGGGAAAAGTAAAATCAGGAAGAAATCCATGGCACATGGTTCAGAGAGAAATAATGAAAGAGATCAAAGACACATTCTTTGAAAAAGAACCAGTCAGGGCCAATATGACCAGAAAGGTTAATAATCAATCTTGGAAGGAATGTGGGAATCTGGGACACTAATACATTGTTGGTGGAGCTGTGAACCCATCCAACCTTTCTGGAGAGCTATTTGGAATTACACCTAAAGAGCAATGAAAACGTGCATATAACAAACGGGGTGGGGGCAGGGAAGTAAGATTGGGAGAACTGAAAACGAAAGAAAGAGAGAAAGAAAGAAAGAAACAAACAAACAAACAAACAAGCAGGGATGAGAATTCAGGGAAGCCTGGAAGGACTTGCATGAACTGATGCTGAGTGAGATGAGCAGAACCAGAACAACATTGTACACCCTAACAGCAACATGGGGGTGATGATCAACCTATTACCTTTAATTTAGGAAAAAAAGATTGATATCTTATTGTCTGATCTTGCTATATCTTATACTTTATGTTTCTTCCTTCAGGATATGATTTCTCTCTCATCACACTCAATTTGGATCAATGTACAACATGGAAACAAAGTAAAGACTGACAGATTGCTTTCTGTGGGGGGTGGGGGAGGGGAGTAAGATTGGGGAAAAAATTGTAAAACTCAAAATAAATAAAATCTAGGGGCGGCTAGGTGGCACAGTGACCCTGGAGTCAGGAGTACCTGAGTTCAAATCTGACTTCAGACACTTAATAATTACCTAGCTGTGTAGCCTTGGGCAAGCTACTTAACCACATTTGCCTTGCAAAAAAACAAACAACAAAACCCTAAAACAAAAACAAAATAAATAAAATATTTAATTTAAAAAAAAGAGTTATGCTAATGTAAGCTATTGAAGAGCTGACCCTGCAAATATCTCTGTTATCATTTTCTTGTAGTGGTTCTAGTTCCCATCACTGAACAGCCAACACATTCAGTGTAGAAACCACAACCAGTATTGAGGAAAATGCAAATAAAAGTGAAGACAATTTATTTTGGAAAATTAAAAAAAAAAACACCCAGTCAGATTGATGATGTATATGTATATATGGTGAGAATGAGGTTAAGGGATCACCTAAATTGGGGAGATCTGATCTCCTGTAGTGGTAGCCATAGAAAGCCCAGCACCAGTTTGATAAGTCTCCAGAAGAGAGAAATACAATTGCCTAAGGAGGGGAGGCAAACCTGCTGAGGTTGGAAATATGGAGCAGGTTGCCAATCAATATTGAAAATCTGGCTTGTGAATGTCTGAGTTTAATACTACTCTGGGAAAAATTGGAAGATATAGTAAAAAAAAAACCCATATACAAGGGTGCTGGAAATGACGAATACCAATTCAAATATAATTTATTTTATTCTTTATGAGCTTTCACTGAATCAGCTGTGCTCAGTCATATCACAGATTTATCATAGCTAGGACTGAAATAAATCTTATAAATTAGGGGGAAAATGCCATGCAAATGAAGCAATTAAACTCTGACCTGTTGAAACAAACAATTTACAAACTAAAGTTACCCATAAATTTAACCAATGGACATTAATCAAAAGAAAATGCCTCCATCGGTCTTAGAGAGATGGCTTCCAAAGGCTACAAGTTAGAATATAAACTTATTTGCAAAAATCTTACTAATAAGGTTGATGGATTATTTTAACAGTTATCTTCTTACAAAAAGAGAAAAAATGGTGGAGGGCAAAACAAATTTAAAGACTTAGAAAGCATTCAGCCAAGTAAATTTATCCCAGGGATCTTTAAAGATGAAAATGGAGGGAGAACAAAATAAAAACTATTTGCACTAACAACTACAAGGGACCTATCCTACCCAGACCCAAGGGACTTACAGAAAAGTTAGAAAGAACACTACAAAGAACAAAGCTGGGAAAAGTCACTGGATTCAACCAAAAACAGCATCAAACATACAATTCAAGAAACATACACTTGGAGTAGGTGGCAAGCCAAGTCATTGACCAAGACTGGATATGACTGGATGCTGCCTTTCTGGTGCCCACAAAATACTAAAAGACTGATGGGAAGGTTTTCAATGTCCTTTTTGCATAGTTTATAATTTAAGGAGGTGCATGGGCAAGAGTTGCAAAGAATGAACTATTTTTTTGCTATCTGCTTGTACCAATGGAGGTGGTAGTCACTCTGATGAGACAGATAACAGATGCCAGGTATGTATAACTTCCAAGGGCTATTCCCTCCAGCAACCAAGATCAACTATAACCCTTCCATACCTTCTTATCCAGGCAATTTTTGTCCATGTTCTATTATTTTTCCATGAAAAAATTATCCAAGCTGCAAAATGAAGCTGATTCTATTCACTAAAAATTCATAATAGTTGAGTTTTTGTTGCTATCAAATAAACTTTCTGCTGAACCACAGTGAATTCCCTGTGTCTTTTCCCCTAGAGCCACTGCTCTAAATCTTTCTTCTTTCAACAACCTACAGTAATTACAGCAGAGGCCACGGAGACAAGACCAAAGTCCTTTGGCTATCCTATCTCCATTCTTTCTGTCTTTTTAAGATCTTCCTCATCCCTACCTCCTTTCCTTTGACCGCAAGAGTCACCTCAAAGAGTTCAATTCAGAGACTTGTTCCCCTCTACAGATTTCTGAGTCCTCTACTAAGACCCACCTGCTGATATTGAGTTGCCCATTAATTCTTAGACCATTTTTGAGTTTTCATTGAAAGAATGAAAAATCACCTACTAAGAGCTTACATATTTAGGCACTCTGCTAAACTAATAATAGAAGAAAACAATCAATATGTAATAAGAAAGAGACAGCCAGAGTGGCATTTTGGTTGCAGAAATAACAGAGATGGTGGTGAGTGAAGTGATTAAAATGTCTTTTCCAGGAATGGCAGTGATGATCTGAATACTGATCCCAGAGTTATTAATGGAAAGGGAGAAGGAAAGAAGAGAACACTAAACCTCATGGAAAGATTTAGAGTGCCCTGTTGGAGAAGCACATGGTAAAGAATAAGAACATGGCTAGAGAGCAAAGTACTGGAACTGAGTAGGGTCCGATTAGACACATAGAATTCTAGGGAGAACTTCAGTGCCAATGATTCCAGACTGGGCTAAATAGGAGTTTATTGTTATGGTTGTAGGACACTGGTGATCAGACTTACTAGAGTTGTGCAAACACAATAGCATGTTTGTACCTAAACATATGCAAATAGATAGTAGTTTTTAAAAATACATGTAATTTAAAACCAACTAAAGTTGCTTTTTTTTTTTAAAGGCTTTTGCAAGGCAATGAGGTTAAGGGGCTTGCTTTTGCAAGACAATGAGGTTAAGGGGCTTGTCCAAGGCCACAAGCTAGGGAATTATTAAGTGTCTAAGGTCAGATTTGAACCCAGGTACTCCTGACTCCAGGGCTGGTGCTCTATCCACTGTGCCACCTAGCAGCCCCTAAAGTTGCTCTTTCAAGGGCATTTGTTCTAGTGAAATAAACAGAATCAAGACAGTAAAACTGAATACTGTGTAATTTCTAAGCACTAAACTTGAGTCCTGGAAGCAAGACAAATAAACGCACCTCATCCTATTCACCAGAAAGTTAGAAAACAAAGAATGAATGTGTAAGGCTGCAACCTTTGGGAGACAAAGCTGATACAGGAGTGCTTTTATTCTGCTTTTCTTTTTTATTGTTGTTATTCTTGTTACAAGAGAAAGTTCATTTGAATATAGAAAGAAGAGGGCAAATCCAGGAGAGAATGGAAGAGAGGGGAAGGGGAGGGGAGACTCCTGCTCTGTAAAATCTAAGACACAAATATAAGATCTTTAATTTATTCAATATTTTTAAGACTTTTCCCATTAGCTAGTTCAATAGTAAATAACTGATAGACATATAAACAGACCAGTGTAACAAGTGAAATATGAACCAGAGATCTTAAAATAGAGCTCCACTGCCCCCTGAATATCACTATAAATAATAATAATAATAATCTATATACATAGGGACAGAAGAAAGCAAACTTTTCTTTGTATTCATTTTTGAAAAACCATTTAAAAATTCCCTGATAAAAGAGAAAAATCTCTCATAAAAAATTAATAAAACTAACAAAGAGGAATCAACAATATAAAAAAATATATATATATATATACACACACCAGTCTGCTATGAACTTTATGTTGCTTATGTTGCTATTTATTCTATCTCTCATGTTCTTATTCTTCAAAGACTGTCTTGGACACTAACATACACACCCACAGAGATACATAGACACAAAGAGACAGAGACACACACACACATACACACACACACACACAGCTGTGAGGGAGAAACCTTAAGTAGAAATGGCCGAAAAATTTGTAATAGGGAAGGAAGAAAAACCCAAGAAATGGTCTGCTAAACACTTCAGATTTAGAGGGAGCAGATTTCAAAGGTTCAGAAAAAGATAATATTGTACTGGACTGGGATAGAAATAGAACCTAGGGAGACGAAAATCAAACAAGAGAAGAGATTTTTAAGATCATTTTCTAGAGGCAGTTAATAGTGTGAATAGAGCTCTGGATCTGTATTCAGTAATATCTAAGTTCAAAGCTGACCTCAGACATTTATTAACTATGTGAACATGGGCAAAAGTCGCTAAACTTTTGTCTGCCTCAGTTTCCTTATTTGTAAACTGGAGGCTGTTGTGAGAATAAATGAGATATTTGTAAACTGCTTTGCAGATCTTAAAGTAATAAATAGATCACACACACACACACACACACACACACACACACACACACACACACACACACACACACACACACACAGCTTCCCAGAAAGAAAAATGAAAGTTTTCACTCAGTACTCCTCTGGCTGAAGGGAAGAAGGAATGAATACAGGGATGGGAAAAAACAGAATAAACATGGCTAAAAAGTCAAGTCCAAGGAGGAAAAAAAGAACCTAAATGCCTGTACAGAGTTCAAGTCAATAGGCCCAGCTGAACAACATCTAAAGGAACACAAACAACTGCAGAGTTATTAACAGTAACTGTGAATGATAATGTAAAAAAGAAAACAGGTTCTGCAGGACTAGGAAAAGGCAAATACTTCAATTTTGGTAAAAAGGAAAACAGTGGAATCTGCATACTATAACTCACTGGGATTAATAATAATTGAACGTGACATTTTATTTCTGGAAAAATCATGTAACATATCATATTAAAGAGATGGTTAATGAATTCTTTAAAAGATCATGATGATGATTCCAACAATATGATTTCAAGCACACTTCTTGATATAGACTTTCTTTAAGATAAAAATGAAGTCCTATTTTAAGCATGAGAGAGTAACTTCAACAATTCAAGGTGTCCACAATGTGGCTTAGTTTGTCCAAAATAAACATGTGTGTGTGTGTGTGTATCTCTGTGGATGTGTGTATCTCTGAGGATGAGGGTATTCAAAACAACTATGATCTTAGCCCCCAAGGGTGCCCCCATTAAAAAAAGGTAAACCAACCAGAAAGGAGGCAGTGTTATTCAGAAATAAACACAAGACTGCAAAAGGTTTCTAAGAAGTCAGATGACATCAAAGCTATAATCTTGCTCGTTCTAGGTCTCTCTGGCTACCATCTTACCAAAAGCAGCTCAATAATCACATTCAAGCTGAGATGTGGCTTGTCTAGTCGTGGCATCCAAGCCAAAATTGAGAAAAAGTGGGTCTCTTTTTTCTTCTCAATTATCTGGGGTTCCCAGTTGCTTTGTGAACATTTCATTCTATGTCTCCCAGGATTAAGATCATTTTCTTTGATCTAGAAAAAATGTAACAAATTCACTTTCACCACAAAACTGTAAAAAAGTTGCTGTCTCCTTTTCTCTCTCATTTGGTTCTTACTGGGTTCCTGTACCACATAGCATCTTAAGCTTTCTTTAACTGTCCATCACTCTTCTAACAGAGCTAAATCCCTTCAGCAGCTCACTCTTCTCACAAAACCCAGATCAAGTCACGCTTCTCCATTGGCCCTCAGTTCCATCTACAAAAGCTTCACTTCCCGTACTTTTGGGGGATTGAGGTATTTACTCCAAATATGAATGTTTGTTCATTTGAAATGTAACTATTTTTTCTCTCCTTGGATAAAGATTTCTCATTCTTTACCTTATTTTCATCCATTTAACTCATCTTTAATATTCCAATTTAATGATTACAAAAAATTTTAAGCACTAATAATCTACTGGGATCCAGAATAACAATTATATGAAAGAGTCCCTCCAACACTAAAAGAGTTAATACTTATGATGTTTTAAGATTTGCAAAGCAGTTTATATTTTATCTAATTTGATATTCCTGTAACTCTGGAGGTGCTGCTATTCTAAACCATTTTACACATGAAGAAAATTGGGGCTAAAACAAGTTAAATGATTCACTGGGATAAGAAAATGAACAGCATCTAAAAAGCAACATTTGAATTTGTGTTTTCCTAATTTCAAGTGAGGCAGCCAGTTCTCTCCACTCTACCACCAGGCTGGAGGCTAACTTTCTGATCTATGTGTCTCTCCCTTGATTCCTCCCAGATGTCTCCAAGAGGATAAGAGTCAACATATAATGTTGGTCGTTTTATGCACGAATATTCACTTTTTGAAGTATAGATTGTTATAAAGCATTCTTCTCCTAATGCTGTATGGCAAAAAAAAAGTCAGGGACAGCTAGATGGCACAGTGGATACAGCCCTGGCCCTGGAGTCAGGAGGAACTGAATTCAAATGCAATCTCAGACACCTAATAATTACCTAGCTATGTGATCTTCTGCAAGTCACTTAACCCCACTACTTTGCGAAAACTAAAAAAAAGGAAAAAAAAGTGAAAATTACTCAAAAGATGAAGGAGAAGCAAGTGACAGGCATTGTCAGCCAAGGAGCATTTATTTAGTGCCTACTGTAGATGTTTCCTGGGGATCCAAAATAACAAAGACAGTCTCTGCCTACAAGGAGACTCCCCTGAATGGTGGAGACAATAAACAAATCTGTATGAGCAAACTACATATAAGAAATACAAGCAAGGAACAACCAGAAAGTAAACAGCAGTAAGACAAAAAAAAAAGGCTTATGGTTGTTCAGTCATATCCAACTCTTCATGGTCCCATGGACCCCAGGACCTTGGGTCCTTCTGTCCTCTATTTCCCAAAGTCTGTCCAAGCACCTGTTGCTTCATTCATCTCATCCTCTGTTATCCCTTTCTCCTTTTGCCTTCCATATTTCCCCACATCTTTTCCAATGAGTTCTGTCTTCTCATTATGTAGTTAAAGTATTTAAGCTTCAGATTCAGTATTTGACCTTCAAGTGACTAGCCTGAATTAATTTATCTTAAATACTACTCATCTGATCTCTTTGCTCTTAAAAGGCACTCTCAGAAGTCTTCCTCAGCACCGCAATTCAAAAGCATTGTTTCTGTAATGCTCATCTTTCCTTTAAGTACAACTTTCATAGTCCTACATAAATTGCTACTGGAATAACTATAGCTTTGACTATATGTGAACTTTTATCATCAAGGTAATATCTTTAATAATAAAAAATTAACTTTTTAGTCTGCTGTTCAGTTTTGCTATAACTTTTCTTCCAAGGGACAAGCATCTTTTCATTTACGGATACAGTCATTGTCTGCAATGATCTTTGGATTCAAGTGTAAGAAACCTGACAAAGCTTCCATTTCTTCTCCCTCTATTAGCCAGAAAGTAATAAGACTGGTTGCCAAGATCCTAGATTCTTTTTTTTTTTTGATGTTAAGCTTCAAGACAGCTTTAACACTCTCCACTTTCACCTTCATCAAGAGAATTCTTTATGGTATTTTCAGAATGACACCCTCTGCATATTTGATGAGACAGCTGAAATTTCTCCTGGCAACCTGAATTCCAGCTTTTGATTCATCCAGTTGGGCATTTGACATAATATACTTTCAATTTAAATAATTGAAGTAACAACATACAGTCTTTTGGCATTCTTTTTTTCCAATCTTAAACCAATCAGTTATTCCATGTTCTGTTCTACCTGTTGCTTCTTGTTCCAAATCCAAGCTCTTTAGGAGACAAGTAAGATGATCTGGTACTTTCCTCTATGGAGGATTTGCCACAATTTGTTGTGAACACAACGTAATAAAGGAAGCAGAAGTTGGATGTTTTCTGAAACTCCATTGTTTTCTCGGTAATCCAGTTAACAGAAGATGGGATTTTGGCTAGGATTTGAAGCCAGGAGACAGAGATGAAGAGAAAAAGCATTCTAGGTGGAAAGAGGCTACAAGACATTGCAAAGGAAAAATTAATTAGAAACATATAAAAGATGTCAATATAGAAACAGACAGGAAAAAAACAGTATAATCACAATGGGAGCAAGGGACAAGCACAGTTGTGTTCACTACAGTGTGTTCTACTGATATGCACAAGACGTCAGAAAAGAACATGAAGAATATAATAAAATGGGTGAATCTCCTACGCAGTGATTTTTATGGAGGGACACAAGCAAGAGTAGTCCAAGATGGGAAGGCAGAAACCTGCATTATAAGAGAGAGTACTCACATGATTAAATCGTAGTGACAAAGGAATCCTGAAGTTCCAAAACAATTTCAGTTTCTCTGCTTTTTTTTAATGGGATTATTTAATTATAGTCCAGTCCCCAGAGAACATCAATACAATCAATTAAACTTAATTTACAACAAGTAACTTGTAAATAATTTATACTACTGCCTAAAAAGATATAGTTTGTCAATTCCTTCTGCTCTATACAGACCAAGTTCCTCTCTCCAAACATTTCCAGACACTTTTCCTTTTATCCAGTGGTGGTAGTAATATCAACTCCATTCTGCTGTTTTCAATCTGCATTACTTTATAATGTTCTAACCCGGTTTTCTTCCTATTCATATTTCTGAATCTCTATTCAACTGGATTATTTTCCTCAAGTCTTTTAAAACAGAAGGCGGTTGATATGTTGCCTATACAGTCAAAAAAGGTCTCTAGATAATTTCCCCTTTTCTTCCTCACCCAAATCACTTTTTTGGCTAGAATTTAATTCCTTAAAGTGCCGCATCCCTTTTGAGCCTAAGTACTATAAAGAATTTCAGGCTGAAGCATTCTAATCTATTCTTTTCCTGAAATATCTGCTCTCTTAAAGCCTAAAGTATATCACCTGATAGTTATTTAATTATCAACAAGCATTTATTGAGCACCTCCCAGGTGCCAAGCACTGTGCCAGGAGCGAAGGATTTAAGGACAATGACACAATTTTTACTCACAAGGAGCTTATAAACAGCAAAAACATAAAGCTCCTAAATGCAAATAAAAACAGTCCTAACCCTGAGAGACCTACTATGGACAATGCCATCAACATCCAGAGGAAAAAAAACTATGGAGTCTGAATGCAGAGCAAAGCAGATTATGGTCACTTTTTTAAACTGCTTTTATGTTTTTCCTTTCTCTCCAATGGTTTTATTCTTTTCCCCTATTTCTTTTTTCCCTATTTCCCTGATTTACTCTTTCACAACATGACTAATATGTAAATATGTTAACATGTACAACTTTTACCAGATTGTTGCTGCCATAATAAGGGAGAAGGGCGGGTGGTAGAAAATCACAAATCTGCAAATGAATGAATGTTGAAAAACTACCAATGTATGTAATTGGAAAAATAAAAAAAAAATTTCAATTAAAAAAAAAGTCCTAGATGCAGATGTCAGGAGCTTTGTAGTTCTAGGGCCTCTCAATTCTTTGATCTGGGTCAGAGCTAGAAGGTTCACCTGTGGAATGCTCTGCCTGCTTGGGTCATTAGGTGGCAGCAGTGGATGGAGAAAGACGGACCTCGATTCCAGACCACTCAGACTCATCATGCTGAGTTCCAATTTGACCTCAGATCTTTACTTAGCTCAGTGACCCATGTTTAAAGGCAGCCCATACTACTGAGCCATCTCTGAAGGAATGGGGCAGAAGAACAATTCATATTTAGTGGAGAGGAGCAGAACAATTATAAACCATTGGGTACATAAAAAACCATGAGATGAGGCCTTGCTTGCATCATTGTAAAAATAAACTGTAAGGGGCGGCTAGGTGGCACAGTGGATAAAGCACAGGCCCTGGAGTCAGGAGTACCTGGGTTCGGATCTGGTCTCAGACAATAATTACCTAGCTGTGTGGCCTTGGGCAAGCCACTTAACCCCATTTCCCTTGCAAAAAATAAAAATAAATAAAAAATAAATAAATTGTAAAAAAAAAAAGTCCTTAAACATAAGGCCAGTTGGGAGGGGAAAGCAACAAAGTCTTTAAGCAAGAAAGTCCTGGGGTTCAAACCATCCATAGTAACCACTGATTAAGAAGAAAGGATATGGATAAAGCACCAGCCTTGGAGTCAGGAGTACCTGGGTTCAAATCTGGTCTCAGACACTTAATAATTACCTAGCTGTGTGGCCTTGGGCAAGCCACTTAACCCCATTTGCCTTGCAAAAAAAAACTAAAAAAAAAATCTAAAAAAGAACGGAAAGAGAGGAAAGAAAGAAAGAAAGAGAAAATGTCAACACACATATGTATATAAAACAAATAATTTTATTAGCTTTTTTTAAGTTAGTCAAAAATTGGAAACTAAAGGGTTGCCCTATTGAGGGAGAGAGGAAGGAGGGCTAAAGATATATATATGGCATATAACTGCAATGGGAAATTACTATGCCATCAGTAATAAACAATTTTAAAGGAAAATGGAAGTTCTTTATGACCTGATACAGAGAAAAATGAGAACTAGGAGAATAATTTATATGACATTAAAGTGAAGTCACTTTGAAAGACTTTACAACTCTGATTAACACAATGATAAATCATTAGCCCAAAAGAATTAAGATGAAACATGCCACTCACCTCCTGACAAAGAGATGATGAATTTTTAAAATGCAGAAAAAGGCATTCACTTTTAGTTTTGTCTAAATGGTCATTTATTTTGCTACATTGTATATATAGTAAGGAATTTGTTTTGTTTTGTTTTTTTAATTTCTCAGGAAGTATGGGAATAAAGTAATGGGGGAAAAAGAAATAACAGTGGGTACATTTGGCTAAAATCAGTGAAGAGGAGAAACCTCTGGAAGAGGGGCTCCAGGCATGGGGGGAGGGGGGAGCCAGTGTAAAATTCATCTTTTATTTCCCCAAAGATGGGAAATGCAGTGTCATGTGTGAGGAGCATGGTGAGGGGAACTTTGGCTCTATCAGGAAGAGCAGCATGGGAAATAATGTCCAATTAAAGAGAGGTTGTGGCCAAGAGAGGAAGCACATTCAAGCTAAACAGAGGAGTTCATATTATATCTTAGAGGCTACAGAAGCCAATGGAGTTCACTGGGAAGAGAAGCCATCCAGTCAAAACCCTTCTTTAGAAAACTTCTTTTACCAGCTGATCACAGAATGGTCTGGAGAAGAGACTTGACAACCTCCACAAAGTGATGCTGAGAGCCTGAAATGATGAAAGACAGGGGATCTTGGCCTGAGTAGACAGAAAAGGAGGATGCAACATGTTGAGAGAGAAAAATGAAAAGATTTAAGCAAAGAAAGAAATATGTGGGGTCGGGGCAGTGAGGAGTCAAGGCAAATTCCGAGAGGCCGAAAGGATAGAGATGCCCTTAGCAGAAATGGGGGAAGAGATGATCATAGCATTGGAGAGAAGTTCTGTTTAGGATGTGTCATGCTGTAAAACATCCTCTGTGTGAAGCATATCAGTGGCAACTGGGGGTACAGAACTAAAGCTTGGGGCAGAGACTGGAACTGGCATTATAAAGTGATGCACCAAGAGGATGGTTCTTGACAAGATTACCAAGACAAAATATAAATAGAGGGAGCACAGAAGAAAACCTTGGCCAAAATCCTGACTAACAGGGGCGGCTAGGTGGTACAGTGGATACAGCACTGGCCTTGGAGTCAGGAGGACCTGAGTTCAAATCCGACCTCACACACTTAATAATTACCTAGCCATGTGGCCTTGGGCAAGTCACTTAAACCCATTGCCTGGCAAAAATCTAAAACAAAATGAAACGAAATCCTGACTAATGGGTCAATCCCTATCAAACTCTACAATGATGTGCTCACTTCTTCTCAAGCTGCTAGTGATTTCTATTCTAAGAACCATTTCCTTCTTAGAGGTCAGACTCAAAATTCTATTCAAGTTGAGAATATAAAAATGAAACATGAGCACAATCTTTATGGGGCTAGAGGGACATAGAGAACTACACTGGGAAATCACCCTAATATAGACTACAGCAAATTTGGAGTTTGTCAACCAATGCTTTTTACCAAAAAGTTCACGGACATTATTCAATCAAATTGAAAACATTCTCAAGCTGCCTGCTATGTGCACGGCTGCAGTACATTCTAGGGCTGCAAAGTCCAAAATAAAAGTCTTTGGCTCATCCCATGTACACAAGGGAATGCAACACTTACTGAAGAACTTAAATACAAAGTAATTTCAAGAGAAAGGAAGGGTAAGGTCAGCAAGACATAGCAAATGATTAAGTAGAGCTTGGAAGAGTAAGGTCTAGGAGGTCTCCTAGCTGTCAAACTGGGGCACCAGGACAGTGAGGAAAGGCTTTTAGAAAGGGTTTATTTCAATATTTAAGTTCCAGCTTTACTTGGATGGTTCTTATTCAGGAGAGATTCAGCAGAAGCATTCAGTAGGGGAGACTAAAGTCCAGTCAAGTTCAGGAGAGAGACCCAGAACAGCCAAAAAAAGGGAAAATGACCTTCACTAACTCAACCAACATTTATTAAGCAACATGATTGGACCAAGCACAGATATAAGGGCCAGGAGGAAAAGGCAGTCCCTGGTCACAAGTAGCTCAGTCTTAAGGGGGGAAGACAGCATGCCATTATTTACAAAGCAAGTTATAGACAGGATAAATATTAGCATGCTTATTCATGAATAGAAGGCTAAAGAAGAATTAACAGAGTAATAAGCATAATTAACAGACTGAGAGGAAGCCAGGGAGGTCAGCAGAAGGGAGAGCTGCAGAGGCATGGTGATTTGTTTGTTTAACAGCGACAGATCACATGGGAGCTGTTGAACCCATGGATGCTGACAGAGATTAGATAAAAGAAGGTGAGGGACAGAAGGGAAGACCACAGGAAAGCAGAGTAGCCACAAGAGGAGATCACTGCAGAGAGGCTGGCTAAAGGAGAGTGAAGAAAATCACCACTTGAGCAGTTTAGGAGGCTGCCAATAAGCTCACCAAAAAGAAAAAATTGTGAGTGGTGTGACAGAAGTCATAACAAACAGAAAAGTGAGTAGCACGTAGGAAAATAGAGACAACAAGTGTCAATGCCCTTTTCCTCTTTCACGAGTTTCATTTCTCCTCTAACTAGACTCCCATGCTTTCTCCTCCCCCACCCCTACACCCCCCCCACCCCCATCACCACCTCATCTCTCTTCCAACTCCCTCTTCCTCAGCTCCTCCAACTCCGGTGCCTTCTGCCCTTTACTCCAGACTCACATGATGAGATGGCCCTTCTCCTCCCCAAGGCTAACACTGCCTGCTCAAACAGCCCCCATGCCATCCAGTCTTCCAAAGCTGACCCCAATCCATCACATATTTGCAGTCTCTCCCACTCTACTGGCTCCATACAAATATGCCCAAGCTCAGTCTAAAATAAGTGTTTCTGGATTTTTCCATCCCATCAACTCCTAAGTGCCTCCACTCTGTTTTCTCCTGTTTTCTCACTAACACCTTACAAGACAGTGACTCTCTCTAGGTTATCAGGGATCTCCTAATGACCAAAACCATTTTCCTCAATCCTCCTTATTAACATTTTTCCAATTTTTAACATTGTTCATGACTTCTCCCTCCTTGATACTACTCTCTTTTCTCTGGGTTTCTGGGACAAGTTCTGAGTTCTCCTACCTCTCTGACTATTCCTTCTCATCCAGCAAAGTGCAAGCCATACCTCCTAGACAAAGTATCCCACAAGGTTCTATTCTGTGCTCTTTTCTCTTCTCCCTCCACATGACTTTACTTAGTGATCTCAGCAGCTCCCATGAATTAAATTAAATTATGCTGACAATTCTCAAAACTACCTCTCTCCCCTAACCTCGTGCTGACCTCCCCCTCCCGCCCACATCTCCATCTGTCTGTCAGACGTGAAATTCAGCATGTCTGAAATACAACTATCTTTCCTCGCAAACCCTCTCCTGCAAACATGTTACCGACTACTTTTGTGGCAGGCAGTCTCTCCAGCTCAGAACCTAAGTGTCATCTTCGTTCCCCCCCCTTGCCACCATATAAAGTCTTGCCAAAACCTATCAATTGCACCTTTGCAAGCCATCTAGAACCCATCCCCTTTCTCTCCTCGACTCTGCCTTTTACCCTGCTGGAGGCCTTTCTCATCTCACTCTGGCCTCCAATGGCCACAGGTGGATCTCCATGGCTCCTTTCTCCCCTCTCTGATGTATTCTCCACCCAATTACTCAAGTGTTTTTCCAAAGTGCTGGTCTGACCAGGCCACCCTCCTACTCAATAACCTCCAGTGGCTACTATTGCCTCCAGGATCAAATCCCTTCATTACCCAGACCCCTCTAACTTTTTAGTCTTCTTATACCTTATTCAACAACATGTTCTCTTCAATGCAGGGACATTGGCCTCCTGGTTGTCACGCAAACAAAATCTGCCACCTTTTGGCTCTGGACATTTTCTCTGGCTGTTCCCCATATCTGCAATGTTCTCCCTCTTCGACTCCACCCAGCATCTTCCTGGATTTCTTGAAGTCCCAGTCAAAATCCAATTTTTTTTATAGGAAGCCTTTCTCCAACCCTCTTATTTTTCTTCCAATTTTCCTCTAAAAAGATAATTTGAGAGGGGATCAAAAGCACAATCTGAAGCTAAAGTAAAAGAGAAGAGAAATTGGGGGCAAGGGGAGGAGAGATCATGAAATTTAGGTAATGAAATAGAGGAAAAGAGGGAGCTCATAACTTAAGTAAAGCTACTGAGAATGGAATGGAAAGGTTTGAGTGATAGAGATTCTAGATATAACCATGGACCAATCAGGTTTTGTCTTAAAAGTGCTTTGCTTCCAAAAAACTGAAAGTGTAAGTAAGGTCTCTCCTTTCCCAAAAAGGTGGTAGTCGTTGAGAGGAAAAGATGAGGAGATTCAACAATGACAAAAGTGTAATTTGGTGTCTTCCCATCTCCACTTTGGATGTGATAAATTGAACAAATAGAGTTTTACTAATTAACATAGGATTTCATCTTACATTTTTACCGATTTCCATGTTTCTCACCCCAATTTCCCAAAATTACCATCTCAAAGAAATCTATTACAAAGAAAAGCAAACTTTTTTTTGCTCAGTAATGAATCACATGATACATCTAGAAGTTCTTCCTTCTCAACCTTTCTATCCTAGAATTGAACAATTTGCCTTGTGAGCACCAAATGAGAGAATATTGGTAAAGTGCTTAATATAGTCCAAGGAAAGCAAGTGGCCAAGGTCCAGTCAGTAAACCCTGAATTCAAATTCAGCCTCAAACACTTCCTAGATGGGTGATCCTGGGCAAGTCACTTCACCTAGTTTGCCTTATTGTAAAATTGAAATGGAGAAAGAAATGGCTAAAACAGCTCCATTTATCATTAACAAGAAATTCCCAGGAAGAGGTCAACAAAGAGCCAAACATGAATTAAACACTAATAATAAAAACAAACAATACAATCCTGGTATAGTGCTTTAAGTGCCCCCCCCTTCTAAATCTATGATTCTGGCTCCATTACCAGAACTTTATCCTGAAACATCTTTCAAAAAAAGTATTTAATAAGAACAAAAAAATTCACAATTTAAGTATTTCTTAAATTTAATGAATGCAGCAAGACTGAATCAATGATGACATTCATATAATGGTAAATTATACACCATCGTACACATGAGAAATGAGCATTCCTCCCTCTGTAGTGAAGATGTTGGCATGAATTGAAAATCCTGCTCTCCCACATATGCTCTAAGAACCGTCAGATCCAATGAGAAACCACAGGACACTCCTTTATTTGGCACAGGACAGCACAAAAAGATGACCCAAAGTATAAAAGGCCCCCATGAGAAGAATCAGCCCAAGCTCAGGTGGGCAACCAGACGGCAGAAACAGCAAGGGTAGTTGAGGAAAGGGGAAGCTGAGAACAGGACCCCAGGAAATTGCATTAAAAAGATCTTAGATTGCTCTATCCAAAAATAGGAAAGGGAGTGAGGAGTCAAGCCCTGGCACCAAGTCCCAAATCAAGATGAGCAAACAAAGATTCCAAGGGATAGGCCATAAAGAAAACAACTGTGCAAGAGCTACCAGCTAGTCTCATAGGAAAAAAGATTTGTCCACAAGGAATACAGGAAAATCTGGCAGAAATGAAGCAAAATATACCAAAAAAGAAAACTAAGTAAAAATGAACTCTAGGATAATAATTGAAAGATTAAATAGCCTAGAATAGAAAATAGAATACTTCATACAAATAACTCTCTGAAAATTAGAAATGGACTGAACATAATGATACCATGAAATAACAAGAAATATTAGAACAAAAATAGTAGAAAATCTAAAGGATCAACTACTACCAGAAATAGCTGGCCCCAAAGACAAGACAAGGAGAGTTAATTTAAGAACCAATATATTTCCTGAAAACCATGACCAAACCTCCTAGTTTTATCTCTCCCGCTATCCACAGGCAAAACCAGGATATGATATTTTATTTGCTCTAGTATTCTTTTTTTAATTACACAATTTTCCCCACCAATCTCATTCCCCCCCCCCCCACAAAAGGCAGTCTGATAATCTTTACATTGTTTCCATGCTATACACTGATCAAAATTGAATGTGTTGAGAGAGAAACATCATATCCTTAAGGAAAAAAGAAAATATAAGAGATGGCAAAATTACATTATACATAAGATAACTTTTTTTTTTAATTAAAGGTGATAGTCTTTGGTCCTTGTTTAAACTCCACAACTCTTTCTTTGGATACAGGTGGTATTCTCCATCACAGATACCCCAAAATTGTCCTGATTATTGCACTGATGAACTGAACAAGTCCTTTAAGGTTGATCATCAACCCCATGTTGCTGTTATGGTGTAAAATATTCTGGTTCTGGTTCAGCTCATCTCACTCGGCATCAGTTCATGCAAGTCTTTCCAGGCTTCTCTGAATTCCCATTCCCCCCCCTGTTCTAATAGAACAATAATGTTCTATCACATACACATACCACAATTTGTTCAGTCATTCTCCAATTGATGGACATTCACTCAATGTCCAATACTTTGCCACAAACAGAGCAGCTATGAACATTTTTGTACAAGTGATGTATTACTCTTTTTCATGATCTCTTTAAGGTATAACCACAGTCGTGGTATTGCTGGATCAAAGGATATGCACATTTTTATTGCCCTTTGGCTGTAATTCCAAATTGCTCTCCAGAAAGGCTGGATGAATTCACAGTTCCACCAACAATGTTTTAATGTCTCAGATTTCCCACATCCCTTCCAATATTGATCATTGTCCTTTCTGGTCATATTGGCCACGGGATATCATATTTCAAGAGGAAAAAGTGAAAACTACCAAGGCAAAAAGGGAAAGAATCTACCTCCTAAATCTATGACAGAGAGAAAAACCCAACAATCACAACACAAATGCGAATGGCATTAATTCATCTATAAAACAGAGAATAACAGAATGGACCAGAAAGCAAATTCCAATAATAAACTATCTACAATAATCATACTTGAACTATAAAGATACACACATGGATTAATATGTGCTTCAGGTGAACTTACAAAAAGGCTGAACAAACATGATAGAATTAAAAGAGACAAGCTACTTTATTTTAAAGGCAATATTGACTGAAATACAATTACTATATGAATCAAAATAGGATGGTATCTAAATAGATGAAGACAATCAAATTACAGGGAAAAACTATATTAGATGATGATTTCTATCTCATCACACTCAATTTGGATCAATGTATACCATAGAAACAATGTAAAGACTGATAAATTGCCTTCTGTGGGGGGGTGGGGGGAGGGAAGTAAGATTAGGGGGAAAATTGTAAAACTCAAAATAAATAAAATCTTTAATAAAAAAACCTAATTAGATGAAGAGTTCAATGTACCCTTTTAAGACCTACTCAAAGATAAACAAGATGAAATTAAGAGATGTTAAAAAAGGTACCAGTGATGGATCTCTGGTGATTAGTAAATGAAAAAGAGGGATAGATGGAAAAAATGGAAAGAGACAGAGACAGAGAAATTTAGATGTGTGTGTGTGTGTGTGTGTGTGTGTGTGTGTATACACACACATATATATATATATCAGTTGTAAATGTCATCTTTCAAAAATTGACAATGTGCTGCTAAGGAATAAAAACTTCATAAAGAAATGAAGAAAAGTAGGATGTTAAACATCTTTTATTAATTATAATCAAAAATATAAGCGTTTTGAAGGAAGGAATCAAATTTAAATGGAGAGTAATTCAAATCAAAGTATTATGAGATATCGGCTAGATAATTGCAAAAAATGTGGCAACACTGAAACAATATATCAAAATATTGGCAGGGAATAAAGGTAAAATAAATAGACTAAAATCTCAAAGGAGATTTACATAGATTAACACTTTCATGAAAAAAGAAAAATAAATTAAATGTCATTAACTCCTTGAATGGTCCAATAAGAACCCCTTCTCAGAATCATGTTTTAAAATGTACAATAAAACACATAGTATTACAAAGAAAACTAAAACTTAGGAAAAATGGTGGTGTAAATTTTTTCTCATCTAAATTCTTGAACCAAGTAACCCCCCGCTTGGTGCCCAGATTATGGACCTCAGATAAAGAATCCTCATATTAGAATAGGGAAAGAAATACCTTTCCCAATTATGGATAGTTCAGATATTTTTTCACATATCTGCTGCCAAGTAGTGCATTCTTATCAACTTGTACTTGTGAAGTTCTTCATTTTTTTAATTCCAGGATGAGACTTTATTTATACATTCCATTATTGAATTCTATTTCATCCAATTTTGTCCAATATTCTATGAAGACGTTTTTCAAATCATAACTCTATTAACTAGCATACTATTCATCCCAAATTTTTGATAATCCTATAATTTGAGAAGTATTACATCCATACCTTTATTTTTTTTATTAAATTTTTTTTAATGAACAAGCATTCATTTCCCTCTTAGCTCCCCCAACATCACTGGGGGGGGGGGGGGATAAAACCTTTGTTACAAATATTTAACAAAATAAATTTCCCAAAATCATGTCTGATCACACAATTGATTTTTTATATTTAAAATCATCACCTCTTCATTGGTCCTCTAGAATCATAGATGGTCATTGATTTGGTCAGAATTCCCAAGTCTTTCAAACCTTTTCATGTTTGTAATGCTATTATTTGGACTAAACTATCTTCCTGATTTTGCTATTTTACTTCACTTCAATTCATACAAGTCTTCACAATTTTCTCCGAAACTATCCTCTTCGAGTGGCCTTGGGGCAAGCCACTTAACCCCATTTGCCTTGCAAAAAAAAAACAACCTTAAAAAAAAAAGAAACTATCCTCTTCGAAATTTTTTAGAGCACAACAGTATTCTATTGCCCTTATATATCAAAATTTGTTCATTCATTTCCCAATAACTGGGTATCCCTTTAGAATCCAGTTCTTTGTCCTGACACAAAGAGATACTATAAACAATTTTACAGCTGCACAACTTTTGCCTCTTTCTTTGATACCTTCGATCTCTTTGGTGTATAGACCAATGGTAGGATTGCTGGGTAAATGGACATGTAGAGTTCCCACTTGTTTTCTAGAATAGCTAGACCAATCCACACCTATTCACATGCAACAGAGCATAAATGTGCCAATTTCTTCACATTTTGTGCAACATTTGTTATTTCCTTTTTTGTCAACTTTGAGTATTGTGGACTACAACCTCAGATATGTTAATACGCATTTTTCTTGCAATTCTCTTATTATTAGAGTATTTTTTCATATAGTTACATAGAAATGTTTAGACCATTTATGAATAAGTGACACATCTATGCCTTTATCCAAGTAATAAATAAAGATGTTAGAACAAGACCAAAGTTCCTTGAAGGACTTTACTGGAGACATCCTTCTAAGCCAACACTGAACCTATTACTATTAGCATCCTCAGAGGGATAAGAATTCAACTAACCATAGTACTTGTCTAGTTTATAACTATTATTTTATTTAACAACAAAGCATCAGAGACTATCAAAAACTTTGTTTAAAAATGCCTTCTGGGGTGGCTAGGTGGCACAGTGGGTAGAGCACCAGCACTTAACCCCATTGCCTTGCAAAAACTAAAAAAAAAAAAAAAAACAACTAAAAAAGCCTTCTGTGGGGGGGTGGGGGGGAAGAATTTGTAAAACTCAAAATAAATAAAATAAAATACTAAAAATTTTATTGAAACCTAAGTAAATTATAGCCACTGACATCCCCAATCTACAGTCTGGTAATCCATTAACATAACTTGAAATAGATTAATTGATAATGACCTATTCCTGATGAACTCATATAGCCCAGTTTCCTTCCCTTAAAGTTCACTAACCCAATCTTTAATAAAATCCTTGGCAGCTAGATGCTGCAGTAAGAGTCCAGGACTTGGAGTTAGAACTACCTCAGATACCAGTAGCGTTACCTTGCAAATCATTTTAATTTCTGGGTACCTCGGTTTCCTCAACTATAAAATAAGGATAATAGCTTCCTCTACAGAACTTTTGTGAAGATCAAATAAGATCATAAATGTAAAGTTCATTGTGCTAAAACCTAAAAGCATTAGATAAATATGCTATGTGTTGTTATCATCATTATCAACATCAACAACAACCACAATATCATTACTACCAGTAGTCAAAGTCAAGGTCACTGACCCATAGTTTACAGATTACATTTTCTAGCCATTTTTGAAAATCACCAATCTTTATTCATCAATCTTACCCTGCCACCTTATAACATCCTAGAATCCAATGAATCTAGTCGAGGTGACATGAACTGACTGAGAACAACAAACAGTTGGGAGGCTAAATCCTTCTTAATCTAGCAAATCAAAGTCCTTTTTGAAGGTTTTTCTATTCTCTCCCTAGGCTAAGGCCTATTTTCCTTTGCAAATGAAAATACAACAGCCTGACATTCCTTTTGCTGGCAGATATCATGGTCTCACTGACACCAAGCAGTTGCCCAGGTTTCCTTTGACCATGCTTTTTCCAATGCCACTCTTACAAGAAAATATGTTTTTATATCGGTCTTCCATGCCCTAGGGTTCCCACTCCCACCTCAGTAAGATGTCTTTTTAAAGTTGGGGGGGGGGGCTGCTAGGTGGCGTAGTGGATACAGCACTGGCCTTGGAGTCAGAAGTACCTAGGTTCAAATCCAGTCTCAGACACTTAATAATTACCTAGCTGTGTGGCCTTGGGCAAGTCACTTAACCCCATTTGCCTTGCAAAAAAAAACCTAAAAAAAAAGTTTAAGGGGATGCTTTTGCATACCTCTTGATGTTAATTTGCAATAAAACTTTAAAAGGTTCCCTTTCAAATTTCCAATGCCTCCTTTTCAGGCTAATTGAACATTTCCTTTCCCATCTTCCTTCTTTCCATCTTCCATCCTAGGACTCTTCCATTCTGCCACTAAGCTGTACATGATACTCTTATCTCTGCACTACAGACTTTTTTCACTTTATTGTTGTTACTGTTATTTTCATCATGGCTAATTTAGAAATTTGTTTTGCATATCCTTGCATTCATAAGAGTTACCATTTTACTTGTCTTCTCAATGGCTGGGGTAGGGAAATTTAAAAATAAATTTAAAAATAAATTTAAAAAATGTAAAAAGATACCATCACTATATTCAATGTATAATAAATGAAAGCAGAAAATGAACTAAACACTTTATTTAGTGCCTTTCACATGCTGATAGGAAAGTAGATACTTTCCTAGTTTGTGTCACAAAGATTTTATTCAATGTATTCCTTCTATTTGATCCAGTATTTTTTTAATTTCTCTCACTAAACAATGGGAGAACTATAAAAAATTTAAGTAACCTTAGGTCATATACTTGAGAAATTCATCACATATAATACAAAACTGAATATAAACTCTTTGCAAATTTTACATCTTAGTATGAAAATAAAAAGAAAAGACTATTCAGAACTATTTCTCTTTGAATAATTGGAATACCATGACAACAATACTACATAAACACACTCAAAGACCTTGGAGGCAATTAGGAAAGAAAATTAGCAAAGAAAAAAACAACATAGGCTCAGGCAAAATAAAGAAATCAAATATGGAAACTTCACCTAAAACATATTTGTTATTGTAGAAAAGGTTCTAATCTTATGTCCTGTGCATAGTCATGTCATGTATCACTATTGGATGAGCAAAACTGATTTAAAAAAAAAAACCAAGTGGCCAGATAAATACTGTCCTCAAGGCTTTCTTCAGTGATCTAAATGTTCCAGACAGAGCTAAGCACTGGAGAAGCAAAGAGTCAAAGCAAAATCAAGCCCATGCCCTCAAGAAGGTCACATTCTAACGAGCAAAACAAAATGGAAATAATTTGACACATACCAGATAGACAAAAAGCTGATCAAGTCATTTGAAAAGGAAAGGCATTAGCAACCAGGAAGAGCAGGGCAAGGGTTCAAAAGCAAGGTCCTAAAGAAAGCCAAGAGAGCAAAGCAGTCCCAGCTTGGAGCCTGCAAAAAAGGACAGAGTGCCAAAGGGGAGGAGAGTCATGTTTGAGGACTTGCCAACAGACTAACTCAGCTGAAATAGGCAAGGGTAAAAAGGCTGAAGAGAAAGGAAAGAGTTTTAAATGACAGAGGACTTTATGAACCACTAAAGAACCAAAGGAGTTCACAGAGAGATGAAGATACAAAAGATGAAAAGGTAGAAAACACATAGTCTGGCTGTGGACTGGACAAGAAAGAGTTGAAGATGATATAAAGGATGGGATCTTGGGTGACTGGGAGGATGCTGTTGTCCTCAACAATAAATAAGAAAGTTGGAAAGAAGCGAGGTTTTAGTAGAAAAGAGGAGTTCAGTTTTAGATGGGTTAAGTTCAAGATGTCCAAAAGTTTCTGATGATGCTGAGACTGGTGCTTAAACAAGAGGTTAGGAGTGGATACAGATCTGATAATCTACACAGAGGTGAGAATTAAACCCATGAGGGCTGATGGGAACAACCAGGACAGAATCTTGGGGGTACAACTACATTTAGAGGGCACAACTTGGAAGAACCAACAAGGCACAGAGAAAGAGTTGGTCAAACAAGAGAATCAGTAAGAAGAAAGTCACAAAAACCTACAGAGGACAGATAATTCAGAAGCACATAGTGATCAATAGTGCCAAAAGCTATAAAGAGGGCCAGAAGACTGAGATTGAGAAAGGTCACTGAATTGAGCAATGAAGAGATCATTGATAACTTTGGAGAGGGCAATTTCAGAAGAATGAGGTATGAAGTCAGACCGCTGAATGAATGTTTCAAAGAGAAAGAAAAAGCAAATGGGAATAGTCAATAAAAGTGAGAGGGTTTTTTTTTTATTTCTTTAAAGAATGAAGGAGACTAGGGCAAGTTTGCAAGCAATAGGAAAAAACAACAGTTGACAGGAAGAGGTGGAAGATAAAAAGAAAAGTGAGATCAATAATATGGGGGGGGATAAGTATTTATGTATAAAATAAAAACTGTATGCATAATAAGAAAAAATGGGGAAGAGGGGGAAGGAGGGAATCTTTGCATTAAATAGTTCTGATAAAAATGACATTTTATGAATATGAAGTGGTGCACATTCAAAATAACAAGAGTCATTTTCCAAAAGTAAATATTGACAGGAAAGGCAGAGAAAACTCTCCAAAGTGGACAAAATGCAAATTAAGAGTCAAATTAATAAAGATAAGAAAATTGAATTTATAGAAAAAGGAGCAAACTAATTAATATATGCTGAGAAAGCTGTAAGGCAGTTTAAAAGTCAAAAGTCATATGGAATTCTAAACTAAAAAAATAAATACTCTTAAGTGAGATGATATATATGTAGTTTGCAAACTCTAAAAATAAAAATATTGGCTATTACTACTAGTATTAAATTTATCTACAGAAGTTACAACAAAATGTCTTATCTTAAAAGCAAATGATACACATTATTAAAGCATAAAGAACCACAAAAAAATAAACTATTAATCGTGAATTACTTTTTAGTGCCAATTTGGAAATTATCCAAAAAATTAAGAAATTTAAAGTTTAGTGCTTTATTGGATTATAAACAAAGATAAGACTTAAATGATATCTAAATGTTTGCCAAGTTATGTTTGTATCACCTAAACATTAACAAAGCATTAAAATTAACTTGGAAATGTGCATATTCCCCAAAATAAAATGCTACCTTACCACAGGGATTTTTTTTTTCATTCTAGTGCTGACTTGTTCAAGGCCATGAAAAACAACCTACAAAGTCTTCATGTGTCACCATCACCTTTATAGCAGAGCAAGTTTTAAAATAAGGAAGTGACGGTGCAGATTTTATGTTACAAACAAAAATACAAGTTAAAAGCAAGTTTTTTCTTTTCTTTTATTATGGTGTATAGATTTCACTTTTAACATGGAATACACTTTAATGTTATCTAAATGCTTTTGAATAAAAAACAGATTACTATAATTAATAATTTTTAAGCTTTTATTAAATTACTAAAAGGCACTTGATACTATGCTGATAGTGTCAACATATGGACTCGAAAAAGACCTCAATATGGCTCAACAACCTGATCTCCCATTTTCCCCTTTTTTGAATTTATTCTAAATATAAATGAAACTATAAATTACCCACAAAGCACAATTTTATAAGTATTCTTTTATGACCTCCATTGAGTTCTATCACATATTTATAAGATATTTTTTCTTTTAGCAAATTAAAACATAATTCTTTTAAATTCTTGCACTAGAAGGTATTTTATACATTGTTTTACATTGCAAAATGACTGCAAACTTTTATTTCCAATAAAATAAATTTTAATTTTAATTGTTTTTTATCTGTCACTTAAACATATGGTCCATGAGCAGAGAAAATATTTTCCTTTTACATATGCCATATAAATAGTGTGGTACACATACAATATGCATGTAAAGTCAAACATAATTTTGTAATTTCTAAACATACATGCTAAAGAAAAATATATAAAAAAAATTTTAAATCTATACACTACTTACTATATACTAAGCATCTTCCACACTTTTCTCAAATAGGTCTAAATTTCTTTTTTTTCTCAATGTTAACCAATGGGGTACACCCTGCAGTCAGGATTACCTTCTAAGCTAGCTGTCGATTCTGTACAACTATGGTCCATTACTTCCAGAAGTCCTCCAAAAACCCCAAGAGCAGGAAGCATTCCTCTAGAGTTTGCTACCAATTTGCTACTCCTGACTATCCCTAGCCATGTGGTTCCTACACTTTGATCATATATGTATGTCATCAATGAAATCTTTTATACTTCACTGTGAACAAGTGAAGACAGAATCAGAAATCGGCTGCTGTGGCCTGCCGAGATCCGGGATATACTCTCTCCTTTACCTCCTGAACCACTTGAAATTTGGATTTCTAAAAAGCATAAATAAGGCATGATTTCTAGTCATACAGCATCATCATAACAATGTGAAAAAGATGAGATTTGTTTCTAGAGAACATGAAAATCATCTAATTATCCTTTCCCTCTCCCTATTCTTCCTCTTCTATTACCCGATGGTTCCTTTACTGCTCTCTACAAAACTTTCATGTGATCCTCCCACCCTACCTCTTTATGTTTTCATCCCATATATCTCCTTTCTTTTACAGTGAAACTCCTGGGATATACCAGCTTCCCTCCACTTCTACCAGTCCTCACTAAGGGTACCAACAATTTCTTCATGGCTAATTCAGTTGCCCTTTCCTTAGCCTTCCCCCTCCTTGCTGACAGCCTATCCTTACAGAGACCCAAGATTCTGGTGGCACCGCTCTTTTTTGCTGCTATCACAGCTCCTGATGCTTCTTCCTCTCCTCTAGTTTCTTTTCAGTATCATCATCACTGCCCCACCCTTAATGAGGCAGTATAGACCAAGGTTCAGTTCTGGTCCCTCTTCTCTTCTTTTTCCATACTTTCATCAGCAAATATGGACTCAGCTATACAGAATACTCTCAAGAGTCTAGACTCATTTCTCTCCTGGACTTGAATCCTGCCATTACCAACCCCCTCTGTATATTTCCACCTTGATGTCTCATAGGTATCTCAAACTTGACAAATTCTCATTAGGTTTTCCCTTTGGTCCTCCTCACCACCATTCCTTCTGCTCTTTCTGAAATGGGCACCTCCATCCTCCAGTCAGCCAATCTGGAGGCATCCTCAACTCTTCACAACTCCCTTACTCATCCCACATAAGACACACAAAGAAAATTAGGCTGGGATTGAGTGTAGAGGACTTTTCAGGCTAAGCAGAATTCATATTTCATTCCACAGGCAATAGGACCATGGGATTAATCTGAATATGGAGAGTAAAATAAACAGATCTGTAGTTAGGAAAAATCATTTTGGCAGCTTAGCTGCATAAAAGATGGTTTGTTGTGAAGGGACACAAGGTAGTAGACGGGTAGTAGTAGCAGTAGGTCATTACAATAGGAAAAGGTAATGGGGACTGAAGTAAGGTCTGGCTGACAGATGAAACGTTGAGCTGTACCAGCAGAAGTGCAAGATTTTGCAACCAACTAAGTATGTGGGGTAAGGAAAAGTCAGGAATCAAGGACCATCCCAAAGGTACAAGCCTGAGGGACTCAAAGAGAAGTTTGGAAGAAGCTTATAGGGGAAAAAAAAATGAGTTGTTTTAGACATGGTGAGTCTCTTCTTGCTCAATATTTTAGAAATGGGTCTATACTCCAACATGGAGTATAGTCTTTAGCTGACATGTTCCTCTACTTCGCAAGAATAAGAAGCTATATGCTAGTTGTAGTAATTCCTGGGAACTTTGGGCTTCCCATTTGTGTGGCAATTGCTGGATGATTCCTAAAGAAAATGTTAACATCCCATTAAAATATTTTCCTTAACCATTTCCTAACTTAAATAATGCCAGAATAAATTTGAATAGGTTACACAAGAGCTATTAAGAACATCTTGATCCTCTCTTCTAGTTTTGGTATTGATTTTGACAACTGCAAAGAGATGATTCAGAAATTATTCTTTTATCAGTAATCAATTATTGTCTACACATTCAAATATAACTTAATTCTGTGTATCTAGTGCCTTCTTGGCAAATGGTGGGCCTAGAACCCACTCTAGTGGGTATTATTGCCCTATCCTAGGAACTACTCTACTGCAGCCTCCATATGGGCCACTTCCCATGGTAAGAATTCAAGTAGTCTGAGCAAGGATTCATGGCAGAAAATAATCACTTAAATTTTTTTTTCATTCATGAAAACCACTGAAAGCATTCATAACTTTTATGCTAAAATTCAACTTAAATTTAACAATAAATGAAGCAGACCCACTTAAGTCCAAAGTAATAAAAAGCACTAACAAGAAAAGGAAGAAATTTGTGTAACTAAAATTAAACATTAACTCTCACTTTCAGGATCTAAACTTTGAGTGTTTCCAAGACCTAGATATGTTTTTTTAACTCTCTATTAAAAATTAGATATTTCCCAAAATAAAAATGAAAAGACTGATCGAGATGACCACTAAAGCAAAAAAAAAAAATCTACTTGGTCAATTATTACTATTATCCATAACTTTTAAGTGACTTTCAAGGGAGCTTCTCACCCTGGTGCCTTATGTTTGACCAAATTATCCATCTAGGGCAGATTAACTATATCTGTGTTTTATCTAATCCCAGAGTTAATCATAAAGCCATTTCCTTCTCCATAAATATTTGGGCATCAAAAAAGTGTAAATAAGCAACCTAAAGGACAGCTAGGTGGCACAGTGGATAAAGCACCGGCTCTGGAGTCAGGAGGACCTGGGTTCAAATCCAATCTCAAACACTTAATAATTACCTAGCTGTGTGGCCTTGGGCAAGCCACTTAACCCCATTTGCCTTGCAAAAAAAAAAAAAAAAAAAAAGCAACCTAAGCATGTTGAATTTCTTATGAGGGCTCAATTGAAAATACTCAAAATATAAGCCCTATAAAAAGAAGGTAAATGAGGTTCCAGAGAGCCTCATCTAGATTTATTTAAACTCTAAATGGCAAAACTATGGCTAGAAACCAGGGTTCCTGTCTTCTAAATCCACAGCTGTTTCCCCACACATGATCTTGAAGGGCCCAACTGGCTTAGAAATTTCAACTCAAAGTGAATTTGAGCATGGAGGGCAAGAATCCTACATTTCTTTCCAGGCCTATGTCTTTGCCCACACCCACTTCTGTTAATAAGTCATACAAATGATTCAGCAGAATACAGAAGCAACAGCCATACTTTTCCCAGCAGCAGTCATTTAGATGAGCTAGAATTATATAAGAATAATTTACTTCACACTGCTGTTAACCAGTAGGAAATCAAAACGTAAAGTATCAGAAACAAGAGTCAAGTAACTGGTCAAGTGATGAAAAGAAAAAAAACTCCAATGATATAGACAGAAGAGATACCAAAAAGCAGTCTAAGTTTTCAATATGACAGCAACAAAAGAGATAACATTTAAATATAGACCCTCCTAAACCTGGGAAAGCTCTGTAGATTCCCAGAGCAATCCTATTCACAGATAAGAGGTTTTTTAATCCCCATTTACAGATGAGGAAATCAAAGTGGAAAGAGGTTATAACTGGCCCATAGCCACAGAACTAGTAAGTACTGAAAGTAGATTTGGACACAAGTGTCCTCTCATTTCGAGTCCAATCCTGATAAGGCCATACCACACTGCATCTCAAAATTTGTTTCATTTAAGAGGATATTTCATAGTGCTTTATGACAAAGAGATCTATATTTACAAGTCAGTTTGTTATTCAAAGGGAACTTGGCAGGACTACTGAATTTCACTTTAAATACAACAAATGCAGGAAAGAGACAGGAAAATCTTCTCATTATGAAACAAATGAGACACTTATTTTGTCTGTTTTGTCTAAAACTTGATTCTAAAGGTCATGCTATCATAGTTTTACAAGTCTATTTTTAATATTTATTCATATCTTTTCTTTTAATATCCCCTTCATTTTTTAATTTATCCCTGCCCTCTCCCAATCCTTCCCCTAACAACCAACCTGGGGGGGGGGGGGGTGCTATGGTGAGGGGAAGTACTGATCAAATCTAATGCCACATCCAACAAGTCTGACATCACATGCCAAAGCCATTCCACTCCTGAGAAAGGAGAAATGAAAATGGGACAAACCTGGTCATTACAGCAGTATTGGTGGTGTTGAGAATGTCAAACCAAATGGTGCTTTAGGAAGAAAATACAACCATTACCAATCACTAATCAATTGCCCTACCTTCCTGATCCCACTTCTTGCTCTCTCTGGCCTCCAACCACCACCTGCACCACCACTTAACCACCACTAGTCACCTTGCTTGGACCAGAGCCAGATGATGCTCAGTGGTTTCCCTGATTTCAGGTTCTACCTTTCCATCACACCTGGTCACCCTCATGCTCAAGGAAGGATAAAAAAAAAAAATACTCCACAACCTGGACCTGTGCCCAAGCTCTTTCCAGGCCAAGAGCTTCCCATTCCTACACTCTGGGTTCCAGTCATCCTAGATAACAGCTGGCTCCTCTGCATCCATTTCATTCCATCTCCCAACCCCAAGCCTTTGTACTCTGCCCACTCAAGCCCCAAATGCCGGAAACCTTGGCTTCTTTCAAGGATCAGCTCCAGGGTCACCTTCTTCGTTTCAAGAGCATCTAGCTCAGGGCCTGGCACATAATTCTGTTCAGCATAAAGTCTCCAAAAAAGCTAAGCTTGCTCTTCAAAATGTCTTAAGTCAAACAACTTGGGGATTCAATATGGAAGCTCCCAATTATCTGGAGACTCTCAGGAGTCAGAATGACTCATTTACCTAATTAACATTAATATCACTAGCAGGATTCTATTTCCAATATTAATTGTTTATGAAGCACCTACTATGGGGTTGACACTGCAGATACAAAGACAAAAATCTGAAACAATCCCTACTGAACAAGAGCTCCCCTTCCAAAGGAAGAGACAAAGTGTATGTTTATGCAAAATAGAGTAAACTCAAATCAAGAATACTTTAGTGCTTTATATAAATCGAAAAATGAAACACTTCCAAGTTATGTTTACCGGGTAGGAGGGAAGAAGGTACACCCAAGTCATAATGTCAGATATGCAGGGCACTCCCTCAGAGGAACTTTCAATATGACAACTGGTTTGGGGGTATGGGGGGAATTTTTAGGAAATTCTTCTCTTTTCACATCTCCAAGTCTCACATCCCATTAAATGACTGTGGACTTTTTTTTTTTTAATACTTAGGCCAAACCCAAGTTTACAAAAAGAACCTAATTGCTCCTCTATAACCTGATACATCAATTTGGTACACCCTCCATAGTTTCCTCAGAAGTTCTCTCCATATGTTCAAGTCCTTCCTTATCCTCCTGCTGCAAAAAGATCAATGAAGAAGGGACTGGAGAGGGAAGAAGAAGAAGGAAAGGAGGAGGGCAAGGGCTTTATTATTTAAAATACATGGTCTCTGAAAGCTTGGCTCTCAATCAAAAAAGCCATCTGAATATGGTTTAACTTGACTTCTGACTCCCTGGACTACTTGCCCCCTGACTCCTGACTATTAGAACACTCTCATCACTACACCAAGTTAGCTGCCTTGAAAGACTGGAGATAAATAAATGTTTACAAGTCTCTTTTTGTGTCAGCCGTACTCTAGGCCTGAAAAAGAAAGAGACAAAGTTTGAGATTATCTTTCAGTCTGGATGGACAGGCATATAGAACTCTATCACACAAAAGCAACACATAAAAAAGGATTTGAGAGATGCACAAGAAGAGTTTTATTTCATGAAAGGTAACAAGAAGGAAAGGCACAGTCACCCAGAACAGGGAAGAAATCCATGAGGGCTGCAGCCAAGAGGGAGCCTTTGGGAATGAGTTTAAGTAGAGGTTAGTCATCGAAAGGAGATATGTAATTAGAACTGAAAGGCATTTTCAAACAAATGTCCTTGGAACAGAAACCTAAACTATCAGGAGAGGATTCTCAGGGGTCACTAGAATGCAGAATAAAGAGGGTATCAGGTAAGCAATCCTTCCCTTTTTGCTCTTCACCTCAGCAATCAACAAATACGCTGGAGAACTGAAACCTCACCTACTCTAGAGAAAAGCCAAGTGTCTAGGGATATCCTTTGAGGCTCTCCCTGGCAAGCAAGGCCCAGTATTTACTCTTCCACTTGCTCTAATATAACTAACTTCTTCCTGGCCCCAATGCTCATGTTCTCCTGCATGCTTTTACTCATTCTTATCTCCATCCAGGACACCATGTAGCCCAACTCATTCACATCACCCTAGAGGCCCAGATCATAGATTTACAGTTGGACAAAAAAAGCCTTTCAAGCCATTTAGTCCAATTCCCTATTTTATAAGGGAGGACAGTGAAGCCCAGAGAAATCATTTGACTTGGCTAAGGTCATAGACTCAAAGAGGCAGAATTTGAAGCTGGGTCCTCTCTGCCTTTCAAGGCAGTGTTCCTTCTGCTCCAACTATGTCTCCTTTCCAATGCTGAACCTTCCCTTCTCTGATCTCTTAAAGAACTCACTTCTAATTTCAACTACATCCAAAAAGCATACATTCTAAACAAAACTCAGTATTAGGAGCTGAGGTTTATCCAAAGACAAAAATGAAAAGCACATGACTATTATGGATATCTTTTTCATAACTACACATTTAAAAACTACATCAAATAGTTTATCTTTCTCAATAGGAACTGGTTCATTTGTGTCTCTGCACTTCCACCTCCCATCATAGGGCCTGATGCATTCTTCTTGTCTGTCCATTCTCAAAGAAGATATGACATCAGGGAGGCAATGCCATGGCAGGGGCATGAAATGAATTTGGGGGGGGGGGGCACTGTACTAAGTCACCAGTCTCACTTTCTTCTCCAGAGCCATCTGGGTCCAGGGGCCAGGACTGAAAAAAGTCCTGGATAATGAGAATTACCTTGGCATTTTACAGGTAAGGTCTTTAACAAGTCTCAATCTGACTGAGGCAACCCCCATTCAGTCATTAAAGAAAGATGAGGCAAAGAGATCAAGAATGATCACTTCTAAAAAAAAAAAAACAAATTCTGCTGGAAAAGCAAGAGCCTCCAGAATTCTCAGTGATTAAATGAGTGACAAGGGATTAAATTCATTCCAGTATTAGAGAGTACCAAATTAAGAAGGGTACAGCACAAAAAAAGACTCCAAAAGGTGCCAGGCATTGTATATAGCAATTTCTAAAATCTGAAATTTATTTGGCACCCATCATCTCATTGAATTTTTATTTGGTTGGCTGCTGTCCTTCATTCTCAAAGAGGACCAAAAATGACATCATATTTCTTCTGAACTATTGAAATTCTGTATCCCCTATTACAGAGGAGGAGACTGAGGCTCCAAAGTTGTGAATGTCCCACAGCTACAAAGTTAGCAAGGTTTGATGCAGGATCTGAGTCTCTAACTCTTCCCAGAGCATCATGGTCCAACTGATTGTAGAACCCTGACTTCATTTGCTTTCTCCAGATCTCAGTTTGCTGTTCAATGAAGGTGGCCCAACTGGAAATCTGCATTCCCATGAGACAGATGAGCATGAGAGGGTGGCAGCAAGTAAAGAGAATTTGAGCCCAGGACTGATACCTTAAAACAGAGCCCCTGATTGCAAAGAAAAGTTTCCCCAAGTTAAGTGAAAAGTCATTTGACACAAATGACAGTCAAGTAAGGTCTGATGTAATACAAAACACCTCCCAGAGGATAACAAATCCAGTGACCCATCAAGGCCAGAAGTTCTCAAAGGCTACACTAATGACTAGATGGACGCTAATTATGGCAGGAGAGGGGGGCTTCCGGAACAGTCCAGACTGCACCCTCTGCTAGAGCACTTTATTCAGAGAGTCATCATCAGAAGGTTGACAATCTGGTGCTCATTTGGCCTGATCAGTCTCCTTGCACTTTCATAGGCAAGAGTATTTGCCTGACAGACATGGAGGCAGAGGAAGCTAAGAATCAGAGCTCTGAGGTCTACAAATAACTACTTAAATGATGACATTCTTTTAAAATACTTTTTCTTGGGGCTGCTAGGTGGCACAATGGATTGAGCACCGGCCCTGGAGTCAGGAGGACCTGAGTTCAAATGTGACCTCAAACACTTAATATTTACCTTGCTGTGTGGCCTTGGGCAAACCACTTAACCTCATTTGCCTTGCAAAAACCTAAAAAACAAATAAATAAAACAAAATAAAATACTTTTTCTCTCTCATTTTATTGAATTGTTTAAATTTTGTATTTACATTGTTTGCTTTTATACTTTCATTCCTATATCTATCCCTCCCTCCTCCTAGAATACCATGCCTTATACCAAAATGAGTACCAAGAAAAATGCATCAAAACCAAAATGTTAATACATAGTGTGCAACATATTGTCCAACAACAAAACTGACATATCATCCAAAGAATTGAACCATATCAATATTAATATTCTTGCCATAAATGAAACTATATGACACGAAGCCACTAATAAATGCAAGTTCATACATCTAAAGGGCAACAAAAATGTGCCACCTCTTCTCTTGACATTTTAAGCCAACAGACCACACTAAGAAAATCATCCACCAAGATGTGCTGTGAAGAATAACTATAGGGGCGGCTAGGTGGCGCAGTGGATAAAGCACCCGCCCTGGAGTCAGGAGTACCTGGGTTCAAATCTGGTCTCAGACACTTAATAATTACCTAGCTGTGTGGCCTTGGGCAAGCCACTTAACCCCATTTGCCTTGCAAAAACCTAAAGGAAAAAAAAAGAATGAATAACTATAAGAAATGACAAACAGGATTATTTTAGGAAAAACCTGGGAAAAAATTACACAAAGTGAAATGAGCAGAACCAGAACACGGTACACACTATCAGCAACAATGTAGAAGAGTCAACTGTGGATGACTTAGTTATTTTCTGCAATATAATAATCTAAAACAATTTCAAAGGACTTATGACGAAAAATGTTATTTGCCTCCAGAGAAAGAATTGATGGAGTATGAATGTAGATCAAAACTATTTTTCACTTTTTTATGGGAATTTTTTGAACTATATTTTCTTTCACATCATCACTAATATAGAAATGTTTTGCACAAATATATATATATATATCCTTTAACGAATTGCTTGCCTTCTCAAAGAGGAGGAAGAAGAAAATGGAAGAACAGGAAAGAATATGGAACACGGGAGAATGTTTAAAAATGAAAGTTAAAAACTGTTTTGATGTATAATTTGGGGAAAATGAAAATATCATATACATAAATTTAAATGAAAAAGTAAAGAAATATCTATAAAAATGCTATCTTTCAAAGTCAATGTTTACTTCAAATCTCTATCATCCAATAAGCATTTATTAAGGGTCCCAGGCATTATGCTTGGGACTGGAAATAAAAATGTAAAGTAAGACCAGGCTCTGTCCTCAGGGAACTTGCATTCTTGTGTAAAAAAGTACAACTAGCAAAAAAAAAAAAAACTAAAAAAAAATGCAACTGAGCAGCTAGGTGGCACAGTGGATAGAGCACTGGCCCTAGAATCAGGAGTGCCTGAGTTCAAATCTGACCTCAGACACTTAATAATTGCCTAGCTGTGTAGCCTTAGGCAAGTCACTTAACCCCATTGCCTTGCAAAACCAAAAAAAGAAAAAAAAAAAAGGAAATAGAAAGAATGAAAAAAATGCAACATATTCAACTATTTAAATGCGAAGGTGAAGGCTGGAGAAAAATAGCAAAGACTATATTAGGAATATGAGTCAGCAAATTTATAAGAATTCAAATCATTCCTTAATTGATAAATGGTCAATGATATGAAAAGGCAATTCTCAGATGAAGAAATTAAAGCTAAATATAGTCATATGAAAAAATGCTCTAAATCATTATTGATTAGAGAAATGCAAATAAAAACAACTCTGAGGTACAACCTCACACTGGTCAATAGGACTAAAAAGAAAAATGATTAATGCTGGAGGCGATGTAGGAAAATTGAGACATTGATGCATAATGGGTGGAGCTGTGAACTGATCTAATCATTATGGAGAGCAACTTGGTACTATGCCCAAAGGACAATAAAACAGTGCATACCCTTTGACTCAACAACACCATTAGGTATCCTGAAGAGATCATGAGAAAGGGTAAAAAAATCACACATGTACAAAAATATTCATAGCAACTCTGTAGAAGCAAAGAACTGGAAATTGAGGGGATGCCCATTCATTGGGGAATAGCTGAATAACCTGTGATATATGAATGTGATGGAATACTATTATGAGGGATGGGACTTCAGAATAGTCTGGAAGACCTGCATGAACTAATCAAGAGTGTAGTGTGCAGAACCAGAACAACACTGTACATATGAACAGCAACAGTGGGTGATGATTAACTCTCATGGTCTCCTTCATTTCAGCAGCACAACAATCGAAGACATTTCTAAAAGATTTGTGATGGAAGTTCAAAGAGCCAGGACAATCCTGGGAGACCTGCTGTGGACAACACCAATCACATCCAGATGGAAAAAAAAATGAACTAAAAAACCCACAGAATCTGAATGAACACTTATGTTCATTTTTTTTAATTTCTCTTATGTTTTTCCTTCCTATTCCATGATTCTCATTCCCTTTGTCCTAATTTCTCATACACAATGACTATTGTGTAAACACGTTAAACACAAATGTACAAGTACAATGCTCACTAGACTGTTCATAAGTTCATTTAAACGCAACTTACAAACCTGCAATCAGATGAATATTGAAAACCTTTCACAACATGTAACCAGAAAAATAAAATAAACTATCAAGCCAGAACATTAAAAAAGGTTGCTTTGTGTATTATATTTTTTTCCCTGTTTTGATTTGATTCTTCTTTCACAACATGATTAATATGGATCTTTGTTTAGCATGGTTAATGCATGAATAGTCTATATTACTTTCTGGAAGGGCAGAGAGGGAAGAAAGAGAGGAAGAGAAATATAAAACTCAATACCTTACAAAAATGATTGTTGAAAACTACCATTACAGGTAGTTGCAAAAATAAAATAGTTTTTAAATCACTACATAAATATAAAAAAATATGACTCAGGATAAAGACCTGAAAACACCAAAGCCTTATAAACTCTCCTAAATTCTCCTATCATAAATATTTCCTTCAAGAAAAGTCTTTCAAAAAAGGTGCCCAAAATGATGGGTTTTAAACATCTTCACAAAGCAACAGAATGGCTTAACCATGACAGAAAACAAGCACTAACAAATGGAGGAGACATTTTAGAATCAGCTGTCCATCAAATGAAGTCACAGTCTGACTAAAACAAATGTCAAAGTCCATACCAAATGAAAAGCAAAGAGAATAATAAAAAGGAGCTACTGGGATACAGCCTCTCTAAGCTGACCTGTCAACTGTAAAAAATGGGAAACGAACAAAAGCAAAGAAGATACCATCACAATTTCTTAGACAAGCGTAAAAGAAGTCAAAGTTGTTGAAATAAGCGGGCAAAAAAGAATGCAAAAAACACTTTATCCAGTCAACAACTGATTTCAAGCAGACCACCAAAGGCAATACCAGCCCAGAGGAGTCTCACAAAACAGTGAAAACAAACCCCATAGCACCTGGTGGGAACCAGTTGAGGCAAGTCACCTCCCTAAGCATTCAGAGGTGAAACTGGAAGGAGAGCAGACAAACACAAAATGGAACAAATTCACTAATGATTCCTAGAGACATCTATTTTCACTGGCAACAGGAATATAACCACTACACATGGGCCCAAGTGCCAGTCTTCACAGTAAGACTAAGTAAATAGTACGAAGGAAGATGAAGTCAGAGAGGAAAATCAGGACCAAAGACATGTAGAAGCAATCTAGGCAGGACAGAGTCATCATAAATACAAACACATATATAAGAGTTGATTATATTTTTCATCTCTGTCATCCTTTCTAAGCTATTTTGCTTATTTTTCCTGGTTCTTCTTACTTCACTTTATCTAGGTTCACCTAAGCGTTCCTATATCTCTTTCGATTCTTTATAATCATCATTTCTCATGACACAATTATTTACATTCCACAATATTCTGGCACGTGATATGTTTGGTCATTCCCTAATAAATGAATATCTATCTTATTTCCAGTTCTTTGCTACCAGCAAAATGCTTCCATAACTGTTTTTATGTCAATGGCTTTTTAATTTTGGCCTATCCTTGAGATGTTTGCCTAACTTGGAGGGGCAGAGAACGAATAGTTTTCTCACTTTTTAGAAGTGTAACACCAAATGGAGAGAATATTTTAAATGTGTATTAAAAGGCAGTTAGGTGGTGAAGTGGATAGAGAACACTGGCCCTAGAGTCAGGAGGATCTGAGTTCAAATATGACCTCAGACACTTAATAATTACCTAGCTGTATGACCTTGTCAAGTCACTTAACTCTACTGCCTTGCCAGAAAAAAATGTATTAAATTTCAACCAAAAAAAAAAAAACCAACTTAGCATATTTGTCCTACCCTCATCTATAAAAAGTGCTAATTTTTTCTACTATTATACAGAAAAGAATTCTACACAATCAGTATTACAGATTTCTATTAAATCCAAGTAATATTTCAGATGTTTACCACAGCCTCATGGAATGTTAGAAATGACAGGAATCTTAAATGATCTTTTAAGCTATTCTCATTTTACAGGTGAAGAAACTGAAGCTTGGACAAGTGATTCAGCTAATCTGTGACACAATAAGAGACTAGAAACTAATTTCTTGACTCCTAGCTAGGTGCTCTTCTTCTCAAAGAACCTGCAAAAGCCTATTAAAATGTGACGACTATATTACAAAGTAAGACCATTAGGCATCCCAAGTCACAATATGTAGTTACAAATTTAAATAAATGTTTACATATCTAGGAATGTTTTCAATACAAAGTCTAAACCAAAGTTATTGTATTTAACAATCAACTTCATAGAGCATGAGACAATTACTTACCGTATACACTACAGTTTATATGCATAAAGTTATTGTTCAAGCATTTCAGGTGAATCTGACTCTACCTAATCCTGTGGAAGTGTCCATGGGGCTTTCTTGGCAAAGATACTAGAGTTGCTTGCAATTTCTTCTCGGGGGGGGGGGGGGGGGGGGGTCCCATTTTAACAAATAAGAAACTGAGGCAAATATAGGGGGTAAGCGACTTGCCCAAGATCACACAACTAGTTAATGTCTAAAATAAAATTTGAACTCAGATCTTCCTGACTTTCAGTCCCGAAGCTACCCAGCTGCTTAAACTCATTATGCCTTTTTAAAAAAGTTTTTGTTTAGAAAGATAAAAATATCAACTTTAGATAAATGTCTGACATTCAATGTCTCATTTCACATGTGCATGCCCCAAATCTAGGTCAGTTGCTGAAATGCAAAGGAAGAAAAGAAGCCTCCAACTACCTCTAGGAGGGTTAACAGCATCAGCCAAAAATGTAAACTGACCTAGAAGTAATTAAGTGAGTTTTTGCAATTCTGTCAGATGACATTTTACTTGTATCCACAAAGATATGGTTTAGGTTCAAAATACTCAACAGAAGGTCACTAGAAGAGCTTGAGATGAAAATTCCCAAAACAATCTTTTTTAAAACAATTATTTTAATAAAAACGCAGAGATTCTTTATCACAAAGTTATAAAAGGTGGTGTCAGCAAAAAAGTTCTAAGAAGAAAGTCTGGCGAGCTACTTGCAGGCCTCTTCAGAAGACCCAGGCCTCAATCTGTTCTGCTAGTAATCTTGAACAAATCACCTGCACTTTCTAAGGTACTTTTCCTTCATGTGTAAAATGAAAGTAGAAGGACTGCCCTGCCTGCCCTCCCTCTCAGGTCTGGTATGGAATATGCCCAGGGGTGAAAGTGACTTTGATGACGACAAAGGCCTGAGTAATTCTGACTAATTGGAAAAACAGATGTGGCAAAATCAGCACCTTTTTAGTAGAGGTAGGAGGCCAAAGAAGCACAATGGTGAATATGATTTTAGCCAGTCACTATGACAACTGTTCCTGTTTAACTGTCTTCCCACATTCCAGGGAGGGCCAATGAAGGGGAGACCTTGGGCAGAGGGAGGACTAATGTTCAGAATGATTGGCATATCAAACAAAAAGACATCAAAAAACTTACTTGAATAAAACTTAACATTAAAAAGCTTGTCCAGAACTATCTGAGATTATTCTAAGGGCCCCGAACTACAAACTTTAGAAGAAGAGTCCTCGACTTCTCTAGAATAGAAATTTGTGGCAACTGAACACCAGCCCTTGTGTCCTCATCTGAAATGAATGTGAAGGAATTCTTATCAAGAACCCCAATCTGGCAGTCTTTCTCCCACCATCATTTTCATTTAATGAGGAAGACAGCAGAACCGAGACAAAAAATGTCCCTTTCTTCAGAGCATACATGTTGCCCAGTGGCGCTCACTGGGCCCCATCCATTCCAGCTGAAGGGCCCTGGGATCCCCCCCTCCCCGATGATGCCAAACTCAAAAACAGGAGCCACAAATCCATACATGAGGATCCCTGTGAGCCACATATTGACTTAGAAAACCACATCTATGTTCTGCTGGGTTTTTATTTCTTTTGTTAACTATTCCACAATCACACATCAATCAGGCTCTGGCCACTCAGACTGCATCTGAGCCTCTGCATCTGAGACTACGAGTTGCCAACCTGCATTGGTAAAGGGAGTGTCCTCATTGGAGTGTTCCCTTTGCCTACACAAAGGAGCTCAATTCCTTTAGAGAGGTTACCGGTAAGTGGGGAGGGAATGGGAGACACAAAGTGCTACACTATGAAGACAAAGAATGCAAAAGATAGAAATAAAATGTAATCCCAAGTTTCATGTAGGTTCTTCCTCTAAAGAGAATGAAAGAATTTATCTTTTTAACATGTTCTTTTTCATTGTCCTGAAATGTAATTAAAAATTAAATGAAAGAGGAGCCCAGGCTTTCAAAACTGTTCTTCATTTACCAGGGCCTGATAAACATTCTCAATTTCCTCAAACTCATATCTAATGCAAATGCCCATCCATCCACATCTTGCCATCAACATCCCAGTAGAGAAAGACTGCAATACTTGTTGAAATGGTTGCTTCTGTAACTCCCACAACCAAGGCCTGCTCAGCCTGTCTTTCATCTCACCCTCTCCATGCCCACCAGACTGCCGCCCTTAGGCATGAGGTCACCATAGGACCCCAGTGGATCACACTGACTCCTTGTCCGCCTCAAACACTGGCATCTCATTCTTGAATGGCTCCCCAACTCCTATCCTTCTCAAACCTTGGTGGCTTCTAACATCACTGACCCATCCCCATTCCCTGACTATTCTCCCCTGACCTGATTCTCCTCCTCCTCCTCCTCCCCTTACAGTCTTCTTCCTTTTCCACTCCCACTCTTCACCTGGGAATTTCCAAGGCTCAGTCCTGGGCCCTCTTTTTTTCCTCTACTTCTCTCAGTGATAACACCAGCTTTCATGGGTCAATTATGTCTATGCAGATGCTTCAAATTTATCTATTGGGCCCTCTGTCTCTCCTGAGTTCCATATCACTATCACACTCCCACTGTCGTAAATGGACCCCATGCCGTTCTGTTGAAGACACCCCACCATCCTTTTCATCCCCCAAGTTCACTAGTCAGATTTTCCCTCCCCCAGTTACCCATTCAGTGCTTGGGTCTTGGGACAGTTATCATTCCAATCTCTGACACCTGGTCCTTCTTCTCTCCACTCACAGGTTCTCTGCCCTCGTTCACTCCCCCACTACAATCTCTTGACACCTGACCCCTTCTGGGTTGGTTTCCAATATCTCCCTGGTCTCATCCACGCTCCAAAAATGACCGAAATCAGCTTCCAAAAGCACAGTCAGTCCATCAATCAACTGACCTCAGGGAGCTCACATCCTACGGAGGATACCCCATTGGTCATCCCCCAGGACAAGAAGACAAAATGAGCAGAGGCTAGTTTGGGGAGGGAGGACACTAGCAGAGTTGGAATTTAAGTCTTGAAGGATCACCTCTCCCAAGAGAAGGCCAGCCACTTTCCTTGCCTTCCATGGTTCCCTGCCACTTCTCCTCAGCTTGGCACCAGAAGCCCCTCCTAGCCTGACTCCTGCCATCTTCCCAAGGCATCCCAAGAAAATGGTGCTCTGACTGCCCTGACAATTCTGCACTCCATTCCCCCTCTTTCTGGCCACTTGTGGGTGGCTCCTCACTAGGTTATCCTCAGCTTCCTTCCTAGCTTGGTTCAGGGGCCTCCTCCAACAGGAAGCCTTTCCCAATTGCTCTTCTTTCTTATTTCTCCAGTCACTATGAACACACATAATAGAATGGTAGCCAGCTCCTTCAGCCCAGGAGTGGTGCTTAATAAATGCTTAGGACATGGAAGAGTTTACTGCCAGTGCTCTTCAGGCCCTGCCATAGGCACTTGGCATGACAGGCAAGGGCATGAAGGTGGCAGAACAAAGGACCTAGAGCCTTCCTGCCCACTGGCTCCTCCCTACATCCACTGCTGATGACGGTCCTTGTGCTACCTTTCCTTCCCTGTGGCCCCTTGGTTTCAGCCTGAAACAACGGGCAGGCAGACAACACTGGGCTGGCCCCCAGGCCCCGGGGTGCAGAGGGGGAAGATGCCAGGATTATCATTCGCTGAGCACATTCTCATCTTTATTTTCTCTCAAGGCACAGTCACAGCACAATCTGGGTATATCTGATATTTGAGGAACCCCCAGGAACCTACACTGAGTTTGGAATTCAAAAGTTAATCTCGACCCAGTAACAAATCAGGCAAAGGACACATTAATGATGAAGCAGGAAACAGCAGACAGACATGGAGTCCGGAGGACCTGGAATCAAATTCCACCTTCACTGAGGGCAAATCACTTCATGGCCTGTTTCCTCCTCTGAAAAATGGGAAAACAGCAACCTCCCTCTTTGAATCTTGCCAACTGGCCAGCTCCAAAAGGACAATCCAGAGACACCGTAAGCTATCCCATCCAAACTCTCCTCTTTCTGTGATTGCTGAGAACACCCTCACCCTGGCCAGGAACCAGCTCACAAGCTGCACGTCATCCTCAGGGCTCTCTCCTCTCACCCTGACAACAGGGGCCAGGTGCTAGTGATCTGGCCTGACAAGCTTCTCTCCCCTGCTTTGGGCCTTCCTCATTTGGACAACTGCAATAAGCTTCTGGTTGGTGTCCCAGGCTCATCTGCCCCACCTCCCATTCACCTTCCTTCCACTCAAGCTGTGAAGGTAACTCCCTTCAAGGGCCAGCCTCATCACCCTCTCTAGTCAGCCAATTTGCCCCTCGGATCAGATACAAACTGCTGGTTGGCCTTCAGCCCCCTCCTACCTTTCCAGTCTGCTTCCACCTTGCTCCCCAGGTCCATGTCCCATGCAACCCAGTGCCCCCAACTGCCTCCATCGCTGGGATCCAGACATTCTCTCTGGCTGGCTGTCTTCCAGGCCTGGGGTGCTCTACCTCCTCACTCTTGCCAAAATCCACCTTCTCCAGGCAGCCTTTCTGGGTCTCCATCAATGCCAGCTAGGGCTTTCTCACCAGTCACTGCCAATTATCTCCACTTAATCTTGTCTGTACAGAGGCATTTGCTGGTTGCTCTTCCCTTAGACAGTGAGCTCCCTGAGAGGAGTCTCCCTTAGCTCTTTTGGAGTCACTAGGCTTTCCTGATTGAGATTGCTAAAAAGATAAAATTTTGCAAACCTTAAAAGCTTCTACCAATTTGAACTCTTAATATCATAGAAGGGCCCGGGGAGATAACTTGACAAATATCAACACCAAGGCCCAGCTCGGGTGGGTAGAGTTACTTTCACCGGATCACACGAGATGGCAAGGTGGATAGAGCACTAGACCTGCGATCAGGAAGTCATTCTGTGTGAACCCAGCTAAGTCATGTGAACTCTGCCTCAGTTTCCTATTCTGTACAATAGGGACGGAGGAGGTAATAACATACCCTACCTCCCAGAGACTGGTCAGGTCCTATATACATGGATTCATGGTTATCATCATTTAAACACTAACAAGTTCATAAACCCTAGAACTGGAACGGGCCACAAAGGCCTCAATCCACAAAGAAGGAAGGATGGGCCCAACACAGGAAGTGAGATCTCTGACCTGTTTCGTTCGGAACATCTCTAGGTCCTGGAGATTTCCTTCCAACTCATTTTATCTAAGCAATGTCCAGCATAACCAAAGAAGCTGGACAGTTCCTTTGAATTTATTTCGAAGAGATGACACAGAGTCCTCTGAACTTTCAGGGACAAATACATAAATTAAATTTGCTAAATGAAATAGAATGGGTTAAGGAGTCAGGGTACAGGGAGAAATCAAGGTGAAAAGATTTCTCACAAGAACACCAACCACTAACTAACAAACTAATGTGATCATTTAGCTGATCTCTTTCCCCTATGTAACTCCCAAAGCCAAATGACTACCAGCTGAAAGAGACTCTTTCCATGCAGTTCAATCTGATCAGCCTTGGTACTATAGATTTGATTAATCCTGCCAACTACAATCCTATTACCAAATAGCTCCTTTTTCTTAGGTAGAAAGAAAAGGGAGAATATTAGGAATGACCCAATTGTTTCATTTAAAAAGGTAACCGGTGGAAGAGCTTTCAAGAACACATTTTGTACAAATTTTTAATTTGTCATCTCCATTCCTGTGCCAAAACCCGCCTACTTCAGTGAGTGTCTTAGTCATCTCCACCTAAGCCACTGGTATATTATCTCTGCACACACAGCCCTAGAAAGGATTCCTTCATGTTACCAATGACTATTTTTCCTAAAAAATTGTAAGTAATGTCTAGTCAAGGAAGCTTCCAGAGTGTACAAAGTCCATCGGGTCATCTGAATCATCAGACACTAAGGAAAAGGAAAGAGCCGACTGCGTGTGATAGGAGGGTCTCCCCCCAACGCTCCCTGAAACTACCAGGTTCTGGGAAGTCTGGTTTGCACACCAACTGAACTCCCCCAGAGAGGAGATAAGAGAAAGAAAGCTATTCCATAGGTAAGGCAGCTGGGTGGCATGCTCCAAGAAAATGTTTCTGTGCTCTCACCCATCTCATTGGCATGTCATGCACCTGAGGACTATTTTTGCTTCTGCCTCTGCAACACCCCACTTTCAGAATCCAAGAATTCCAGAGAATTCCAAAGAACTTGTCTTTCCTTTCCTTCCAGTCTGTCTTTCAAGTTGCTGCAAAGTCTCCTAATGCACTAGTCCTAGATTTGTAAATCCTCTTGGAAAAGCTTCAGTTGGACCAGGGTCAACTCTGAGAGACTTGGGAGAAACTTGGAGACCGGCTGTGACCCGCTGACCAGGCTAGCCCAGGCCGGGTCAGGTCACTCGCAGGCCTATCCGCGGCCCACGGAGCCCCGCGGCAGGGCGTGCCAAGCTTGCCCCGGCCCGGCCCCGGCCCGAGCCCGTGATTCGGGCCAGGGCTCCCCGGTGCCCACTGTGGGCCGGCGCCCGCCCCTGGACTCCCGGGCCCCCTTACCTTGCCCGTCTTGTGGTCGAACCAGACCAGCGCGTGGTTCCTGGACAGCACCTTGCAGTCGAAGGTGGCGTTGTTCTGCGCGGGCCGGCAGCGCGCCACGGAGCGCCCGATCTTGATGGGCTCGTCCAGGTAGACATGGCGCTCCTGGAACGGGTGCGAGTTGGGGCGGCAGGTGAAGATGGCCAGGGCCGAAGGCATGGAGGCCAGCGCGGGGAGGCGGCTGCGGCCGGGCCCGGGTGCGGAGGGGAGCTGCTGCTGGGCCAGGCCGCCGGGCGCCACGCGGGTCCCTTCCCAGCCCCCAAGCCGGCGCGGCTCAGAGCGCGGCCGGCATCGGGCCAGCGGCGGGGGGCGGCGCGGCGGCGGGCAGCGGCGCGGCGGCGGTCAGCAGCGCGGCAGCGGGCCGGGCATGGCCGCGGCGGGGGGCGCGCCTGTGTCCGGCCCCCTGGGGCTCGGCGCCCATCGGCGGCGCCCCGCCTGCACCCGCGGCCGCTGGCGGGGGCCGCCGGGCGCGGGGCTGTGCCCGGCGCGGGGCTGTGCCCGGCGCGGGGCGGCTGTGCCCGGCGCGGGGCGGCTGTGCCCGGCGCGGGGCGGCTGTGCCCGGCGCGGGGCCGCTGTGCCCGGCGCGGGGCCGCTGTGCCCGGCGCGGGGCCGCTGTGCCCGGAGCGGGGCCGCTGTGCCCTCTGCCCGGAGCGGGGCTCTGGGCGCTAGCGGGGGCCGCGCATGGCGCGTCGGGGGCGGCCCGGGCCGGGCTCCCGCGGGTGCGCGGCGGCGCGTGGGGGGCCGCGGCCGGGCTGGGGGGGGCTGGGCGGGGCGGCCGGCGCCCCCCGCCCGCTCGTCGCTGCTCCGGCCGCTCTCGGGGCCCTCTCCGGCCGCCCGCCCCGGCTCACGCGGCGCCGCCGCCAAACTTTCCGACCTGCGGGCGACAAGAACCGCGAGCGGCCGCCGTCAGGCGCCGCCCGCCCCCCCCCCCGGCCCCCCGTCAGGCGCCCCCCGCCCCGGCCCCGGCCCCGACCCCCGCCCCGGCCCCGGCCCCGGCCGCCATAGTGACTCTGACGGAGACCTACCAGCGGGACGGACGGACGGCCGGCCGCGGGAGCGCGCACCCTGCACTGGCCCGCGCGGCCCCTCCGCCGCGCCGTACTCCCGGGCCCACGTGACCGACGCCGCGGGGGCCCTATTGGGTGTGGGCAAACGGAGGCCGGGGCGGGGCGCGGCGGGCGCCGGGAGGCGCGGGCCGCCATCTTGCTGAAGGGCAGCGGGGGCCGCGGCCTCGGCCGCCGGGAGACGGGCGGGCTGGCGTTGGGGGACGGGGGCTCCCGGGGAAGCCGCCCCGGCCGGGGGAGCCGCCCGCCCAAGGGCACGGCGCGGCGGCGGCCATCTTGGCTGCGGGCAGCCGGCTGTCGCGAGACTCGAGGAAGTCTCGCGGAGGAAGCTCGGGACGAGCGGGGGAGGGGCAGCCCCGGGCGCCGGCCGCCCGGGCCCCGGCCCCTCCCCCGCCTCCGCCCGAGGCCGCGAGTTCGAATCCCAAGCACGGCCAGGAGGAAGGTGGGGGCCCCCCCAGCTCTGGGCTGACCCCCGAACCCCGATGGCCCCTGGGGAGGCAGTGAGCCAAGGGCAAGCCCCAGCCGCCCTCCGACTGGCACAGCTCACAGCCGGTCCGACAGCCGTGCCAAGCTCGGGGTCCCCAGCCTCCCCTCCCCTCCCCCCGTCACCTGGGGCCACCAGTGACTTGCCCAAGGTCGCACAGCTGTCCGAGGTGAACTTGACCTTGGGGACTCGGAGATTAGGAGGGCCAGTCTCCTGCTGCTTCTTCCCCAGCACCTTCCTCGCGGCCATTCGACAAACAAAAATCACATTTTACTATTAAACTATAAATAAAATATGCTCTTAATAAGAAACTTGTCAAAGTTTATTATCCATCTGTAATCATAAGAAAAATTAGGTCTTGAAGTCCAAACAGATTGACTCCCAGGTGAAATCAAAGAGAAGTTCAAAATTCTTAAGGAAATTCATCTTTAAGTGACATGAAAAAAGTTTGGGAGAGAAGCGAGGACCCAGATCCGCTGAATAGGCAGGGAAAAGGCAAGTTTTCTCCTTCAACGCTAGTTTTGTTTCTGTGATCTCAGGGTAAAGGCTTTGAACTTGGAAGCGGAAGTTGCTCTTCAGTGCTATCCAGCGCTTTGTGAGAGCATAGGAAGTTTTCTTGGCAGATAAACTGGAATAGTTTGCCATTTCCTTTCTCATTTTACAGATGACGAAGTGAGGTAAGCAAGGTTCAGTGACTTGCCTAGGGTCACACAGCTAGCTAGTAAGTGTCTGAAGCCAGATTTGAACTTGGGAAAATGAGTCTTCCTACCTGGAGCAGGCTTTCTGATGATTGGCCACAAGCACTTGGCTACCTTCATTTTACTGGTGAGGAAATTGAGACCCCAGAGAGGAAAGGTCTTAGCCAAAGTCATAAAGAAGAGTCACAGAAGGGATTTGAATCCAGGCCCCCTGGGGTCTTTTCACCAGCATTCCAGGACCTTCCTTTTTGTGCTCTTCACTCTCTTATCTTCCTTCTTGCTAGAGAGGACTTTCCTGTCTAATAAAATAGAAGGAAGTCTTCATGTATGATTGGGTTCAGAAACTACTACAATAGGCTGGAAAATGGAACCAGAATGGAACCAGTCACAAACACAGGTCCATTGCCAGCACCACATGATTATACATTTAAATAAGGGGGAGCAGGGTGACTCAATGGATAGGTCTTGGGAGAAAGGAAAACCTGAATGCAAATGCAGCCTCAGACACTAACTGTATGACCCTGGTCAAGTCACTTTCCCCATTTGCCTCACTTTCCTCATCTATAAAATGAGCTGTAGAAGGACATGACAAACCATTCCAGGATCTTGGCCAAGAAAATGCTCAATGATGGCCCAAAGAGTCAGACCTGACTGAAATAACTTTGTTTTGCTTTGGGTTTTTTGTTTTTTTTTTTATGGTTCTTTAATAAATAGAATCATTGCAAAGAGAATCAAGTTGTTTGGAAGTTGCTTTCTATTTAAAAAATCCATCAGGGGCAGCTAGGTGGCACAGTGGGTAAAGCACCGGCCCTGGAGTTAGGAGTACCTGAGTTCAAACCCGACTTGGGACACTTAAGAATTACCTAGCTGTGTGGCCTTGGGCAAGCCTCTTAACCCCATTTGCCTTGCAAAAACCTAGAAAAAAAAATCCCTCCCTAGGTTTACAGCCTAATTTCAATCTTCCTCCCCTATAAAAGGACTGACATCCCAAAAGGTTGGCCTGCCAGCACAATCCAAGGAGACCATTTAAGGGATTCTACCTTTATATGTATCCACCAGAAAATACTTGTTCTAAAATACAATGTTCTATTGGAGGTCTTTCTCCATAGCAAAATCAAACAAAACCAGAATAAATATCCCAGGAACAGAATCCCGGGCCTACTGTCTTAGGCAAAGTGATCAAGTTGGAGTTTTGGCCTAGGATTTGGAAGGCCTGGTTGCCATTTCGAGATCCCATAAGGACTGTTTTTTGCCTTTCTTTGCATCTCAGTTGCAGGGCCTGGCATGTCTTAGTTCGTGTAATCCTACCCAAGGAAATCCACTTCTCTGAGACTCAGTTTCCTTCTTTGGAAAATGGAGATAGGAATACAATATCTGTCTCACAAGGGTTGTGAAAAGAATGCTTTGTAAACTGTAAAAACAGATACATGTTCCAGTGAGGTCTCTAGATATTCCTTTGCCAATTAACTGTATATTCTTTCCATACATTCACAAAAATCCAAATGGTAAATAAAGTAGCCTTCTTTTTCATGCAAGGTTGTTAACCATTTCCCAACCCAAATCGTGGTTAATGTTTAGTCTTGGAAGAACAAACAGTAACTTGTAGCATTCTTATATAAAAAAAGAAAAGCTACCAGTGTGAAAGACCAGTAAATAAGTATGAGGAATTCCAAGGCATAACAAAGAATACTTCGTTAAATCTGGTTAATGATCGAACACAGGACTCTCACCCTCAACATAGGCATAGGATGTAAAAAAATTGCGTAATTACAGTGCTGGTATCAAATATCATTAAGCCAAAAAAGGGGGGATTAGCTCAGGATTAGGTAGAAGTCCAAAATGAAAGCATCCCATGCTTTTGAGAAAGAATATCTCCATTGTCTATTAAGACCCAAGCTTTGTCCTCTTTTCCCTGTTAGGAGGTTGTTTCTGTCGGGATGTTTGCCATGTGTGGAAATACCCTGTCGTTGTCCAGGTGTCCTGGGTGGAGTAACGAGACATTCCATAGCTTCTACTCACCTACTTTTGGCCCTCTGGTTTTTCAGGTAATAAAAAAGAGCCCCAGGAATAGTTGGAGAACTCACAAAGCACCTTTCTGAGAATCATAGATTATGAGAATCAGGAAAGAACTTAGAGATCTCCAAATTCAATAAGTCCCCATTTGACAAAGAGGAAGATCCAAATTGGACTTGTCCTAGGTAATGGCAAAAAAAAATTCTGGAGCAAAGGTGAACCTAAAATTCAGGTCCTCAGCCAAACCTGTGTCTTTCCACTATAGCATGATGCAATGTTTCAGGAAACCCAATCAGAGAAGAGAAGATATGTGCATGTATACATATAAATATATATATAAATACTGTTTATAGTATTTATATATCTATTATACAGAAATATAGACATAAATAGACTATATGTATTTATAGTATTTTAACATGTATAGCATTATATATGTATCAGATATCATATATTATTCCACATTTTTGTGATTTCCCTCAATTTTTTTACTTACATACAGGTAGCTAAAAGTGAAAATCTTTTCTGAAGCCACCATTTTGTTCTTTAGAAACCTGAAAACTGAGTGGCAGTTGTTTTCCTGATTCATTCAGAAGGGTGATTATAGAGTCACAGATTTAGAGTGAAAAAGTCTTCAAGGACCATCTAGATCAACCTGCTCATTTTACAGATAAGGAAACTGAGGCAAAGTGGCTTGCCCAAGGTGACATAGCTAGTCAAGTATCTGAGGACAGACTTGAACCCAGTTCTTCCTAATTCCAGGCCCAGTGCTCTATTCTCTGCAGTGCCATTTCCCTGCGACTTTGATACTTTACCTCAGAACCACAAATTATCCTTTTTTTTTTCCTTTTTTTTTTCCAAGGCAATGGGGTGAAGTGGCTTGCCCAAGGCCACAAAGCTAGGTAATTATTAAGTGTCTGAGGTCGGATTTGAACTCAGGTACTCCTGACTCCAGGGCCTGTGCTCTATCCACTGTGCCACCTAGCCACCCCCACAAATTATCCTTTGCTATTGGCCATCCTCTTCATCCTCTTAAATGCAGTATTTGATACTATTCTCCTCCCTGGGTTTTCCTAGAACCGTTCTTGTGTCTCTACCTGCCTGTCAACTACCCTCTCCCATCTTCACCAATGTCAGCCCCTCTTTGGCTTGAGAGGATGGACTGTGAATATCCACAGATAAACAGTCCATGACTGGACACATCCTCCAGGCCTTTGCAGCCAGGGAGCTCCAGCCACAGCTTGGACTCCACTGGATGGATCCAATAAACCAAGGTCACTTAGGGATGGGATGAGGCATCTAAAGAGGCCCTGGGTGGAGGCAGCATGACCTGAGATAAGGAGTGATAGCTACATCCTGGAATCTGTTGAGTTGTTTTTAATTAAAAACAAATGAAATAATATTTGTAAATGCTTAACACAATGTAGAACACCAGTAGGCCTTAATAAATGTTTATTCTATCCATCTAATCAGTCATCTATCAATCAATCAATATTTATTAAGTCCCTGCCCTCAGAGATTTTATAATCTATTGAGGGAAGACAACATTTAAATGGAAACTGAAAGGGGTGTGGTGGGAGGTGCCTGGAAAATATCCTAGGGAGCTAAAGTCCCAGAGTGGTGAAAACAGGTAAGAAAGAGATGTTCTAGGCTGAGCACCCTCCCTGAAGAAAGGGTTTGGAATTCATGGTTCCATCTTACAGTCAGAGATACACAGGCTGATGATAAGGTAGATCAGCAAGGTAGATGGGATCTGGAAGGAGGATGAAGTTCTATCATTAATGAGCTGTTCACAACAGTGGCTGATCTTTCTTGATAAGGATCATGACTATAGTAACTGGTTATTTCTATGTCCTCATCCTTAACATTTTAATAATAGTAAAAATAAATAATATACTCATAAAATCTCTAATAAATACAGTTCTACTTTGCATTTCATTTTTAATAAAATCCTTTGAAGTAAAATTCATTCATTTAATTTTCTGATAAATGCCTATTTGCTATTTATGTAAGCACCACACCTATCAATATGAGCTTGTTGCTGAGTTGCTGAATTGATTAAAATAGGTTTCATGGAGGCTTTTGATCTCCTTGGCTTCTGAGAGGTGAGGTTAGATAAGCAGTCACCACATTACCCAATAGGCATCTGCCCAAGGCTCTAAAGATAGTGGAAGCTGGGCGGTCCAGCAGTAGCCACTTAGAAAACTGGCTTCTGTCTTGGAAGCTCTTCATGCACAGTGTCAATTTTAGAATATTATATTATGTGCTGACCACACCTTGGCTTCTGCCCCAGTCTTGGAACCCTGACCCCTGCCTGAATCCTGACCCAGCATAAGGATTATGGCCCAAGGATACAACCCTTTGTGGTAATAAGCACTCTCAGTGACTGATAATCTCAAGAATGAGCCTAAAGTATATTTACCCACTCCAAACCTGGGTTCTTCATAAAATGATACATAATTCACCATGCTTTATCTGGTCCCCCCAAACCAGATATCTGTTGTTATCCTTAGCACAGGAGCCTATTATGCAAAATTCATTCCTAGGAAAATGCCCTTTTTTGGCTAAGAATTTTGTTTCTCTCATTAGTTTTCCATCTTCCTTAAAGTTCTCTCGCCTTAGTTATTATATGGACTATAATACATAATAATGTAATAGTTTATTATATTTTTAAAATAGTTCTGAATCTAGTTGTTTTGTAAATCAATCATTAAGAGCTCTAAAATGTAAATAGCTAATTCAATAGAGGAAACATTATAAAGTGGCATCCTCCCAAAAAAGGGTAATTTCTTACTTCAGTCAATCAATCAATAAATATGTTTGTAATGGCAACTGGGTGGTACAGTGTGTAAAATGCTGGGTTTGGACTCAGAAGACTCATATTAATGAGATCAAATCCAGTCTCAGACACTTATTAGCTCCATAACCCTGGGCAAATCACTTAATCGTGTTTGCCTCAGGTTCTTTAACTCTAAAATGTAGATAATAATAGCACCTCCCTCCCAGGGTTGTTGTGAGGCTTCAAATGAGATGATATCTGTAAAATACTTAGCAAAAGTGCCTATCACATGGTGGGTGATTAATAACTGTTTGTTTCCTTCCTTCCTAACTGACTAGGGGGAAAAATAGATTTCTCTTTGGGAAATAAAAATGATATAAATACAAAAGATAGCAATCCAAAAAATTTAAATTAAAATCATTAATAACCTAGAAATGCCAATTAATAACCTATAAATTAATAACCTATAAATATATATATATATACACACATATGTGAAGAGAAAGAGATCTCTATAGCAATGGCACAATGGTGCCAAACTCAAATAGAAATGCATCCCTGCATACTGACTTTGAAAAACCACAACATTGTCTATGTTGCATTGTATTTTTTATTTATTATGTCAAACATTTCCCTATTACATTTTAATTGGGTTTAGTCTATAGTCAAGAATTTTGCTAGAATACTCTCAGTCATCTCCAACCAAACTTGGTTTGGTTGGATCAAGTTTGGTGGGGCCATTAAGGACACACTTGTCAAAATGCTTCCCCAAATGCTCACTTACTATCTGTGTGACCCTGGGCAAGTAATAGCATGGTGAGACTGAAAGAGACCATAGAAGCCATGCCAGGTTGCATGTACCCAGAGCTCTCCTGGAAATTTCTGGGGACCCCAAAGATCAAAGGACTTTTCACTTGGATCTTTGAAGATGAACTGTAGAAAGACACTATCAGCTGAAGAAACCAGCTAACTGCAAATCCAGATTTGATTGCTTAGATTTATTAAAGTAATGGAGAAGGCAGCTAGGTGATGCAATGGATAGAGTACCAGCCCTGGAGTCAGGAGTACCTGAATTCAAATCCGACCTCAGACACTTAATAATTACCTAGCTGTGTGGCCTTGGGCAAGCCACTTGACCCCACTGCCTTGCAAAAACCAAAAAAATAAAAATAAATAAAGTAATAGAGGATGTATGTATAACACAGATTAAACCTAAAAATTTGCTTTCATTCTACACTCTACCCTAACCTGGTTGTTAAATGTTGACCAGCACACAATTGATAATCCTCCTCTCTTCTGATCTAAACAGAGCCCACCCCAACCCCTTAGATGGAAAATGCACACTGTCTGCCATTGTGGTACCAGGACTCCTGGCTGCCCTTTAGAACTCTTGTGAAAAGTCCAGAAGCATTAGGTGAGAAGCAGCAGTTCATTCAATGCCTTGCCCAGGGTCACACCTCTAGCTAAAGTCCTAGTTAGGATCTGAGCTAGATACTCCCTGACTCCAGTTATAGACTCTATCCTGTACCACAGGCATCAAAAGTTTGGGCCAAAAAGCCTAGAGAGAAATAAAATTATCAGACACTGACATGGGGAAGACTTTCCCTATTTGTCTTAGATATCCTCCCCAACCTCTCCAGCCAGGGCCTGCTCAAGATTGACAGAGCCTATGACTGATGGGAAAGTCCTCACCGAAGGTTCAAGGACAGCTAACTCCAAAGGTACAATCAGGGAGAGATCAACTGTGGTTGGGAAAACATTCCCATGGAAAGCCCAAGGCATCTCCCCTTGTTTTCAGTCAAGTCACAGAGGGCATAGACCTCAAGGGCACCATTCTACAAGGTGGGCAAGGATGTTTTCCTGGCATCCTTTAACTTGTATTGGGATCTCCTGTTTTGACAGCAGCTTCATTTCCCAAGGAAGCCCTTCCCTTCTACCATCCTGATAGCCATCGGTAGTAAGCACTGTTTAAATGTTACCTGTCATTCTTATTTCTTTAACCAGCCACTGTGAAAGTAGAGATGAAAATTAACCCATCTCTCCCTCAAGGAGTTGGCATTCTATTGCTTATCTCTTGAAGAAGTTTACATTTTACTAGGGGGATCCAAGTGGAGAACAAAGGATTATAACAGCCAATTGAGCAATGGGAGGACACGTGTGCCTTGGTGTGGAGGGTGGGAGACTCCTCCACTAAGACCTATTCAGATGCCTCCCTCATCATGGCTTGGCAGTGACCCAGGTGGCAATGTTCAAAGGCATGCCAACAAGTCACAAGTTCTGACAGGTTCTGCCGTGCTGGGAAAGCTTCAAGTTCAGTCCCAGGAGCACTGTGTGATATTTAATGAATGCTTTGTGATCAATTGATTAAATTATTGATTAATTGATTGATTGATCAGCCTAGATAAGTAGGGAGGAGAACATTATGAATAGGATGGCTATTTGATGATGAAATGTTTTTTTCTGTCTTGGAAAATATAGGAAACAAAGACAAAACCACCAGCCTTGGGACTCCCATTCTTCTGCAATAACAGAGAATAGAAGTCAGAGGGAGCTAGGAATGAAAGATTTTAGATCGTGTTTAAATACATATCATCTTAACTGCTGGTGCTCTGGTGCTCTTTTTGTTTATTTATTTATTTATTTTTATTAAAGATATTATTTGAGTTTTACAATTCTCCTCCCTCTGGTGTTCTTGTTCAATGCCACCCGTAGTCATGTAACTGAAGGAACTGAATTGTCTCCTCTCCATCTTTATCTGCTCACTGAAACCAAACCAGAGGTCAGAGAGAAGTGTCAGGCTGATGGAAGAATGACTCCTAGGTTCTCTTTAGAGAGGCAAAGAAAGCAATGGGCAGAATTAACTTTATCTTACATCCAGAGACAAATAAAAAAAGGACATCATTCCATGGGTCACTGGGTCCCCTTGAAGCAAGGCATTTCTGAGCAGTATCTGAAGAAAGACCACCATGAAAATAATTTCAGTTTGTTCACTTGTTCTGTGACAAAGAAGGAAAAAGGAGAAAAATTTTTGAAAGAATTCAAGACCTTCAAAGTTCAATCAATTTTTATTCTCAGGGACTTCATTGTAATGGAAAGAATAGGTGAGGATGGTGAAAAAAATGTTCTGGTAAGTATGGGGCAGCTAGTAGGCACAGGGCCTAGAGTGCTGCGTCTTGAGTCAGGAAGCCTCATCTTCCTGAGATCAAATCTAGTCTCAGACACTTAATAGCTATGTGACCCAGGTCAAGTCATTTAACCCTGTTTTCTTGCCTCAGTTACCCATCTACGAAATGAACTGGAGAAGGAAATGGCAAAGCACCCCAGTGGTTCTTTTGCCAAGAAAACCAAGACTCACCAAGATTCAAACAGGACTGAACAAGAACAAGAATGGATCAGAAGTAAGGAATGAGGGAAGTCAAAGGCATACATATTGAACAGAAACCTTATACCTATATAACAGGAATACCATGGTAGGGAGGAGAAGGTACAAGAGGGTACTGGAAAAGGCAGGTACCAAATCAAGACATATAAAAAAAAACTAAATTGATTATGTTTTAACACACCGGAAATGATTCATTACTGACATAGGAGTCATGCCTGAATCATCTGACTGCATACTTTCAGATCACGGACTTATAAAGCAAAGATCAAAATTGCTACAAACTTAAAAGAATTAAAATGAGAAAAAGATATGATGAATCCATTCCGATGTCAAAAAAAGAGGGAGATATGGAAAGAAGAGGAATAGGCACAGAATATAATAATCTCTGTGTTTAAGCAAAAAAACCAATTGCCATAATGAGTAGACCCAGCAAATACTTGATTTGTTTGCCAAGCAAAGACAGCCTCATTTGTAAAATCAAATAGAGGAGGGTAGAAGTTGGTTATCATTGTTGTTTCATAAAATAGAAACAATAAGTAGTAAAGCCTGTTCAAAGTCATCCTGCGGGCATTTAAAGATTAAGATGGAAGGAAGCCAAGAAATGGATGAGAGAAGAAAAATGTTTGCAAACTCTTTTCAACATCAAGGACAGTGGACCACCACACTTGAACTCACAATTGTAATGACCTCAGATGCTTACTAGCTGTGTGACCCTGGGCAAGTCATTTAACCATATTTGCCTCATCTGTAAAATGAGCTGGAGAAGGATTTGGCAAACCATTCCAGTAACTCTGCCAAGAAAACCCCAAATGGAATCACAGAGAATCAGTTACAACTGAAAAATATTACTGAATAAAAACAACAGCATCAGAGAAAAGATTTGAACAGGAAAGATGGTCAAATTTCTTTAAGGAGACAGATTCTTATAACCAGAGGACAGCAAGTGGCAGGGAGGATTGACTATCTATGTCCCTTTACTTTTGACCAAAGACGGGTATGGAAAAGGTAGAAGAATTTTACAATTACATTAGTAATAGTATCTGCAGAGTAGCCATGGCTAGTAGCTGTATCTAGTGTTAGAACTTGAGAGATTCATCAAAGAAACCAGAGACATTGAGGAAAGGCACCATCATAGGTACAGACCCTCAAAGTCTAACAAAAAACTATAGTTAAGAGGACCTTTGTGAGAATGTCAGAAAGAGAGGAATTTCTATCCAGCCAGGAGCTATGAGTTACGCCTTTGCCATGCATGTTTCCCAAGTCTGAACTCACTCTGCCTTGGACTCAAATAGAGACTTTGGAAGAGTTTGTTCCAGACTTTTGGGCAAATTGACATTGTACCAACTTTTCATTATACAACCTTAATAAATACACCTTTCAGGACAGCTAGGTGGAGCAGTGGATAGAGCACTAGCCCTGGAGTCAGGAGGACCTGAGTTCAAAACTGACCTCAGACACTTAATAATTACCTAGTTGTGTGGCCTTGGGCAAGGCACTTAACCCCATTGCCTTGCAAAAAAAAAAAAACAACAGAATAAATACACCTTTCTAAAAGCAAATTAATTCTTGCTGCCTGATTGATTTCAACTGATTTATCAGTATTAGGGAGCATATTTAATAGGGGCTCAACCTCTCAGGATTTTCCCTGAGAGCCAAGGAGCTATCTCCTACCAACTTGAGGAGTGTTTTGGAGAGGAAGCCTCAGGCAGTAATACACATGTTTGGGAGGGAGGGTCCTGAGCAGATCAAGAAAAGCTTCCCAGAAAAGGTGGTACTGGAGCAGCATCTTGAATGTATTCTATGAGACAGATTTGAGGGGAAGTGAGAAAACCAATTCAAAGGCATAGAGAGGTGGTAGATGAAGTATCACATATGAGTAACAATGGGAAGGCCACTTTGATGTCTGTGAGAGGAAGTGATAACCAAGGAGTCTGGAAAGATGAAGATCATAGAAGATCCTAAGGTGCTTATTGGTGACCGCCTTTCTTTTGTAAAGTAGTCATGCTGCCTCATGGAAAAGATCCAACAGAGAACTCCAGTCGAGAAGGGTTGAACGTAAGTGATGAAGTCCTTCGGATGCTCCCATTTATGACTGACGTTGTGCAAACTGCATCCATTATTAAAACACTACAGAGACAACTAAATGAGATTTATGACCAGTTAAAAGCATTGTTTAACAAGTGGATGAACCATGTCGGTTATTCAGATATTAAGCTTGTCCATTAGTATGTGTGGGTATGTGTGTGTATATATATATATATATATATATATGTATGAATGTATATATACACATATATCTTGGACAGCTATTGCGAACCAGTCCATTCAATAAACTTTAAGTGCCACTAGATGTTCTATGGTGTGTTCAGGGAGAACTAGCGCCTGTGATGTGAGAGCTTGCTGAGTCTTTTTGGGGCTGCTCAGCCACCTTTGATATCCACCTCTCTCATCTGTATCCTCAAAAAGCTTTAGCATGGGATAGCTAGGTGGTACAGTAGATAGAGCACCGGCCCTGGAGTCAGGAGGACCTGAGTTCAAATCTGTCCTCAGACAATAATTGCCTGGCTGTGTGACCTTGGGCAAGTCACTTAACCCCATTGCCTTGCAGAAACCTAAAAAAATGCTTTAGCATGGTAAACACACTTGGGTAGAAGGGCTAAACCACAGAAAACTGTGAGTGGGTTAAGGAGATGTCTACCCCAAAGATGTAAAAACTTTCCCTGATGGAATGGGCAGAGGAGAACAATCTGAAGGCAGTTAAAGCAGGTGCTTAGACACACTTAGATCTTGGTCAGATATCAATGATGCCAAGGCATCCACTGATTCTTGGGCCATCGTCCACCTTCTTGACATTTATCTTGCCACTGGACTTTGATGACTCAAGGAGAGAGAGTGATGCTGTCCATTTTTTGCAACCATGACTCACTTAAATCCAGTTCACACTCAAGTCAAGACATTGCTCCTCTTTTTTTTTTGCAAGGCAAATGGGGGTTAAGTGGCTTGCCCAAGGCCACATGGCTAGGTAATTATTAAGTGTCTAAGACCGGATTTGAACCCAGGTACTCCTGACTCCAAGGCTGGTGCTTTATCCACTACGCCACCTAGCAGCCCCGACATTGCTCCTCTTAAAACAAGGATGAACACCAACTATTTGCCAAGCACTGGATATACAAAAACACACAAGATTCTCTATTTTCAAGGAGCTCACATCCTCACATAATAGAGGAGACAACATACAAACCACTATGTATAAACGAGATTTGTATAGGCTAAGTTGGGCATAAAAATTAATGGGGATTGGAAAAGGTTTCCTAATAAAGATGAAATTTTATCTGGGACTTGAAGGAAGCCAGGAGAAACAGATGAGCAAAGAGAGTCCAAAGTCCTTGGGAGATGGAGTGTGTGGTGAAAGAAGACTAGCATCAATTAGATAGCAGAGTTGTCATGAGTAAAGGAGGGGTTTAGGATGTAGGAAGGCTGGAAAGGGAGGAGGGGGTAGGTTGTGAAGGACTTTGAACACCAAAGAAAGGATTTTTATCCAATAGATGAGAGGGAATCACAGTAAGAGGTGATCAGACCTAGATTTTTGAAAGATCACTTTAAAAGTTGAATGGAGAATGGACTTAAATTCAAATCAACAAGATTTGAGTTGGACACTTAGAGTGGACTAGTTCACCTTTGGAAAAATGTAAAATCCTTTTCCTTATCTCAAGCTTTCTTCTGAAACAAAGACTCGTCATTTTAATGCCAGATCTTCCTGGGACTTGGAATGCTACAATTTCTGAAGAACTGAAAATATATATCCCTCAGAAGGCAATGGAAAGGTTTATGGTAGGTGTGAATAGGCTACAACATAAATGTGGAATTATGAAGTGGAATAAATGATAATACCATAGAATATATGAGTGAAATAAAAAGATGAGTCGGTTACATGATAAAGAATTGGTAACAATACTTAACCTAGTGGGCTCCCCTGGTATCTTTCCAATGTCTAGAGAAAGGAACACTGGGTAGAGCCCCTATGGCAGACATATGGAGAAGAGTCTTACAGCTTAGGTAGGCACAGATAAACCGAAAATTTATGATGTTGTAAGGAGACTAGTAACTCTATAGGAAAAGAAGAAAACAAATACGTTTCTTTTTTTTTTTTGGCAAGGCAATGGGGTTGGTTAGGTGACTTACCCATGGTCACACAACTAAGTATGTATTAAGTGTCTGAGGCTCGATTTGAACTCAGGTCCTCCTGACTTCAAAGCCAGTACTCTATCCACTGTACCACTTAGCTGTCCCAACAAACACATTTCTTAAGTACCTACTCTATGGTGGGCACTATGCAAAGGGCTTTACAAATATGATTTTGTTAGATCCTCACTTAAACCCTAGGAGGCAGATACCACTGTGATCCTTATTTTACAGCTGAAGGAAGACAGGCAAATAGAGGTAAAGTGACTTGCCAGGGTATAAATCAGTATCTGTGGTTGTACTTGAATTCAGGTCTTCCTGACTCCAGGTCACCTAACAGGCATGGATAAAGGAAAACTCCAGGAACCTTGAAGCTGAACTGAACTGAACTGAATCTTGAAGATTCTATAAACATTTCAGGTACATGTACCTGCAAGTTGTAGATAGATGGTTGAATTCAGGGAATAGCCAGTGGTTGAGTTTGGCAGGATTGTCACATCCATGAAAGGTAGTAGTTGAAAGTAAGTCTGATATGTAGGAAGGAGCCAGATGGGAAAGGGTCTTAAATGTTCCACTGAGAAGTTTTCTTTTCAACCCTAAGGCAATAGAGAGCCAATGAAGTTTGTTATCCAGATACTGAGTAATCAAAACTCTGACTCAAGAAGATGGATCTGAAAAGGAAGAATCTAGAGGGAGCCCAGTGAGGAGGCCAGCATAGCATTTGAGGAGAAAAATGATGAGAGAATGAGTTAGTGTAAATAAAAAAATATGAATAGAAGGGGATAGATAAATGACATGTTGCTGTTTTAGAAAGAAAAAACCCAGAAAATGATTTTTATGGGGAAAGGAAAGAAAAGGAAAACATGACTTGTAGAGGCCCAGGAAGCTGGTGTAACTGCAGAGGCATGAGTGAAGTCTCCATATTCCCTCTATATCAGTGAGACTGTTGTAAGCAAGGAAATTGTGGTACTTGTCTGCAATACTTGGAGTTAACTTTGCTCCCAGGAAGATTGATCTGGGATCCATTTGTATGTCCTTAGGGTAAGGAGAAGACAAAAGTAATTTTTAGGAGTTTGGGCTAGGAACTTATTGGATCTGAGAAGCTCCTTGCCAACTATTTCTGGCATGGGGCTTTTAGCTGCTTTTAATTTTTCTAGACTACCCAAAAGAAAGTAGAGGCAAAGTTAAAAAGAGGTCCTGAGACCCAAAGGAAGAATTTGTCTTTGATCTTGGTGCTAATAGGGAGCAATTAGAGTTTATTGAGTGAGGGCAAGGGGAGAGGGAATGAATAACATGGATAAATATTCCTTCTGAAAAATCACTTTGGTAGCTTAAGTGGAAGATGGATTGGAGCAAGGAGGGACTTGAGTTAGGGAAACAAACAGAAAGTTGTTTCCATAGTCTATATGTGAGACTTCAGAGCCTTTAGCAGGGTGGTAGCTCTGTGATAGAGAGAAAGGGATGAATACAATAGATGTGAAAGTAGAAAAGACTTGGCAACCTATTGGAAATCTGGGTAGAGTGCTAATAAGGAGACAAGTAAGTTAACCTGAGCTGTAAGAATGGTATGGGCAAAGTTGGAAAGAGAAGAGTTTTGGGGGAAAATATAAGGAACTCCATTTTGGCTATGTTGAGTTTGAGATGTCAACAAGATATTCTCCAAGGGCAGTTGGAACTGTAAAAGAGCTCAATGAACAATCCAAGAGATAGGAGAAGAACCAGAAAATGAAGGATCCCATACCTATCTGAGCAGTCAGATAGGCGTATGAGGAACCAGAGAAATAAAATGCCATGACTACCCGAGGAGAAGAATACAATCAGGAAGAGGAGAGAGTTGGCAGTGTCAGAAGATAGACTGGAGGAGGATGAAGACTGAGAAAAGGTCTTCAGATTGAACATTAATTGATCCTCATCTCACATAGAGTAGTTTCAGTTGAGTGTTGAGCTCAGAAGCCAAATTGTAAGAAATTGAGGAGTGAGTGGGCTTTGAGGTGTGGAGGTGGCCAGGGTAGGTGTAATCCATTTGTCAGTTGCCAAAGCTCTGGTATCACATGGACTCAATTTTGTATCTTGGAAGTGCTTCAGTAATAACTCTGGCTTGTACCCCAGTCTTAGTTTACTCTGGGAGCATCAGAATTAGGCTGGTTTCAATAGTGTAGACTTAGCTTTTCTCAGTAATGCAATGATCCACCTTCATGATTAAAAATGCCATTCTCATCCAGAGAGTCTGAATGCAGATCAAAGCCTACTATTTTCACTATTTTGGAGTGGGTTTTTTCCCCTTTTGCAAACTATGTCTTCTCTCACAACATGACTAATATAGAAACAGATTTTACATGATTGCACTTATATAACCAATAATACTTCAGTTTCCTTCTTAAGCCAATTCAAATGGAAGCAATTCAGTTTCCTGATATGGTGCTGGTAGACTGTCCAGGTTAGTCTTGGCTTCTTCAAGAACAAAGAACAAAACAACAGTATTGGCTTATACCCTTTTCAAGTTAATTCATTTTAAGTGGGATAGATGACCTTGATGATGTATTTATCTTCACTGAAGGCACCTGACAACATTTCCCTACTGCTAGGTGCCCCCTTTACTCTCAGAAACACTATCAGCCACACCAATGACTCCCACTTTCACCTAGAAATCCATATCAGTGTCCAGACTTATGGTTGTACCTTTACAACTTGCATTCACTCCCTCCCCAAGAAGATGGCAAACCAAACCAGGATTTCTAGAGAGGCGACATCACACCCCACTTATATACCCTTTCCGGTCCTCTTTTCTAACTCCTGTTGAGCCCTCTGGTGACCTAATGCCAATTATCTTGAGGTTACAACAAGCCCCAAGAAAGTCCTTAAAAAGTAAATGGGGGGCTTGATAGATGGGGGAAGGTAAAATTAGTGGCTCTTGTCATCAGTTATTCTACTAATATTTCTGGAGTTAACCAGGAAAGGTAAGGGAAATAAAAGACAATAGCTTGAGGGGATGGCAAGAGAAGATGTTTTTTGTTTTTGTTTGCTATTTAAAAACTGACTAGATTTGTATATATGTTTTTAACTCCACTGTGCCAACTCCAAAGAAAATTCAGAAAAGCTTCTAAGAAAGAGTGGGATATTTCTTTAAAGAACTTTAAAGAAATGTACCTTTTCATTGTAAGATACAGAAAAGGGAAAAGGAGGCACCTTTTCCACTCATGAATTGTGTTGCTGATGGTGCAGTCAACAGTGATGTTGGGCAGTCTCAAGAGTTAGTTCAACTTTTCTGATCGAACTGGTGACTTTCACCCCTGTGCCTCTCTGATCCCAGCAAACACCCATTGTAGCATTATTTTATGAGTTCAGATGGTCAGATGATTTTCCAAAAATTGAAGAAACGATGACACTGCCTCCTGATAACTGATTAATGTACTGTTTGTTTGTGCATGTCAGAGATTATTCTCCCTTATTATGTAAAACATCATGGGGTTCAAGATGGAAGTTTTAACCTGACCTAAGAACAGGAATTTTAGTTATTAGTCCAATAATGTTGCCATGGAAAATACCATTTGCAGGACAGATGGGAAACAGTCAGCCAGACTGGAGATGCCATTAGTCTATTAATTATCTTTGCATTATTAATAAAAACAAGATAATAAAAAAAGAGTGGGATAGAGATAATGATTTCAATTTCTTCCTGTAATTAAACTTCAGATTCAAATGGAACTTGGGCCAAATAACCTCAGGGACACGAGAGAAGGAGATGATGTGTGTGTAGAAATTTCATTATTGGAATTGGAATTCTTTTACTTCCGTCACTAACAAAGAGATGCAGTTGCCAAAAGGAACAGAAGAATCAGGAAATTAACTGGGTCTGAGCACAAAATTCTCTAACTTCTTTTCCTCATCTGTAAAATGAGAGGGTTGGAATTAGAAAGATCAATAAAATCTCTTTTTTTTTAAAATTAAGATGTATAGAGAGTTTTTGTTTTTTCATCATTTTTTATCCAGATCTATCCTTTCCTTCTTCTTTCCTAGGAACCTATATAACACGTATTTTAAAAGAGAAAATAACTATTTAGCAAAACTAGCCAACGCATCAATTGAGTCTAACAGTATATTCAATGTTCCACACCCATCGTCCCTGGCCAGCTCTAAAATACTATGATTTATGAAAGGGAAGATGGAAATGTCTGCTCGAACTTCCCTAGGAAGTACAAGGGGAAAAACTACTTTACCGCCCAGAAGACTATTAATAACTTAGCTGAGGATTTGTTGTGATGAAAAAGTCTGAACCTTATGGGAAAGTTCTTTTCCCCCTCCCTGTTTTTAAAATTAAATTTGTATTGACATCTTTTATATAATACAGATACTTCCAGATAAAGCCCACCTCTACCTAGAAAGGTTTCTGAATATAATACCAAAGAACTTATTCTAAAACTAATTTTCCCTGTGGATCTAATGAAACTTTGGTTTATCAACCAGTGCAACATAGGATCCTTTCATTTGTTTAATTTTGCCTCTAGGGAAAAAAAAAACTAGATGGGTTGGGATTTCCTTTTGGTTTTTATAATTTAATTTTGTCTTTAAAATAAATTTGGTACATTTAAAGATGCTATAGATAATTCAAATAATTAGTGCCTTTTAAAATTAATGAACATCATTACAAGGGGCTTAACATATTGTAGGAGGTCAGTGAGGAATTTGGACCAGAAAAATTAATCAATCAAGCTATTAGTTCTCTGAACATTATCCTATCAACTATAATTCAGAAAGCCGTTTCATTCTAATTTAGGGACAGACACTAACACTGTGCATTGTTCTAATCCCAACAAAAATGCTTGTCTGTTTTAAATTTCTGTATCCAAGGAAATAGTCAAAAGCCCTGACTCTCTCAGGGAAACTGAGTTCAAGCCTCAATCAGAGAGCAGCTTATTTTTACCGTTTTAAAATTACATTTTTTAATTTAATAGCTAAAATTTGATATTTCAGAATTGATGTAATTTGTAATTCTATGATTATTGTAAAGTTTCCAGTTTTTTTCCTGAAGTTGTCATTTCTGTCTCAAAAATCTACATCCTTGGATCAATTTATCTTTTGGGAAATGAATTTTTACTCTTGCAAAGTGGTGTAAATTCCTTCTTTATTTTGGTTGTTAGATTTCTATCAGTATACGTCATAGTCTAGGACTCAGGTTCTGGATTAAAATTTGGTGGTAGGGTCAATCCTGCTTCCTTAGAAAATCTCCAAATACTGGGGTGGCTAGGTGGCACACTGGATAGAGCACCAGCTCTGGAGTTGGGAGTACCTAAGTTCAAATCCGGCTTCAGATGCTTAATAATTACCTAGCTATGTGGCCTTGGGCAAGTCACTTAACCCCATTCCCTTGCCAAAAAAAAAAAACCCTAGAAAATCTCAAAATACTGTTTCCATATTTCTTTTCATAGATGTGCATAAAAAGGTTAGCAGTTCTCATGAAACCATTCTAGGTAACAAAGCGTCTTAGGTACAGGAAAACCTTTATTGTACCACACAGAAAATGAAAAACCAACATAAGGGATTCACAGTAGTCCATCAATAACTTTTGCTTTCCCTATCTGGTGAATCTCATCTTCTCTAAGGGCCCAGTTCAATCTCCCAGATTCACAGTATCATCCTGCCATTCTGATTTTCATTATACAGAAAATAAACTTGGGTCTGCAAAGGGAACAAACCCCCAACATTCTGGTGAATCCCCTTTTGATTACAGAAATTCAGCATTCAGGTATTACTCTAAAGACTTAGACTCCCTCAAATGTGAAATATACTTAGCGTTACTAAAAGGGGAACTCTCTTTCCACTCCAAATGCCTTCCACTTTCATCTTAGAGACCTCTAGGGATCCATACTTAGGGTTTTTGCACTCACTCCCTGGCCTGCCCCCAGCAGATGGTAAAACAATTTGGAGTTTCTAGAAAGTTAACATCTTTCCCATCAGACTCCACAGATCTATTATATCTAGTTTTTCCAACATTGTTTAGATATATACTGTCCTAAAAATACATGGAAATGCAGAGACTGGAGAGGGTTCCAGAATCTTGCTTCCCTATGTGTGGCTCTAGACCCTTACTGCTCTTGAGGGGGTATTGTGTATAAAATTTTCCTCCTTAAGAAGCTGATGTGTTGCAGAATTTTCTCTCCCCTGATGACTCGGTGAGAGACCTGTCTAAAGTTGGCACTGCTCACGAACCGCCCTTCCCTCTCTCTCTAGATGACTGGGTTGTCATGTTGTTCCTGCTCTAGAGCAGGCCATGGGAGACAAGAACTGCCATATGTCTCTGGCTGACCAAGGTTGGATCTAGACTCTCACAGTCCAGGAGCTCAAGGTCCAGAAGTTATCTGGCTGCTCATTCTGGAGCTGAAGACACTGCGTGATTCCTGGGAACCAGGGATCAAAGGCCATTTTCAGGATGCTCATCTTGTATTTCTATTTAACTCCCACAATCTCAAAAAGAGAATAGAGAAAAGGGAGAAAAACAAATCAAAAGGATAGACTCCACAACTGACCCTCTTTATTCTTTTGTTTGTTGTTGAGTTGTTTCAATTGTGTCAGACTCTTAGTGACCCCGAGTGGGTTTCCTTGGTAAGAATACTGGGGGCTTTGCCATTTCCTTCTCTAGATCATTTTACAGATGAGGAAACTGAGACAAACAGGGTTAAACAACTTGCCCAAGGTTACTCAGTTAGTAAGTGTCTGAAGCATTATTTTTGAACACAGGAAGATGAGTCTTTTTGACTTTAGGCTGACCACTCTGTGGTCAAACAATAGGTTGGCCCATTCATTAATTTATTCCCAATGACTTGAGATAAAATCAAAGTCCCAAACAAAGGTTCACTACTCCACACACACTCAAGTTAGTTAGAGAGCTTCTCTTTTGAATCCACTGCAATAAAAATACTATGAGCAACTGTCTTCTCTAATTTGTTTCTTTCCTTTTTATGGTACTGAAATTCTATTTTTAACAGTATTTTATTTTTCTCCAATTACATATCAAGAAAATTTTTAGTATTCACTTTTTTACAAGATTTTGAATTTCAATTTTTTCCTTCCCTCCCCTCCCTTCATCTGAAAATGATAGACAGTTAAATATAGTTTATACATGTAATCTCATGTTAAACATTTGCATATTAGTCTTAGTTGTGGAAGAAGAAATAGATCAAAAAAGAAAGAAACACAGAACAAATAGAGTGAGAAACATTTGCTTCAATCTGCATTCCGAGTTCATCAGTTATTTATCTGGATATACTTTGCATTTTCCTTCACATGTCCTTTGTACGTGTCTTGGATCATTATGTTTCTGAGAAGGACTGAGTCACCTGTAGTTGCCCAAAGGGCAACCAAACTGTGCATACCCTTTGACCTAGCAATAACACTACTAGAACTGGATTCCCAAAGAGATCAGAAAAAAAGGAAAAAAGACCCTGATGAAGGAAAAATGATAGAGTGGTCTAGTCTGACTGGTCTAGAATGACTCAGTCCAGAAGTATATAGGGAACCAAAAAAAGTTTTTTTCTGTTAAAGTAATAAAGTAAAGGGCATAAACAGGAAGAGGAATTTTGTAAAGTGAAGAAGGAAAGGAAGGACAGTTACAAGAATATGACAGCTGGACTGATCAGCAGAAGTAGCCATCAGGGGAGAAGCAGCATAGGGAGAAAGTAGCATAAAGAAGAGAAGTTAGGAACAGTTTTTTAAGAAAGTAGTCAAGTCGGGTAGCTAGGTGGCTCAGTGCATAGAGCACTGGCCCTGGAGTCAGGAGGACCTGATACTACAGAGAGTACAACTATGATGGGCTGGACGTGTTGTTAGAATGCCAGATGGATGCTTGTCAAAAAGATTACTTTATGGACAACTCCCACAGGGCAAGTGCTCACAAGGGGTCCGAAGAAACGATATCTGGACACCCTGAAGGTCGCATTGAAGAACTTTAGAATTGACTGTGGAACTTGGGAGACACTGGCACAAGACGGCCCAGCATGGGTGCCCTCATCAGTGAGGGGGCTGTGCTCTACGAGGGAGGCAGAATTGAAGCAGTTCCATGGAAACGTAACATCCATAAGTTTAGAGTCCCCACCCCAGGTGTTCACATGGACTATTTGTGCCCAACCTGTGGTAGAGCATTCCAAGCTCATATTGGCCTGATCAGCCACAGTCAGACATGCTATAATTTGTCTCAAAGAGAGTGATGTCATTTTGGTCTTCTTTGATAACGAAGGGCAAGAACCAAACCATCTTGTCATGTCTCTGGTTTTAATCATTGCTAATATTGATTGTCAGGATTTGTTTATTTCATTCTGCATCAGTTCATGAAAATCTTCTTGTACTTCTCTGAATTCCTCTTGTTGTGTTATTCAGTGCTGTCCAACTGTTTGTGGCCCCATGTGATGTTTCCTTGGCAAAGATAAAGCAGTGGATATCCATTTCCTTCTACAGCTTAATTTACAGATGAGGAAAATGAAGTAAGTAGGGTTAAGTGACTTTCCCAGGGTCGCACAATTAGTATGTGTCTGAGATCATTTTTGAACTTGGGTCCACCAAACTCCAGCACGGCACTGCCCCGCAATCTATCATTCCTTGCTACCTCATTATATTTCATTATATGCATATGCCATTGTTTCTTGAGCTGTTCCCGGCCAAGATTTAAATAGTAAAATAAGAGCCACTCTTCAAATGTAGCTTTTTAAAATAGAGTTGCCAAGAAAAATAAAAGTAATCAACATCCCCAAGGCATTTCATTTGCTATCATTCAGAATTGATTCTTATCCTTTGATTGGAAATGAATGTGAATGTGACCACTATCATTTTATTTGTAGAAATAACTGCGGTTTCAAGAAATTACACCACTTAATTTTTGCTTCGAGAAAGCCCTGAGGAAACACTATTAAAATGAGTAAGTAAAATAGTTGCCTTTAGAGGAGCTGCTCTGAGCTGAGAGCACAGCAACACTATCACACAGAGAACTGTCTTGAATATCCAGCTTTTTTCCATTTCTGATTTATGAAAATGGAATCTTCGTAAAATTTTATTCCTATGAAATCAGCTCCAAGACATCTGTAGTAAAACTGAATTAACCTGGCATTGATATGTGTATTTATGTGTGTGTGTGTGTGTGTACATATATATAAAATTTGGACATTCCCCCACCTATTCTCAATATCTTGTTTTATTTCTGTTGTGCTAAAACTCAGTGTTGACAATCTGCCCGAGTTACAATGATCCAGGGATGGAAATATTATAGCCAGTGGAGGGGAAAATTTGCTCATCACAAGAAAGGAATGTAAGTTTCTTGAGGACAAAAGCAATGTTTTCTAAATATTTTGGAAGCATCAAGTTCTGATTGAAGGAGCAGGACTGTTTCTCAGCCATGGACCTTAAATAAGGGGCCCACACTGGCCTCCTAGATTGGTCTCACCCACACAGCAGGAGGTGAGTAAGGGGGTAAGAAAAAAGAATACTCTAAAGTAGAGAGAATTCGAGATCCAGGAAAAATTGCATTATTTCTGTGGAACAACTGATTGTGAGACCTTGGACTATCTTACTGAATCATGCTTAAATATACATTGGGTTATTGGGAAGTTAGAAGGGGGGGTGGATGGAATAGAGATGTAAAAGACAGAATTATTCTGAGGACAGAAGTTATGCAGCTTATAGTCAAGAACTCTTTCACTGTATGAATTAGGTAGAAAAGTGGAAATTCTTTAAACCACAACATTTCTATTAAAAATAATAATATGTATCTGATGTTTAAAAAAAGTTCCTGGAGGGTTAGACCTTTCCTCAGTTGCTCTCACCAGTCATTCTGACCTCAGTCATTTTTTTTCCCTTCTCTGACCTGACCCTTGTTCTTGAACAAACAAAGGTCTAGTTTGCTTTCTGATTCAAATCAGGTTAAGTCTTGAGTTTTGATTGAAGACACACATGCACACATGTTTACATATATACATCATTTCATTGGCATGCATTGTGTGTGTGTGTGTGTGTGTGTGTGTGTGTGTGTATGTGTGTGTGTGTGTACTCATTGGACTTTCCCCTTTGGTTCACATTCCTTGCTCATAATTAATCACGACAGCACCATAGATGGGATCATAAAACTAGTGCTAGAAGGGACAGCTACTCCAATTCCTCATTTTACAAGGAAGAAACTGAAGTCCATAGAGCTTAAATGCCATATAACAGAGAAGATAGATTTTTAGAGATAGAAAGGACAAAAGGACCTTTTTGTTTTTTAAAGAGGGGACTTTCAGGCAGCTAGGTGGTACAGTGAATAGAGCCCCCGCCCTGGAGTCAGGAGTACCTGGGTTCAAATCTGGTCTCAGACACTTAATAATTACTTAGCCATGTGGCCTTGGGCAAGCCACTTAACCCCATTGCCTTAAAAAAATCTAAAAAAATAAAGATAAAAAAAATAAAGAGGGGACTTTCCAGGAAACTGCTAATAATCCCATAGGTTGTGAATTATCACCTTAATTATAGATTTGAGCTTTAATAGTCTGATGCCCTCGGTGGTCATTAATAATAATAATTATTATTATTAGCAATAATAATAATGAGTCTACATTTTCATGGTGTCATGTGATGTGATCTCATTTGCTTCCTACTATAAGCCTGTCAGGTAAATGCACTGCTGACTGCCTCATCAATTATCTGGCTGAGATTAAAAACAGAAATCATTAGGAGAAGGGGCAGGGCAGGTCTACTGTAAGCTGGCATTCTGAGAGCCCCAGAGGATTGTGGTGAAGGACTAAGGGGGCCTCTGGGGCTTTCTACCATCATGCTACTGTGTCTGATGAGTTAATGCATGCAAAATGCTTTGTGAATCCTATGAAAATGAGGGCTTTGAGATGCTCTGCTGCTTTTTAAAAATAGTTTTTGATCTCTTTCCTTCAGAAGGTTGTTACCATCCCACTTTGCTGCCATCACTGTGCCTAGCCTTGGGTATTCTCATTTTTCCTCTTCTTCCATCCTTATTTGCTACCTATAATCCACAATGGGATGAGAACCCAGATAATTAATCTTGTTAATTGGTAAAGTAAGAGTCAATATGCTTTATTGATGATCCTGATCAGTTTTTTGTCTGTGTATCATAGAGTTCAAAGTCCATGGACATGTGATCTAGAATTGCACTTCTACCCATAATTTGATTTTGCACCATATTCAAGAGACATTTTATTTTTGACTTTCTTGTATTCATATCAGTGAATAAGAGACGTGAACTCTATGAAGACTGAATTCTGGGTGTGGCAGAAACTTCTTTTCCTTTCTAATTTTGGCTCCACTATTTCCGTACATGAACATAATAGAGGAGTCACAGAATCACAGAGCTGTCTTCATAGGACAACTAATTAAATCCAAGTCAAGTCAGTAAGAATTTATTAAGAGCTTATTATCTGTCAGCCAGGAAACAACTAAGTGGCTCAGTGGACAGAGTGCTTGCCAGGCCTGGAGTTAGGAAGCTCTGAGTTCCAATTCAGTCTTAGACACTAGCTATGTGACCCTGGGGAAGATATTGACCCTTCTTTTGCCTCAGTCCACTGGAGAAGGAAATGGCAAATCACTTCAGGATATTTGCCAAGAAAACCCCATGGATAGCATTGATCTGACTTGTCCTCAAGGTCACGAAGAGTCAGTTATGACTGAATGAATAACAACAATGATCCCCAAGTGACGGGGACACATTATGGAACCCTCAGAGAGCTTCCATAACTAGGGTAAGTAATACATAAAAGGAAACTGGAAAGGGATTGGGAAGGGACTGTGGTAAGGCATGGCGACAAAGGTTAGAGAGTAAATTTTGGACGGTCTGAGCCTTTCCACAAAATGGAGGTTATGGGAGAAACTCACCTACAGGAGGAGGGAGACACCTATGGAACATTCCGGCCAAGGCCCTTTCCATACCTAAGATGATCCCCTCTCTAGCCCACTGACCCTCACTGCACTTGACCTCATTAGTTATTAACACTGTCTTTCCCACAGTGCTCCCTTGTCTTCTGTGACACTGCTCGCTGCTGATGACCACTCTTGCCGGTCTGGCCATTCTGTCTCAGTCTCCTTTACTGGATCCATTTTCTAACTCGTCAAATCAACAAGTGTTGATTATGTGTATTCTCTAGGACATTGTTTTGCTACTTCTTCCCTTGAAAACTTGATCATGGGTCCGAGTATGATTGACTTACAGATGACTCTCATATCCAGTTTTCATCTTTCTCTAAACTGGATATCATCTTCTTAATGACCTTTCTGGTAGTAAGTGCCCAACTCCCAATCCCAGTCCTCTTCTTAACTGCCCTATTTCTCCTGAAGGCAACATTGCCCTAATAGCCCATGTTCCTAACACTGGCATCTTCCTTCCTTGACTTTTCTGTCTTCCTCCCTCCTGATACTCAACCTATTGCCAATTCTTGCCTATTTGACCTTCACCCCATCTCCTGCATTGTTATTCTCTTTAATTGAAAATCCATTGTCCCAGTCCAAGGCTTCATTACCTTTCATCCAGAATATTATAATTCTCTCATTGATTATAGTCCTTTCTTTTTTTTAAATTTTATTTCTTTAAGCCAAAGAGGTTGAGTGACTTGCCCAAGGTCACACAGCTGGGCAATTATTAAGTATTTGAGGCTGGATTTGAACTCAGGTCCTCCTAACTCCAGGGTCGGTGCTCTATCTATTGTGCCACCTAGCTTCCCCCTTCTTGGTTCTAGCTCTTTCTAATCCAGTTCTCATACAGTTGTACCCCTGCTTAGGGTACAAGTCAGACCATGCTGCTGCCTTCCTCAAAATTCTTCAGAGACTCCCCACTGCTGGAGGATAAAATACAGATTACTTATGCTAATGTCAAGGTACTCCACAATCCAGTTCCAACCAACCTGTCCAGATTTACTTCATATCATTTCCCATCATGAATGATATGTTTCATCCAAAAGGGACTATTGATTGTGTGTTCCTTGTGTGACCTGCCTACATCCATTTGTCTAGGCCATTCTTCCCCTTCTTGGAATGCACGCCCTCATCTCTGCCTCTCATCATCCTTGCCTGCTCAGCTCAGATACCACCTGCTCCCCCAAGTGGTCTGTGAACCCCTAAGCTCCTCTCTCCCCAGGTTTCGTTGTCCTGTTCTTGTTTATGTGTGGAAACCTGTAAAATGTAAGCTTCTTGAGAGTCACAATTATTTTGTTTAGGACTTTGTATCCCCAGGGCATGGCTCATTGTTTTTGTGCTGTTGCTCAGTAATTTTCTTGGGAATTCTAGATATATAATTTAGGACTCTTCAGACCCTTATTTGAGGTTTTCTTTTCTTTTCAGAATTTTATTAATTATTTAAGGCGATGGGTTAAGTGACTTGCCCAAGGCCACACAGCTAGGTAATTATTAAGTGTCTGAGGCTGGATTTGAACTCAGATCCTCCTGACTCCAGGTCTGGTGCTCTATCCACTGTGCCACCTAGCTGCCCAACCACTGTGCCACCTAGCCGCCCCAAGAAGCTCTAATGCTGAGGATGCTGGTAGCAACCAGGCCTTTCTCTTTCAAAGTTCAATCTCATGTAAGGTACTCAGGTACTCCTGACTCCAGAGCCAGTGCTCTATCCACTGCTCTACCTAGCTGCCTGTTGGGGTTTGCTTGGCAAAAATACTGAAGTGATTATTTTTTTTTTAGATTTTCTAAGGCAATGGGGTTAAGTGGCTTGCCCAAGGCCACACAGCTAGGTAATTAAGTGTCTGAGGGCGGATTTGAACTCAGGTACTCCTGACTCCAAGGCCAGTACTCTATCCACTGCGCCACCTAGCCGCCCCATGAAGTGATTATTTTTTAAACAGATGAGAAAACTGTGGCAAATAGGGTTAAATGACTGGTCCAGGGTCACTCAGCTAACAAATGTCTGAGGCCACATTTAAACTCATCTTCCTGACTTCAGGTCTGGTACTCCATTCTCTGCACCACAGTTGCTTCCACAACATTTATTTCCTGGAACAAATAGGTGTTTAATAAATGCTTGTTAAATTGAATATCTATAGTAAGTCATCCAAAATGACTGCGAGGAAAGAGAACTATGTCATCAACCTGGAAGGATAGATTGGCGAAATTGTGAAAGGCTTAAAAATGACAACCAGATGAGTTTATATATTTGAATATGGGGCCAATAAGGAGCTACTGAGACTTCTTCAGCGGGGGAGGAACAAAGGCCTATGTCTGAGGACTATCAGTTGGGCAGCTGTGTAGGAGTTGGTTTGTGGAAAGGAGAGATTGGATGCAGGCAGACTAATTAAAGAGCTATTACAGTAATGGCAAGAGGAGGATCGGGGCCTGAACTGAGGTGTCTATGGTGGGGGTAAAGAAGTGGAAAGAGGAGAGAGAGAGAGAGAGGAGAGAGGAGAGAGGAGAGACAGAGAGAGAGGCTGAGGAAGTCTCCTTGGCAAGATGGGGTGTGGGCACCCATTGGATAATGAATCATGAATGAGAGTGAAGAGTTGAAGAAGGCACCACTGGAAACCCAAGTGGATCTTAAGGAGGCTGGAGAGGGCCACCACAGGATTTGTTGATATTCATTTTCAGGGCAATTTGCTTTACTGCAGGAGACCACCCAGGAGCAGATTCCAGGAGTCTTGTCCCCTGCTCTGGGATGGATGGATGTGAAGCTGTGGCTTTCTCACAGAGGATCCCAAGTCCTTTGTCAAGTGATAATCAAAGGACTCTGGTAGGGGCTCAGATCTCTCTGTAGACTGCCTGGGTAGTAAAGGACAGTCTGCCCACCCTGGGAGATCTCCCCCCCCCCCATAGGCTGCACTGGGGAACAATGCAGGATCACACTCACCCTTAATCAATGTTGGCATGTTGGCATGTCCCACTACCAGCACCCTGCCCACCCAAACAGAAGAATGGAGGTTCTGCAGTTCTTGGGCAATCATGTTATATTTCATTATCTCTCCAAGGGCAGCATGCTCTCCTCTCCTCCTTCTGGCTGTGCTGCTGGGATGCAGATGTTCTCACCTATTCAGAAGTACCTTCTGCCCTGGGCCCCCACATAGCTCCTTTGGGAAAAAAGCCTCTGCGACAGCAGGGATTGGCCAACGCAGCCTCTGGGGTCTAGAATGGAGGTGTCTGACACCACCTAGAGGTTCTAGGTAGGGAAATGGGGCTGCTCAGCTTAGGCCTTTTTTCTTAGGTGTTGTATCCTCATAGAAGAGAATTCAACTACCCCAAAGGGCTCTGCTAGAGGAGGGAATTGATTGGATTCTTCTAACTCCAAACTGAAGAAGATGTCTCTTGGAACACATGATAGGGGCAGAAGAAGAGATGAGCTTTCTGGTTGGAATATTTCAGAATGGGTTCCTCACTGAGCCTTTCATGTTTTCTTTTCATTTATGACTCTTGTTTATTCTCTATTGCATTCAATAAAAGAGAAGGTAATTTTATGTGGACTAAAGGGTTAAAAACTCTCAAAAAGAGAGGGCTGGGGGTTTGGGGTCCAAGTTCATAATCTGGGGTCCTCTGACCCTTGACTGATATCAAGGGTTCCATGAACTTGAAGAGGAAAAAAAATACATTTTTAATTCAATATAATTCATATATAATTATATAGCTTATTTTATGCATTCGAATATTTTATTCTGAGGCATCCCTAGGCTTCCCCAGATTGCCAGAGGGTTTCATCATCCAAGAAAAGGCAAAGAGTTCCTCCTCCATAGTATTAAGAAACATTATTTGCTTTAGATTTCACTTTCCCTCAATCTTTTGTTGTTCTTGTTTTTGCAAGACAGTGACTGGCCCAAGGTCACACAGCTGGGTAATTATTAAGTGTCTGAGGTCAGATTTGAACTCAGGTCCTCCTGACTCCAGGGCTGGTATTCTATCCACTAAGCCACCTAACCACCCCCCGCCCCCTTGCAATCTTTATATTTCAAGAACTTTAGGAAGAGACAGGGCAGGTTATACGTGGGAGGGAGTGGAGGGTCATTTATTGAGTTTATCTTTGAGTCTTACTTAACTATTCTGATTAAGCCACTTGTCTGGGTCACATAGGTGGTAAATAAATAATAGCAAAGTCAGGATCTGAAACCAGGTCACCTGACTCCATACAAATCCTACTTTTTTTTTCCACAACGTCACATCAGACTCTGTGGAATTTACTGGACCCTGATGGGAGGTCCTGGGTCATTCCCCTAAGAGGCCACAGGAATTTTAAACAATCAGGGAGCAGGAAGAGGGAACCAGAGAATGCTATGAGCCTTGATATTCAATTACCCTAAGAGTATTACAAGGAGAACAGAGAAGGTGGACTGGGCATAACCATTAGGATTTTGCCAAGATAGGTAATGATGTTGCAATGAGGGGTCATTCAATCATGGCTTTAGAAATGGGAGAGGTATAAGAGACTTTCATGCCCAATCCTTTCATTTTACAGATGAGTAAACTGAGGACCAAAGTCACCTAGGTTATGTGTCAAAGCTAGGATGGGATCCAGCTATCCTGACCATTACATATGTTGTTTTTTTCTATTTTTAATTTTAACTTTTTTCATTTATATTTAAGGATTATTTTATTTATTTATTTATTTTAGGATTTTTTTTTTTGCGAGGCCAATGGGTGGGTGGTTAGGTGGAGCAGTGGATAGAGCACCAGCCCTGGAGTCAGGAGGACCTGAGTTCAAATCTGACCTCAGACACTTAATAATGACCTAGCTGTGTGGCCTTGGACAAGCCACTTAACTCCATTGCCTTGCTTTGTTTTTTGTTTTTATTTTTGTTTTTTATTTTTGCAAGGCAATGGGATTAAGTGATTTGCCCAAGGTCATACAGCTAGGCAATTATTAAGTGTCTGAGGCTGCATTTGAACTCAGGTCCTCCTGACTCCAGGGCTGCTCTTACAAGGATTATTTTCAACATTCATTTTTGCAGTTTTCTCTGATTCCCCACCCTCAGATGGCAAGTAATCTGATAGAGGTTATCCATCATACACTGTTCTTTGGACTATCTGTGCATGTTGCCTCTCTTCTCTCATGTGCATATTTGTCGAGCGCCAGATGTTCTGCCGATCTTTGGGGAGAAAGCCAAGGGAGAAGCACTGATTGCAAATGTTAAGGACACGGGGGGGATGCAAGGAACAGGAAAGTGTCCTTAAAAATATGTAACCCCATCTCCCCTGGGGGAAGTGGGAATTTGAGCTGGGTTTTGAATAGCCAGTTTCTTCCTCCTAGCTGTAAGCCACAGCTGAACAAATGTGAACTTGGGTAAATTCATGTTTCCCCCCCCTTTACTTGGATGAGATGAGGCTGAGAGTGAGGCCCAGGCAGGGAGCAGCATTCTCTTTTTTTTTTTGAACCCAAAAGATAAGTAAGGAGCCAGGAATGTGGCTAGTGGGGAGAGCCAGCTTTGGAAGCTCTTAAGCCTCGACTCAGAACTCTAGTAATCCTAGAAGGGCCGGAGAGCCAGGCAGGCACGCATCTCCTCGCGCTCTTGGCGAAGCTGCCCGGCCTGGCTTTCAAGTGAAGAAGACGGGGTTTTAGAAGCTTGCAAGGGCAGCAGGAGCCAAAGGTGTCCTAGGGTTGCCAAAGAGGGAACTGCCGTAAGAGAGGAATCCGGTCAAAGGAGGCAGTGGTCCCAGTGGCCCCCCGGGGGTGGACCACACTTGTGACCATGACAAGAAAGACAAAGTCACATCCAAAGTCATGGCCATGGGTGGGCGCTGCCCCTGCCCTTTGAGCTGGAGTGGATCAGGCATGCTTAGCTGGGAAGGGAGAAGCCAAGGGGGGATTTAATGTTTGACCCTCGTTTTCCAAGAAGACCCTGACCTGGATCTGAGAGGGGGCCCCCCAGCCTGGCTTTCCAATCCAGACGACTGGGGGCGGCCCTGGGCACACAGCTAGTGAGAGCCGAGTGCCAGGGCGGGATTCGAACTCCCACCCTCCTGATGGTGAGGCCGGTGCGCTGCCCACTGCACCCCCAGCTGCCCCAGGGTGGGTTTAGGAGGATGAGGGGGGCATTCACCCTCAGGGCCTCCTCTGGGCCCTGTCTGGGGGTCGCCCTGCCCGGGACCCCCAGGCCAGGGGGATACTCTGTACAAGGCAGAAGCGCCTCCGGTGGTCCACAGAGGAGCCCCCACAACTCTGAGCTTTGTGAAGGGCGGGGGGGGTCAGAAGGGGGGCAGCGCTCCCATTGCATAGGTTCCAAAAGGGAAGGCCGGGCAGAGGCGGGAGGATTCGAACCCAAGTCCGGGCCGCGGGCCGCCGCGCCTGGCTGGGTCTCCTCACGGCCCGGGCCCCGAGGGGGCGTGGCGGAGGGGCGGGGACTCGCTCCGCCCCGCCCCCAGCCCGGCGCGGTCACGTGCCCCTGCGCCCCGCCCCCGGCCCGCGCACGCGCCCTGCGGCCCGGCGAGCTTCCGGAGCCGTCTCCGGCGGAGGCGGCCCATGGCTTGGCGGAGCCCGCAGGGCTCGACCCCGGGCTCGGGCTCCGGGCGGCCCCTGGAGGCAGAGGTGGCGGCGGCCGAGGAGGAAGAGGAGGCGGCGGCGGGCGGCACGGAGGAGGAGGAGGACGAGGAGGAGGAGGAGGAGGAGGAAGGCCCGGGCCGGGGCCGGCTGCGCTGGGACGCCTTCTCGGCCTGGCTGCACTGCGTGTGCGTGGTGGGCTTCGACCTGGAGCTGGGCCAGGCCGTGGAGGTGAGGCCAGGCCCCGGGGCGGGAGGGCCCGGCCCTGCGTGGGCTGCCCGGCCCGTGGAAGCCCCCCCCGGGGGCACTGGCCGGGGAAGCCCGTAACGGGGCCGGGCAGCGGCAGCCCGCGCCTCGGGGTGCGGGGGAGGGGCGGTGGCAGGGGCGCCCCCGAGGCCCCCCGCGGGCCCGGCGCCCTGACACGCGTGGGGGCCGGGGGGACCGGGAGAAGCGGCAGGGCCCCCGGGGGCCGGCCAGCCCTTGCCCAGCTCTTCCCCGGCAGCCTCGGGACGGCGCCTTCCCCTTTTGGTGGTTGTTCCTTGCCGCTGATGAGCGATTCTGGAATATTTCGGAAGGCGGCAGCCCGGACGGTAACGGCGAAGAGGGAACATCATCTCGGTTTCAGTTTTGGCGCAGAGGGGCCGGGCGGAAAGGAATTTGGTTTTGCTTCGTCCTTACCATAGAACAACTTCAGTTACCCAGTATTTGGAGATTGAAAGAATGTACTTTTAAACATGGCTCCAAGTATTGGTAACGGGCTCTCTGGTGAATTTATGTTTCGTTCAGTATTGGTATTGGGGTTTTATTTCCTTTCATCCACCTCCTGCATTTGTCAGATGGCTCGTGTCAAGACTCTCTGGATTGGGATTGGGTGACTTGGAGCTGATTTAGTTTCCTGGTTGGGAAAACTGGAATTCTAGCCCTTCCTGGGACCCGAGTTGGCTTAGGGACCAAGAGCTAGTCACTGAACCTCTTAGTGCCAGGAAACTCCCCGAGACTTCAAGTGCTGAGCAGGACCCGACTGGATTAGTAGAGGGAGATTCTCCTGCCACTGAGACTATAGGATGGGTCTCCACAAGAAAAACGCTAGCCTGGAGTTTAGGACCTTGTTAGCACCGCCTTCTAAGCAGGCTTATGAAGATTATGGGTTGGTGGGGAAATTGAAGAATAAATCAAAGGTAGCGAACAGACAGTTCATTAATTTATCAGCTGGGGCAATGACTTTTGAAGGCTTTGGGAAATAAATCATGTATTAATCTTCTCACTTATTAATTTGAAATTTTATGTACTTTTTAATATCACACTTGAATTCCTGAGACATATAGTGTTGAGGTTCTGTGAGTTTTCTATTTAACAGTAGGAAACTTTTTTTGCTTTTGACCCTTTAGAAACAACCTCTCCTCCTCCCCCATCCTTCTCCCCCATCCTTCAGAATAGTATTAGACTAATCCTCTTGCATCCTATTCCAGTCTCCTTCCTGGTGTGGCAGGATTATCCTTAGTGGATTGGAGGAAGCTTGTATAAATCTCACACTAGGTACAGACCTCTGAACATTTAGATTCAGATGAAACATGCTTAATAAATAATGTTTTGAATGAGAAAAAGTTCACTTACAGTCTGGGGATTATTTTTGGAAGTAGAGAAAAGGTGTTTCCTCTAAATCCAGTTCTGAAATTGAGGTGGATTTGTACGTATATATGCACTTGGTGTACTTTCTTTTAAATATTTCTTAAATAAATTTTATTGATGTATTTTATTTTTATGTCACATAAATTCCTCCAGGTACCTCTCCCTTTCCTCTTTCTTAGAAATATCCCATATAACAATTTTTTTTTTAGGTTTTTGCAAGGCAAATGGGGTTAAGTGGCTTGCCCAAGGCTACAGAGCTAGAACAATTTTTTTTTAAAGGGAAAAGAGGAAGCAAAACAAATCGACAAAATCAATTAATACACTTAAAAAGTCTGCAGATGTTTGTTATTTTGTGGTTCTTCTTTCCACTGACTGTCACAGCCTCTGTGTTGTGTTGTCATAGCCTCTAGTATGTTGTGTTCTTAGTTCTGCTCACTTCACTCCATCTCAGTTCAAAAGTCTTTTCTAGACTTCTCAGTGTTGATCATATTTGTTTTTTTCTTATGACACAGTAATTAAAATGACAGTACTTTCACAGACTGCAGTGAATGGCCTTTCCCCAGTTGGTGGGCATCAACTTTCCAGTCTTTGCCACTTCAAAAAAATGCTGCTATAAATATTTTTGTGTCTATGGAGACTTCTTATCCATGACCTCATTAGTTTGTGTGCCTACTAGTGGAATCTCTGGGTCAAAGAGTATGGACCTTTTAGTTACTTTATCTGTGCAAGTCCAAATTGCTTTCCAGAATAATTGTATTGAGACACAGGCCCCCCCAGTCATGCTCTGCTGGGTCGCTGTTTTCCCACAAGTTCTTCCAACAGTAATTGATCCCCTCTTTTGTCCTCTTTGCCAATTTGCCAGATAGTAAGTGAAATCTCAGTGATTTTGATGTGCATTTTTCTTGTGTTCTACAACATTCTTTCATGTGATAGTCTTCATTATTTTGTGAATTTTTTTTTCATTCTCTGTCCATCTATCTTTGTGGAATGGCTTGGTCTTCAATCTCCTGGTTGTCTATCTTGGATACCAAATCCATATGTGAAAATTTGATTTGAGATTTTTTTTTTCCCCATTCAGTTTCTTCCTTTCTTACCCTAGTTACATTAATTTTCTTGGCTATATAAAAGTTTTTCAATTTCCTGAAATCCAAGTTATTTGTTTTATTTTTTGTAATTGTCACTATCTTTTATTTAGTTAAGAAACCTCTGATATCCACTGGGAACCTTACTCTTTTGTTGTTTTGGTGAGCTCCTTTGGCTTCTCCAGAATGATGAGGATTGGGTCAGCTTGTATCTGTGGGGAGCTAGTGAGTAAAGGGGGAGGTGCTGGCTTGCTTTCCTTGGTGCTGGCTTGCCATGCATTGCTTTTTCCCATTAAAGGTTAGAACCGGGGTGGCTAGGTGGCACAGTGGATAGAGCAGCCCTGAAGTCAGGAGTACCTGAGTTCAAATGCTGCCTCAGACACTTAATAATTACCTAGCTGTGTGGCCTTGGGCAAGACACTAAACCCCATTGCCTTGCAAATAAAAAGAAAAAAAGAGTAGAATAATCTAAGAAATTAGGCTTCTACTTACTAGTGACTGATGTTCACTGATTTTAGGTAAGAAATACCAGTAAGATTAAAGGATAGTAAATATAAGCTCTTTGAAAGTAGGGACTTCTTTTTGTTTTCTCTATTTGAAACCTGGTTTAGCATGACATAGAGGCAATTTATTAAAATATGGTTATTGAACTAGCAAAGGAGATTCTGGAAGGGTAGAGGAGACAAATGTTAGAAATAGCAGAGACTTCAAAACAACTGAACTCTGGGAAAAGACCATTGTATTTGTTAATTAGGAGAGAGTTGGTAAGTTTTCAGAGAGCAGGTTCAATGGATAGTGGGCTCAGAAATCAGATTCCAAGAGGTTATGAAGGGAGTGGAGTGTTTGGAAGCCTCAGTAGATGATGACTTTGTAGGACTGGAGGCTGCCTCACCTCTGAGGAGAGAGACAGGGTTACTGTTGGAGGGGAGGGCTTGTGAAGGGAATGCTTTTTAAAGGTGAGTCAACAGTTGTTTTATCTGATGAGAGCAAGTGGGAGAGAGCCCTAGACCTGGAGTTGAGAAGCCTGGAGTTCAAACTCATTCTGATGAGATATGTGGCCACTTTGTGACCCTGGGCCAGTGACTTCACCTCTGACTGGGGGTAATAACAGCACCGGCCACGGCTCCAATGAGATCATTGTGAAGCACCTGGTGCAGTGTGAATCCTCTGTAGAAATCTGAGCTGGTACTGGGGCTTGCCTCCAGCTTTGAATGTGGGACCCCAGGGTGAGTCTCTGTACAGAAATTGTAAAGGCCAACCCTTGTGATGGTTTTTCAGGTGCAGTTGTTTCCATTGCCTTCTGTCTCCTCCCTCTGATTGACTCTGCCCCAACACTCCCCTCTCCATGAAGCCTGTCTTGACTCTCCTCTTTGGTAATGACATCCCCCTTACATACATGTTTGTAGCTCTCCAAAGCACTGATGGATGTTGTCAGGGTCTATGTCAGAGGCCTTTCCCAGCCTCTTCAGGGAGACCAGGCCCTGGGTCTCCCACTAACTTGCCCACTACATTGTTACTCAGTTGAATCAAAATGCCGTTTTTGATCAACATAGAACTAGTTGTTTGTGCGCACGTGTGTGTGTGTGTGTGTTTTGAATGCCAGGACAGATTGAAGAACTAGGGAACAGTGTGAGAAGGGCTGTCAAGGGACCTGCAAGGAAAAAGAATGGGGGACGAGGGAGCTCTGGTCAAGGGCTGCTGTGGGTGATGAGGTAGTTATTCCTTGGGGAGGCACTGGAGTCCGGGAGGCCCGACCTGCCCAGTCAGCTGAGCTAGGAGACCTGCTGCAGCTTTCTTCAGTGGCTCTGGGGAGGTGAGATCTGACAAGAGAAGAATATCTGTGGGGGGAGAGGTTCTTCCCCTTCCCCCCTTTGGGGGCTAAGGTTGGAGGAGGAAAAAAAAGGCAGAGCTTGAGCGTCCTGAGGCCTGGAAGAAGAGAGCTTTATGAATAAAGATGGGGTGAAAGAGCTATTGATAAAGCCAGTCAGGGCAGTGCTGGAATTTTTCTTTTGATTTTTGAAAGGCAGTGGGGTTACGTGACTTGCCCAAGGTCACACAGCTAGGTAATTATTAAGTGTCTGAGGTCAGATTTGAACTCAGATCATCCTGACTCCTGGGCTGGGGTTCTATCCACTGCGCCACCTAGTTGCCCCCACAGTGCCAGAATTTCTAATCATTCAATCAGTAAACATTTATTAAGCCTTCTGCTACTACTTGGCACACAGGCAAACAATCTTGGGTTCCCCAGGTAGGTCCTCTCTGGGTCTGTACCTGAAGCCATCCCAGTTTGTTAGAGCTGGCCAAGCCTTCACAGAGCCCAGGGAGGCTGCTCAAGTAGACACTGACTTAGGTTGAAATTACCTTGTCTTTAGAAAGAAAAAAAATGATGTTAATAAGTTTCAACCATAAATCAAAAGTAAAAGTAAACACATAAAAAGAAATCATAAAGTATATATGAAAACATAAACTTCATGTAATTTGCTAAAATAAAAAGGCTCTGCAAAAAGAGGGATAGACTAAGCAAAAACTTTCCCCATCCTATCTCTTTCTGCTCTTTTCATTTGTGCATTTAACAGACTTTGGGGCTGTTTTTTTAGACTTGCATGTTTGATATATGATTTGTTTTCTCTTACTTGTTTGATGTTTTCTTGAATCTCTTTTTCATGTTTGTTGCTTTTTTGTGGTGGGATAATATTCTACTCTGTTGACAAGCCACAACTTATTTAGCCATTCCCATTTGTTAGACAAGATTCTATCTCCAGATATGAAATTATTTTCTGGTTTCTTCTCAGTATTGTTTATCAGGGCTATCACTTCTGCCAGGGACCAACATGAATGATATAAATCCAACTTGATTTTCAATTTCTGCCACACTTTATATTTTTTAAAATGAAGATTGTACTGACTGACGGCAATCTTTCCTTTTGTAAATGAAAAAACTGAAGTTGGGCCAATGTGTCAGAAAAGTGGCAGAGATTTTAAAAAGAAAGCCTTTACTGGCTTTCTGAAGATAGATGTTCAGCTTTAAAAATTCAAAATATACTCTTTGAACTAGGGGGATAATGGGCGTTCTCAGGGGAGATCTTTACAACTCATAACATTTAATAAATAATGGTTAAACTACTTTCCAGAATGACAAGATTTAAATTTTGGAGATAACCTTAGAGATCTTTAGTTCATGAGAAAAGTAAGGCTCAGAAAGTCATATGACTTATGACTTATTTGTTTTAAATTTTTTAAATTGGATTTTTAAAATTATCAAGCAATTGCTTTTCCTTCCTTTCACCTTCCTCCAGGAGAATAAGCATAAGTTCTTTTCAAAAATTATCAGGCATTCATTTTTTTCCCTCTCTTACCTGATTTCTATCTTTCCCCACCCCCCACCCCAGAAAAAAAAAAAACCAGAACCCTTGCAACAAATATGAATAGTTGAGAAAACATATTCCATATTGGTCATTATAAAATGCATATGCCTCATTCTGCATAGCAGCCTGTCACATCTAGTGGGAGATGGATAACATTCTTCTGCAATTGTCATTTCTTGTTCAGAATTTTTAAGTATTTCAGAAATGTTTTCCTGCTTCTGCTTACTGTACTTTGTAATCCTCCAAGCAAATCTTCCATTTTCTTCTGAAACTATTCTTGTTCTTTTGTTTTATGTTGTTTGTTTTAGCAAGGCAGTGGGATTAAGTGATTTGCCCAAGAGGTCACACAGGTAGGTGATTATCAAGTGTCTGAGGCTGGATTTGAACTCAGGTCCTCTTGACTCCAGGGCCGGTGCTCTATTCACTGTGCCACCCAGCTGCCCCTGAAACTATCTTTTTTCAGTGAATAAACAGAGACTTAACTTTATGGTAATAAGTAGCAAAGTTGGGGTTTGAACACAATTCTCTGAATTGATTTTGTCTAATATATTATATTGCCAGTTTTGTTGTTTTGATCTAGAACTAAGCCATATCTGTGTTTTTTTAGTAGGACAATATTTTTAAACTTGTTAACTCAAGATTTTTTTAAAAATTCAATTTTATCAGTTCCACATACTCTCCATCTTCCCTGTCTAGCCATTGAGAAATCAAGAAAAATAAAACCTACCACATAGATGTATAGACTTGGGGGCAGCTAGGTGGTACAGTGCATAGAGCACTGGCCTTGGATTCAGGAGTACCTGGGTTCAAATCCAGCCTCAGACACTTAATAATTACCATGGGCAAGCCACTTAACCCCATTGCCTTGCAAAAAACAAATGTATAGACGTGCAAAATAAATTTCTTCATTAGCCATGTTCCTTTCCCACTCCCTCAAACGAGAAGCAGCAAAAAATAGAAGAAAATTTCCTTTAATTGTTCCACCTGGAGGTTGGATAGTATATTTCATTGTGGGTCTTTCAGAATTGTGGCTGGTTATTGTGGTAATTAGAGTTCCTAATCTTTACATTATTGCTATCACTGTGTAATCTGTTCTCCTGGTTCTGCTTACATGACTTTGCATCAATTTGCATAAGTCCCCACAGGGTTATCTGAAACCATCCCCTTCACATTAATTCCATCACATTCATATTCCATAATTTGTTCAGACCTTTCTTAGTTGTTGAACATCTTGTGAGTTTCCACTTCTTTGCTATGGCAAAAATTGCTGCTGTAAGTATTTTTAAACCCATGGGTCCTTTTCCTCTTTCTTTGATTTGTGTGGAATGCAGACCTAGAAGTGAGCCAAAGACTCTGTATATGAACTTAGAACTTTCAGATAAGGTCTTTGAAAGCAGGAACTTTTTTTTTAAAATCTTTAGCTCCTGCCACACAATGACATTAAATAAGATGTTTCTTTGGTTGGTTGATTGGGGACAATATGTTATTTTTTTTAATTGAAATTTTGTTTTAATTTTTCAGTTATATACAGTGGCAGATTTTCCACATTTATTCATTGGCAAATTTATGAATTCCACATTTTTCTACCATCCTCCCTTCCTTCCTATCTCCCCATGGTGGTGAACAGTTTGGTAAAAGTTGTTCATGTGTATTCCTCTTTAACATATTTGCATATTAGTCCTGCTGTGAAAGAGGAATTAGAACTAAGAGGGAAGAAAAAGCTATGAGGGAGAAAGGAAAACTATAAAAGAAGTTTTAAAAAAGTGAACATAGTCTGCCTTGCTCTGCATTCAGACTCTAGTTCTTTTCTCTGGATGTGGCTGGCATTGTCCATAGCAGGTGTCTCAGAGTTGTCCTGATCTCTGAATTGCTGCGAAGAGCTGATCATAGTTGGTCATCTCACAGTGTTATTAATGTGTACAGTGTTCCCTTGGTTCTGCTGCCATCATTCAGCATCAGTTGATGTAAGTCTTTCCGGGCTTCTATAGAGGAGGACAATATGTTTTAAGAAAATGACAGTAAAATAGACTCAGAATAATTTGATGTTGGTGGGATAATTATGTAAAATCCTGATTCTGTTTATTTCCTATTTCCACTTGGAGTAATTATGCAAATAACTAGAATTCCTGCTGCTTAAAATTCTAGGGAAAGACTAAGAAAGAATCACTAAGCTACCATCCTGAGATCTTTCCAAGCCATTGTTGACTTTCAGACTGAAGATAAAAGAAAAGGAAAGGGGGAGGGTAAACTGAAAAGACCCCATTCAGTTATTTATCTTTTTGTTGATTGTGTTCTGGGCACTAAAGAATGAATTGGATGCAAAGTTAATGAGATGAGGTTAAAGTGGAAATGAAAATTTTGAAAAATGAAATTTAAAAACCATATTCTAATTCTAAATCACTTGAAATTCACCTGAACCAATAAAATTGGTGTTATAATTTGGGGGAAAGGTTAATTCTTGCTCATTTTTAGTGTTTCCCTAAAAACCCTCGAAGATCTCATGGTATCTGGTGAATTTTAGAGTCATCTGTGTTTTAGTGAATTGAACTCAGGTCTTGGAATCAGAAGGACCTGACTTTGGATCCCCACTCAGACTAGCAGTGTGACCCTGGGCTAATCATTTTACCTGTGTCTCAGTTTCATGATCTGTAAAATGGGGATAATAATATCAATCTTCTAAGATGGGTATGAGGTTCAAATGAGTTTCATGTTTTTAACCTTTAAAATACTCTATAAATGCTAGGTATTAGTGCTTTGTCTAAGCTGTATAAATCTATAATAATTTGCCATTTGTGCTTATTGAGGAATATTTGGAATACCTTAATTTTGAATCATGTATTTGGATCGTTTATCTCATTTCTGTAGATGTACCATAGGTCACTACCTATTCTTGCCTGCTTTGGCCTCTTCGGGCCCCTCTCCAGGGTGCTGAGTTCTTTCTCTTTTTCTCATAACATCCAGAGGGTGCCTAATTTGTGTCTAGTTGGTTTAACATGTAGAAAGCATGCTTATCAGATTTGGAGAGGGCACCACAAGACAGATTCCCAAATGTATGTCTAACATGGTGCCAACCATAATTCCTATTAGGTTTGTGAGGGTATGTGTTTGTGTGTATACATCATTTTGGGCCCCAGAAGGCTTCATGGATGAGCTAGCATTTGAACCAAGTTGTATGGATGAGGGGGAAGGGGGGAGATAGCGGTAGGATTTTGACCAGTTGAAGGGGGGGCGGAGCTATTAGATGGCGTGAAGATGCTGAAGTTGAAATGCTTGATGCATGTACTTTGAGGGGTTGCTTTAAATAGCTAGCTAGAAGCAGAGCTCCAGAAGAATTTCTAGTCCTTCATGTAATTGGGTTTAGAATACCCCTTCCTTCTTTCAACCGAGGTTACACAAATCTTTGAATATTAAATCCGTGCTTTACCGGTGAATGCCAGGACTTTTCCTTTTCAGTATCCAGCTTTAATATAAGTGAAAGATCCTCTTCAGATGTTTGTGGGATGCCTTTGACATTTGCTCAGTGAATGAGTGTTTGAAAGACTGCAGTCAGGGAATAAGTCAATTGTGGTTTAAGATAGGTTCTTTTTTTTTTTTCTTTTTTTAAATTTATTTTTTATTCTCATTTTGTACAAATGTTTTTTTACATTAATAAAATATTCTTGTTTACAAGTAAGCAACCCCCCCCCCCCATGAATATAGATAGACTTGCTTGGGCGAAAAAAGTAAAGGGGAGAGAAAAAAAATTAAAATTAAAAAAAATAATAGTAATAATTGTAGGTATGGCCAGGTGGCGCAATGAACGAAGCACCAGTCCTGGAGCCACGAGCACCCGAGTCCATATCCAGCCTCGTAAACCCAAAAATCACCCAGCCATGTGACATGCAAGCCACCTGATCCCCACTGCCCTGCAAAAACAAAAAAAGAAGGAAAAAAAAGACCCAAAATAAAATAAGATAGTAATAATAGTAGGGGTGGCTGGGTGGCAGACAGAGCATTGGCCCTTGAGCCAGGAGCACCTGGGTCCAAATCCGGCCCCAGACACCCAAAGATCACCCTGCTATGTGGCCCCAGGCAGGCCACCCAGCCCCACTTGCCCTGCACCCTCCCCCAAATAATCATAACAAACAATGTGCTTGAGTCTTTGTTCCAAAACCATCAACTCTGTCATGGGTGGATCTCATTCTTTATGATAAGTCCATCACAAAAGTTACTTCCATATTTTTCCAACATTGCCACTGCTGATCGCAACTCCCTCCTTTCTTACTTCTCCACTACCATGTACTCTATTTTCTCTCTCCTTTCACTCTGACTCTGCTGTAGGGTCGCTGAGTGGCACAGCAGACAGAGCCCTGGTCCTGGGGCCAAGAAGCCCTGAGCCCCCATACCACCCCTTAGGCCCAGAATCCACCTGGCCCTGTGGTCCTGGGCAGGCCATCCAATCCCAACCCCTTGCAAGAAGTAAAAAAGAAAATGTGTTATATCTGACCACTGTCCCCCCATGGTCCATCCTCTCCTCCTTTATTCACATCCCCCCCCTTCCCCCTGCTCCCCCCTCCTTCTTACTCCAGATGTCTATAGCCCATTGAGTATATTTGCTGTTTCCTCTCCTAGCCACCTCTGATGAGAGCAAAGGTTCCCTCATTCCCCCTTGCCTCCCCCCTCCCATATCACTGCAATAGCTCATTGTAATAAAAAAAAAATATTATGTGAAATATCTTGGACTATTCCCCCTCTCCTTTTTCTTTCTCCCATTCCATTTCCCTTTTTTTTCCTATTGACTCTATTTTTACACCATATTTTATCTTCGAATTCAGCTTTCTCTTGTGCTCCAACTTTAAAAGCTCCCTCTACCTGCTCTATTAACTGAGAAGGTTCATATGAATATTACCAGTATCATTTTTCTATACATGCAGTTCATCCTCATTAAGGCCCTCATATTTCCCCCTTCTCCTCCAATCTCCATGCTTCACCTGAGTCCTGTATCTGAAGATCAAACCTTCTGTTCAGCTCTGGCCATTCCAAAAGGAACATTTGAAATTCCCCTGGTTCATTGAAAGTCCATCTTTTTCAAGATAGGTTCTTAAATGCAAAACGGAGTTTCCCTCTTGGAGCTTTAAACTTATTACCCAAAGTGGTTGGATTTTGATTTTGGTCTTTTGTCTAGTGATGAATTCCTAGATTGTGACTGTGTCAAAATTGAGATAAAATCTCAGATTCTAGAATAATTCCCTGGTTGAGCTGGGTTTTTTTGGGGGGGGGATTGCAAAGCAATGGGCTTAATTGACTTGCCCAAGGTCACACAGCTAAGTATTTAAATGTCTGAAGCCGGATTTGAACTCAGGTCCTCCTGATTCCAGGACCAGTATTCTACTGTGCCATCTGGTTGCCCCAGTTGGTCTGCTTTTATAGATGGAGAATCTCCTGAGGTTGGTGACTTGTCCATGGCTCACACAGATGATCTGGTGCAGAGACATTGAACCAAGATCTCTCCTCTGATCACACTTGTCTCTCACTCTCCTGCCACAGTTACACTGCTGAAATCAAACTGGAAACTGTTTTGTTACAATTGACTTATATAGAATCTTTAAATAATATGTCTCCTTTGATGGGGACTCCTATTCTCTTCCTAGGTTGAGGTTTACTCATTTTGTACAACCATAACATCTCTCAGAACCAGAACTTTGGTTGCAGCAGGTTGTCAAATAATTGGCAGCTGGGACCCCAAGTTTATGCCCACCCTTTGTTTATGCAAAGGCTTTGGGGGGCAGTGTTAACTTTTCAGGACTGGGCATATAGGGTTATGATTCTGAAAGTGGGTTCCATACTAAGAACTCAGTCTGTAGAGGAAAAAGAAGAGGTAGGATGCAAGTAGGATCCAGCCCCAATTCAGGAAAGAAGGCAGAGATGCAGACAGGAGGCTATCGAGGATGATGGACTACATGGTCCTACTGTAAGCAGCATACATGAACTGAGAGCAAAGCCCAGTGCTTACTGTGCATAGTAAGAAACAGACCCACTCCCATATCCTGTGTTGTGATTCCTTAGATTAGAAAGAGCAACCAGTGGGTGATTTCTTGTGATTGGATTGGGGAAGAGAGTTGTAGAGATTGTCCCATGGGATCTTTCCTCTTCAGGTTGATTTTTTTCTGCCTTTGGTCTTCTCTCAGGAGAGGGGTGTCTTGATTGCCAGACTGTATAGTTGTATCACCTGAGGTATAGCATATCCATATATAATAAAATAAGGAAAATGCAGATAACACCAGAAAAAGTTGGCTAGGATACTTCAGTGTGTCACTAGGTTTGATACAGATTTTTTCCTTGATGGTTACCTTCTTGAAATCTTCCTTTAGGGCATATAGGTATGGGAAGTCATGGCGTATATGCTGGTGAGGGAGCCCAGGCGATCAGTGATGGTCCCAATGGGCAAGGCACAGTGGTGGGCAGGTCTGGTACAGTACTGAAGACCTGCTGGTCAGGGCCAGGAAACCCAGGGTGTAAGGACTGGGTAGGGACTAGTTCCAACTGTGAGAATTAGGGAAGATCAGCAGGGATCTACATGAACCATTTTATCCTTGACAAGAAATGAATGACCCATTTTTGATTTAGGTAATGATTTTGGGTAATGATTTTAGCACAGATATTTAAAGATAAATTTTCAAGGTTAATTTAGACATTAAAGGTAGCCATAGTTACCTAGAATATAATTAGCTAGAATAATGCCCTTGGAATCATAAAGGCATGGATTCAATTCCTGCCTCACAAATTTTCTAGCAGTGTGATCGTGGATAAATTAGTTAACTTCTTAGTCTCAAACTACTCCCTCCAATTTCTTTCCTAAGTAATAAATGAGTTATTGATTATAAACCAATGGCCAATGAAGGTCAAATTGGAAAGAACAGGTCCTTGATGTGTTGTGAATTTTGTTTATTGTCTTGTAATTGTTTTATGTTCTTTTCATTCTAGTGAATGTTTATTTTTCCTATTTTTCTTTTGTCTTTCTTTAGTTAGTGATAACTTCCCCAGCCCCCCTTTTTATGAGTTATTCGGTTACTTCATATGATTTCTTGTAATAGAGATCATTGGCATTGATTTTAAAAGACATTAGTTAATATGTCACTCAACTAGAGTGTCTTTCGTTGGGTCCTTGCTAAAAACAGTGACTTTTTGGGTCATTCTGCAGAGTGGAAAGTAGGATTTATCTGTAGATTATTGAGGTAAAATTCATGTAATTCATAGGAGTTGGAAGGGGTTTTCCAAGTCATCTAATCCAGCCCACACCCAGATCTTTAGTCCCCTTTTCTTACTTCCTTAGTTGTGAGCTAACTTCTGCTCTGAGACCTCTGTTCCAGAGGTAGCCCTGATATGTTTGGACAGCTGGAAATTTTCAGAAACTTTTCTTTAGAGTCAAAGTTTCAAGTCCTATACTTTCCCCTTTATGCCAGACAGAATATTCCTTCCATTTGACAGCCAGCCTGAATACTTGAAAACTGCAGTGATATTCTGTCCTTGTACCCTCCCTCCCCTGCTTCTCCTGTCTTTTTTTTTTTGAGCAAAACTTCTTTAGTTAGTTTTCTTTTTCAACCTCCCCACCTGTGGTAACTTGGCCAATTTCCTCACTAGTGTGGTTATCCTTTGGTACTCACTAGCTTATTTGTCTCTGTCCTTCTAAAACAGACCCCAGAACCATTTAAATTACCACCATATTAAACTAGTCTAATGAAGATAACACATTCATTTTGGATCCAACAGTGAGTTGGGCCTCATATCAACATATATCTGCATAAAAAGCCTTTCCAAGACTTGTTCAGCTCAAACAAGTCAGTATCTGTTTCTGGGCAATACTCAATAAAATTTGATAAGCCAACCTGCCACCTTGCTGCTCACTCAGGTTGAACTTGTGGTCCTCTGGAACCCCGGGGTCTGGCTCACCCTTGGTTTTCTGTCTTTCCCTCTCCTTTGGCTTCTTGAATCCAACTACAGGATGTTACTTTGGCACTCCTAGAGTCTGTTGATCTTTTTGGATCCTGATTTTTGTCATTCATTAATCTAGCATATTAGCTCTCCTTCCCTAATTAGCCAATTTAATAAACGTGCTTCCCTCTCTGCCTTCATGCAAGCTCTCATCTGGAAAATGGGAATAATAGCACTTTCCTCTCAGGGTTGTGGAGCAAATGAAATAAAAGTGTCAGACACACAGTAAGTGCCTATATAAATATTAGCTATTGTCTTTATCCATATTTATAAAGATACGGCACAGGCATGGTCAGCGCCAGAGGTCTACGATGCTCTGGATTCCAGATCTTTTAGGTTGACTTTGATATCAACATGGTTTGGGCAGTCAATTTACCGTTTTTGTGCCTGCGCCAGCTTTACTGTCATCCAATCTATAGTTTTGTCCATGAGGGTTTGTTTTTGATTTTTTTTTGGCAAGGCAGTGGGGTTAAGTGACTTGCCCAAGGTCACACAGCTAGGTAATTATTTGATTTGAACTCAGTAGCTCCTGACTCCAGGGCTGGTGTTCTATTCATTGTGCCACCTAGCCACTCCTGTCCATTAGGTTTTTAAGAGAACCTTTATCTTTGATGTTCTAAAAAAATCAAATAGATGATAGCTGTAGCTGTGACAGCCCTTGAGCCTCTAGATTAGTCTAGTAACCCTGTCAGAAAAGGAAATAAAGCCAGTCTGCCATGACTCTTCTTAATGAATTGATATGAATGTATTTATAACGTTTTGTAAAATTTAAAGCACTATCTAGATGTCATTCTTTTCTGTCAGGGATGATGTCTCACTTTTCTTAGTGTTCACAAACCATCCCATTAATCTCATCTAAAATTTCCCCAGTTATTGTTGTCAGTCTCATCTGTTTATAATGTCTTATGTCTGGGTCTCTTCGACTGCCTTTTAGAAGGATGGGTCGATGGGGGTGCTTTGTCACAAGGTCACCCTGGTTTGTATTGGGTAAGCCTTATTATAGACTTCCCTAATAGCAGAGAAGTGCAGCTGGGAGCCACAAATGCAATTACTACCCACAGATAGCCATCTATCTGAACAGCCGTTCAGCCAACTTTTTCAGAGTTTGGTGTTCTGGGTTGTCTTTTGGGGATGTCTGCTAGAGGCAGTTTATCTTTTTTATTGATATTTTATTTTTCCAAACATGTTATGAGAGTTTTTCAACATTCATCCATATGCCTACATATAGTTTTAAGTTATATAATTTCCTCCCACCCTTCCTTCCCAGCCCCCTCCCTTCAGCGGTGAACAGTCAGGTGAATATTGTACATACACATTTGAGTTAAACATGTTTATAGATTGGTCATTTTTGGTATGAGGAATTAGGATTAAAGGAAAGAAATACATAGAAGTTTTTTTATTTCTTTTTAGAAAGATTGTTTATTTTGAGTTTTACAATCCCCCCCCCCCCCCCCGTTCTTGCTTCCCTCCCCCCATCCCACAGAAGGCATTCTGTTATTCTTTACATTGGTTCCATGGTATACACTGATCTCAGTTGAATGTGATGACAGAGAAATCATATCCTTAAGGAAGAAAAATAAAGTATAAGATAGTAAATTTACATAATAACAGTTTTTTTTTCTAATTTGAAGATCTTTGGTCTTTGTTCAAAGTCCACAATTCAGGGGCAGCTAGGTGGCTCAGTGGATAAAGCACTGGCCCTGGAGTCAGGAGTACCTGGGTTCAAATCTGGTCTCAGACACTTGATAATTACCTAGCTGTGTGGCCTTGGGCAAGCCACTTAACCCCATTTGCCTTGCAAAAAAAAAACAACTAAAAAAAAAGTCCACAATTCTTCTCTGTATACAGATGGTATTCTCCATTGCAGACAGCCCAAAATTGTCTCTGGTTGTTGCACTAATGGAATGAGCAAGTCCATCAAGGTTGATCATCACCCCCAGGGTGTACAGTGTTTTTCTGGTTCTGTTCATCTCTCTCAGTATCAGTTCATGCAAATCCTTCCATTCTTCCCTGTATTCCCATCCCTCCTGGTTTCTAATAAAACAATAGTGTTCCATGACATACATATACCACAGTTTGTTAAGCCATTCTCCAATTGAAGAATATTCACTTAATTTTTTGCCACCATAAACAGGGCTGCTATAAATATTTTTGTACAAGTGATGTTTTTACCCTTTTTCATCATGTCTTCAGGTTATAGACCCAGTAGTGGTATTGCTGGATCAAAGGGTATGCTCATTTTTGTTGTCCTTTGGGTATAATCTCAAATTGCTCTCCAGAAAGGTTGGATGCGTTTACAGCTCCACCTACAATGGAAATACATAGAATTTTTTTTTTATTTTTATTTTTTTTTTAGTTTTTGCAAGGCAAATGGGGTTAAGTGGCTTGCCGAGGCCACACAGCTAGGTAATTATCAAGTGACTGAGGCTGAATTTGAACTCAGGTACTCCTGACTCCAGGGCCAGTGCTCTATCCACTGTGCCACCTAGCTGTCCCAATACATAGAAATTTTTAAAAAAAGTGAATGCAGTGTTCATTTGGAAGGTTTTTGGTTTTGATTTTTCTTCCTCTGGATGGGGTTGTCCATAGCCAGTCTAATAGAGTTGGCCTAGCTCTCTGGACTGCTGAGAGGAGCTGCATCCATTCTAGTTGATCATCTCACAATGCTGTTGTTAATGTGTACATTGTTCTCTTGGTTCTGCTCCCTTTGCTCAGCATCAGATCCTATAATTCATTCCATGTTTCTCTAGAGTCTGAACCATTCGTGGTTTTTTATAGAACAGTAGTATTCTATAACAGTCACATACCATAACTGGTTAAACCATTCCCCATGGATGGGCAGCCCCCCCCCCCCATTTCCAATTCTTAGCCATCACAAAAAGAGCTGCTATGAATATTTTGGAAAATGTGGGACTTTGCCCATTTTTTTATGGTTTCTTCTGGATATAGTAGAGGCAGTTTATCTTGAGCACTTTCTTCAAGAAGAGCTAGAAGGCCCTGGGTGAACTGAGCAAGCTCACAACAACGAAGGTGATTCTTCTTTTAAACATATGGAATGCCTGGTTTTAAAAAGCATTTGATTTGCAAGGGGGAAATGCAGATGTAGAGGCTTTCTTCCATCATGGTGTCTGCCATGTCTGTATTAAAGTGATGTAAACTTCTTGTTAGATGATTCATTGAGATGCCTCTGGTCAGGAATCCTGGGAGGAATGATCAGGTCTGCTGGTCACATGGTCACTTGATCAAAGGGAGCCATCAAAAGGGAAGGTGTTGGCTCGTCAGAGATTGCTCGCCATAGTTTGGGGCTGTCCCACTCAGGCTCCAGATGAGAGTAAGAGAGGAGTCAGCCAGTCTTGTGTAGGAAGTCAGTATCTGCCTCTTACATTGGAGCTGGGGATTCCCTGGGCAGCCCAGGGAGCGCATTCTGGCATAGGGAGCAACCTTTTCAAAGACATGGTGGGGGGAGACAGAAGATCATGTACAGGGAACACTGGAGCCTGGAACCTATTGGTGATGTTTGAATTGCCAGGCTTAGGAGCTAGTATACTATTCTCAAGGTGACAGGGAACCTCTAGATCAGGTGTTTCCAACTTGTGGCCTGTGGGCTTTATGCAGCCCTCAAAGCCCATTCATGCAGCATCATTATATTTTATTATTATACCCAAAGGAGAGAAAGGGACATAGCCACAAGATGTCACAGAGGTGGTGGATATGTGGTTAGGGTGCTCCTGCATTCTCAGGGATGACATACGTTGATGCCTGGACAGAATGAGGCAAGTTGGGAATAGAGGGAAAAGATGAGTTCTGTTTTGGACAGGTTTAATTTGAGGTACTGAGGCATAATCCAAGAGGACTTGTTACATGGATGAGGAGGTAAGAAGGCCAAAGAGGAGAATTGAATCCATGGGAGTTGATGAGATCGCCAAATGAGAAATTAGCAGGAGAAGAGAGAACCCATGACAACCTTGGGAAACCCAAGTTATTCATGTGAATCAGGGGAAGAGCTGGCAAAGGAGACTGAGAGACCCAGCAGAACCTAAAGAAAAAAGATCTGGGAGGGGAGTGATGGACAGGGTCAGAGGCTGCAGACTGGTCAAGAAGAATGAAGACCGAGAAAAGGCCATTCATTGGGCAATGAAGAGATGGCCGGTCTCTTTGGGGAGCCCAGCTTCAGTTGAATGAGGAGGTTAAATGCAAGGTGCTTGAGTTTAGAGGAGAGTGAGAAGGAAAGGAAATGGAAGCACTGGATGGTGATGTTTCTTCGAGGAGTTTAGCGAAGAAAGGGAAGGGATGCAGGAGGGGAGCTAGTGGGATGATAGAGTGTTATCGCAATAAATAAGTGGGGTGGCTGAATCAGAGGTAGCAGATGATAGAGATCATGTTGATAGGCTGCAGTAAAACAGCCATTAGATGGGGAGAGATGGAGTGACATGATAGAAGGTGCAGAGTCTGCTGGAGAAGATGGAATGGCATCAGCTGTGTCTGCAGTGAGATTTGCCTCAGCAAGAATGGCCACCTCTTCACATGAGAGACATCTGAGTGATGGGAATGAGGAGGGGAGACAGAACGCTTGTGGGATGGCCCCAGGTTTTTGAAGTATCAGGCAAGGCCTTCAGCTGAGGAAATGGAGGTGGGGGGGGCGAAGGATGAAAAAATTTGAACTAGCTTCTGTAGTGATTAGGGTAATGAATCCATTAGGGCCCAATAAAAGGATTTTTTGGCTGCACTGAGGGCTCTGTTGAGATTCTGTAGGGTAAATTTGGAGTAGATTTACTCTGTATGGTTTCATGGTTCTCTGGCTCATTTTTTTTTTTAACAAGGCATGGGTTTAAGTGACTTGCCCAAGTTCACACAGCTAGGTGTCTGAGGCCGAAGTTGAACTCGGGTCCTCTTGACTCCAAGGCCAGTGTTCTATCCACTGCGCCACCTAGTTGCCCCCTCTTCTCTGGCTTGCTTGAGCAGCATGCCAACAGGACAACTGTAATCCAAGGTGGGGTTTTGGCAAGGTGTGGTTAGTGATGGGTAAGGGTCTGATGTGTAAAGGAGAGGCCAGAATTGAATTGTTCATCTAGGGGGGTGAGAGGAGCATGTAGCCAGTACACCTTTGAGAGAACTTTGGAGTGGAAGGATTGAAGATCATGGTAAAGCAGAAAGAATAAAAGCATTTGCAGAGGTTATGAATGTGGGGGTATGCTGTGCATGGGTGATGCCTGTTTCAGTGTGTAGCTGGGGAGTGTGAAAGATTAGGTCCCAATAGAGTTGAGGAACTTGGGAACAGAGAGTGAGGGAAAATCAGCTGAAAGCTGCAGTCCCCAGGATGAGGGCAGGGAGTCCATCCGGAGGAGAGAAAGACTGCCAGCCAAGCACAAACATCTTTGAGAGAGAAAGGAATTTGTCTCAGGGGTTCGATCATTGGATGCTAAATTTGGAATGAGTGACTCTCAAGGAAGCTGAGTAATGATAGGAGAGGAAGAGTCTGGAAGTGCCAGTGGGAAGCAGATGGGGAACCTGACTCCCCCATCATTGGTGGTGTATTGAGGGGGATGAGTGAAAGCAGAACTGGAAAGAGGGGCCAGGGAGGAGAGAGTCATGAAGGAGAGAAAGGGAGAAAGGAAGAGGGGAAAGGGGGAAGCTGGGTCGTTCCAGGGGAATGAATATGATTGGGGGTTTGAGGGAAAGGAGAAGAGAAAATAATGGACTGAGCAGTAGGGCTCAGAATCTCTGGGATGGGTAAGTCTTAATCATGAAGGAGATTGTGAGTGGCTAGAGAGAAGTCACCCGAGGGAGGCAGATGATCAGACTGGCTGCTCAGGGACTTTCCTTGAGGTAGGAGGTGGAGATGTGGAATCCTGGAAAGTCCAGGCATCCAGACAGCTAACAGGCAGGAACTGGGAATGAGGGCTGGTCTGATCCAAGAAAGGTCTCTGATCCTGGAGAAGGTCTCGGGATGAGTCCAGGGGCTTGACTTTGATCTTCCTCTCTGCCGCTTTGTAGCTCTTTTGGGAATAGGGAAAGGAGCTGGACCTATGATTTTACTGGCCTGGTGCAGCAGATCTCTAGCTCTCTGTACCTGGACCCCCGTGGGTTCCCATGACGCTTTCAGAGGGTCCTCAAATGTATTTTCATTGTAGTACTAAGATATTAAATCAATACATATAACCCACATAAACAGATCTTCGAGAGTGTAATGGAAATCAGAGGCCCAAAAGTTTGTGAACCACTGGTGAAAGAAATTATCTCCTGCAGCTTTCAAGGTTTAGCCAGGGTTCAAGGGAGCCCCTGGGACCACATTCTGCTTTAGAAAACCAGGTGCACACTTGGCGTATGGTATTTTTATTTATTTTGTTAAATGTTTCCCAGTTAGGTTTTAATCTGGATCTGGGGCCATGTTGAAACTCGACCTTAGTGAACCTAGAACAAAACTCTCTTGCCAATTAAAGTGTCTTTGGAAAATGTTGAACAAAATAAGCATAAAAGTGGTACAACATAGAAAATGTTCATTTGTGTTTTTCAACGTCAGTTTGTGCCAGCCAAGATGATACAGGGCTTCCTGTCTTTACAGCCACCTCACTATCTCCACTGTAGCCCATCCTCTTACACCATTCATGATAGGGTAGATTACTTAACCTTTCTGAACCCCAGTTTCCTCATTTTTAAAGAATTAATAGAATTTGAGTTATTACCTTACAATAATGTTGAGTGGAAAGAATCTGTTTCTGATTGATAATTGAATTGCTTTTGAACATGATAGGAGAAATTGTAAAGAATTATGGGGGGGCGGCTAGGTGGTGTAGTGGATAAAGCACTGGCCCTGGAGTCAGGAGTACCTGGGTTCAAAATCCGGTCTCAGACACTTAATAATTACCTAGCTGTGTGGTCTTGGGCAAGCCACTTAACCCCATTGCCTTGAAAGATCTAAAAAAAAAATTATGGGAAGAAGGAACTTCTCAAGTTAGACACAAGTTTACCTTCTAAAAGTTGGAAAATTAGAAGTTTCAATAAATTTTCCCATAATATTTTGGAGGCATATTCTTTTTAAACATGAAATGTAATAGAAATGTCATTATTTGTAATAAAGTTAGAGACTACAGGATTGAGAGGTCCTGGGTTTAAAGTCATGGGTTGCCACTCAGTGATCCTTGAGTCATTCATTTCATCTCTGAACCTCAGTCTCTCAATTTCTAAAATGGATGTTGACACATTTGGCCTTATTGCTTTGTGGCACTTTAGGAACATCACTTCATATTCTTGGCCTCAGCTTCCTCTTCTGTAAAAATTGGACTAGAAGACTCCAAAGTTCTTCCTACCTGTAGTTCTGTGATCCTATAAATAGAAACACTTGAAGAAGAATTGATTACAGGATGTCGAGGTAGCCCTAAAGTCCTTTGGAGACTCAGGCCTTGGAAGGTCAGCAGGGCTGGTTAGGTCCCATTCTGTACATATATTATTTCATTTGCTCTTCCCAACCATCCTAGGAGAGCCTAGACATTAAAGTGGGTTGAAACCTGAGAAATCATCTGGACTAGTTCCCGAGATTGGAAGAGGCCGGACTGGAAAGCAGGTCTCTTTAATGGGTAGTTTATTTTCTACATGGCAGGGTCTGGGCCAAGTCTTAAACTCAGGTCTTCACTTGTCTTCTGGGGGTAGTCAAATGCAAGCTTTCGTTTTTAAGCAGACATTTAATTATTCAAGAATATTTTTCCTTCCAATTTTTAGAAAAATTATGTCTATTAAATCAATATCTTGGTTTAATATATTAAAGTTATGTTGTAAGAGTGTTGATCTTATTTTCTAATACATTTTAATCCTTGTTTTATAGGTAATCTATCCTGAGCATTCCAAACTTAGCGATAAAGAAGTAAGTCTTCATCTTTTTCTCCTTTTCATTTGTTTGATTCCTTGGCAGCACATAAACCTTTTGTTTTCTTTTCCAGAAAACGAATATTTGCTATCTGTCTTTTCCAGATTCGAATTCAGGTAATACTTTTGTTGCATTGCTCTAAATGGGTGTGTTTAGTGTGGAGGTGGGAGCTTGCCTGGGAGAAATGCAGGAATGGAGCTCAGTTGGGTCAGGCCCTTTGTGGCCTCCACTTGAAACCAAGGAACTGAGATTGTCTGTTACTTTTCGGCAGTTCTCAGAGGAACATATTGTTTGATTTCACTTTAATTTAAAGAATACATCGTTTCCATGGTGCTTTTAGGAATAGAGTTAGGCATCCTGAAATCCAGAGACCACAGACTGGACAAGTTCATGGAGTTGCTGCAGATGGACTCAGGTTTAGATGGGTGTCCTATCCTTGCCATGAGTGGGTGGCCTTCAGGCTGGAGCCTGGGCAATCAGAGACCAATTAAACCAGAGAGTGGTGAATCCCATTAAAGGCATGTTCAGCCAGGAAGCATGTTACTGGACTGTCCTCCCTGTGTGTGGTCTGGGCTGTTGACAGCTTTCAGCTCCCTCCAAGCTGACAAGGATAAACCTGCTCATTGCAGGACAGCACTCAGTGAAACGGACATATTTTAGAACTGTTTGTGCTGGCTGCTACTTATACATTGAAAGAATTCTATAATAAGAATTTTTTGTCTTGGATTTGGGGGTCTTGGAGACCATTTTGGTTTTATTTATTAATTCAATAGTTTTTTTGCTTTCGATTTTAATGATTTCTCCTTTAATTTTTAGAATTTCTAATTTGGTATTTAATTGGGGATTTTTGATTTGTTCTTTAATTTTTTTAGTTGCATATTTAGTTCATTGATTTCTTCTTTAAGAATTTGGGTGCTGTCCCACTGGGTTCATATATATTCAGTATTGAAATGACTTTATTGTCTATGGTACCTTTTAGGAGGATAAAATTTCCTCCCTTATCTCTTTTAACGCTATCTATTTTTGCTGCTGCTTTGTCTGAGATAAGGATTGCTACCCCTGCTTTTTTTTACTTTAGCTGAAGCAAAATATATTTTGCTCCAACCTTTTACCTTTACTCTATATGTATCGCTCTGCTTCAAATGAGTTTCTTGTAAGCAGCACATTGTAGGATTCTGGTTTTTAATCCACTCTGCTATTTGCTTACATTTTAAGGGAGAGTTCATCCCATTCACATTCACATTACTAATTCTTTATTGCCCTCCATGCTATCTTCCCTCTGTTTGTATTTTCCCCCTTTCCCCCCCTTATCAATATTCCCGAATATTTTGTTTCTGAATATCACCCCCTTCAGTGTGTTTGCCCTCCTATATCACACCCTCCCCTTTCTTTTCCCTTCCCTTCCTTTTGTTATTTCCCCTTTTTTCCCCCACTCCCCTTCCCTTTCTCCGTTCCCCCCTCCCCTTTTCCCCTTTTAATACTTGAAAGGTTAGATGTTTTATGAGTTAACTGAGTATGTATAGGTTGACTTTAAGCCAAGTCTGATGAGAAGAAGATTCAGGTGTTTCTCCTCTGCTCCCTTCTTCCCCTCTATTACCATAGTTTTTTTTGTACCTCTTAGTGTAATGAGATTTCTTTTAAGAGGTTTGTTTCATGTGATAGATGGGGAAAAGATCAGGAGACTTTAGAATTGTGCCTGTCTTCTCTCTGCCATCTTGGCCAGAAGTCTGGAGACCATTTTGAACATTCCCTATTTTTTTTTTTTTTTAGGTTTTTGCAAGGCAAATGGAGTTAAGTGGCTTGCCCAAGGCCACACAGCTAGGTAATTATTAAGTGTCTGAGACCAGATTTGAACCCAGGTACTCCTGACTGCAAGTCTGGTGCTTTATCCACTATGCCACCTAGCCACCCCTGAACATTCCCTATTCTTTAACTACATTTTTTTTCATGCTTCCAAATTTTTTTGCTACAGATTTAGAACTTCTTGAAACAGTTTCTTTAATCACTTCTTAAATTAGTCATATAAAATTGTTGTTCCTCTGTGGCCAGGCCTTTTATGGTCTAGTAAAATTTATTGAAAAAAATTAAGAACAATAAATGTGTTAGGTTATTGCCTTTGAGAGATTCTAACAGGGCTTTTGGTCTGTCTTGCCTTTTAATTAAAATGACCTAAATATTTAGAATTTTTGCCTACAAATTAATAACTCTGCTTAGCTTTTATTAAATCAGATAAAATGCATGCTGTGCCTTTGGGTCCTTCCTGTTGGACTGCATTTGCACTTCTGAATAAATGGTCTCAACCCAAGCTGAGTAGGCTCCACGTGAATCCCCCTGGGTCACTGTCAATCCCCGTAGCTTTCCTGGGAGCATCAGCTGATTATTTTGGTACCTTTGACCTTTATGGCAACAAATATGTATGAAGTGACTGCTCTGAATAAAGAAAGGTAGACCAGAATTTACAGTGGGCTTTGGACCCCTGCCGGTTGTGTGACCTGGACACTCATTTCACTTTGACCTACCTCGAACTGTAAAATGGGAATAATAACAGTAGCTAGCACCAAAGTTGTTTTGAGGATTCAATAAGATCACAGTCAAATCATCAAAAGAAAGATCTTTTGTAAAGTGCTTGGCAAATCTTGAAGCACACCATAAATACTGGTTCTTCCTGGTGAAACAAAGACAAAATTATATGTAGTTCCTGCCTTCACAGTCTTTCCATTCTCATACTCCCCCTCCCCAGTGTTCAGAGGAAAGAGCTTAATTGTTCCCTGGGTCCCAAGGCTGAGAGCAAGGTGTCTGAATAACAGTTTAATATTATTTATTCTTAGGTTTTTTGGGATTTTTTGGAGTTTCTTTTGTTAACCCTTTATTCACCCTGTCTACTTAAGGAAGCTCAGACTGAGGTTTGTCTCATGCTCCTTCTTTTTCTTGATTAAAGAAATCTTAGTATTTTGGAAAGATGTGTGATGTCATCTTCTTGCTGAGCTCTTCATGTCATAGGAGACAGTGTCTTGAGTTACTGTGGCCAGAGAATTCTTCACCTCCTGGCAGGTCTGATGTGGAGCCTGTCTGACACTAATGGACCCTTGAGTGGCTGGCAGGAAGTCCATTGCCAGACTGGTCTTGGCCTTTCTAGCCTTGTTCTGCTGACCCAGCCCCTAGCTTCTCCTGGTCATTGGCTTTCCATACCATGAAAAGCCATCCGAACATCGCCTTTTTTTTTTTTGGCTTTGGTTGTTTTTTTTTCATTTAATGGTATTTTATTTTTTTAACCAATTAATGGAAAGATAGTTTTCAGCATTCATTTTTGTAAGATTTTGATTTCCCAATTTTTCTCCCTCCTTTCTTTCCCTCCAAAACAAAAGCAATCTTGTATAAGTTGTGCATGTATAATCATTTTCATGTTAGTCATGTTGTCAAAGAAGAATAAGAACAAAAGGGAACAATCATGAGAAAGAAAAAACAAATAAGAAAAAGTGAAAATAGTCTTTGCTTTGCATTCAGACTCCATTGATTTGTCTCTGGCTGTGGATGGTATTTTCCATCACAAATCTTTTAGAATTGTCTTTGATCACTATTGCTGAGAAGAACTAAGTCTGTCATAGTTCATCATCACACAGTGTTGCTTTTAATGTGCACAATATGTTATGGTTCTGTTCACTTCACTTTGCATCAGTTCATATAAATCTTTCCAGGTCCTTCTGTAATCTGCCTAGAGCATTACTTTAATCAAGACGTAGGACTTAAATAGAAGCATACATTTTCATAGTTAGAATATGTGTGCAGACATAGCTGTTTCTGTTTTTTGGAGGGAGTGGTAAAAAAAAATGATCCTGGCTAGAAGACTGATGAGGTCTTTTCTGGGTTCAGATCGATGATCTTGATCCCCTAAATGAAGTATGGCACCTCTCCCCTATAGTTTGGATGGACAAGTTAAACTTGATCTGTCTTGAAAGCAGGCATCTTGCCATCCTGACAGATGAACATCAGTGCAGGCAGCCAAGAGACCACACATTTGGAATGTGATTTCAATCATTATTCTCTTTTGTGACTCTCTAAACAGCTTGTTGCTCTTCATGTGTTTTATTAAATGGAGGTTGTTATGACTGTGCCAGCTCTGAAATGGATTTACTTTAAAAAAAATCCCCAAATAGCTTTTATTACTATGGAAGGAAACCTAGGAGATGTTTTACAGTCTTCAGAAAACAGTAAAAATGGAGTTTTATTTTCTTTGAAGTTTGCATAAAAAATAGAACATTTTAGAGCAATCACTTACCAAAAAATGTGTATTAGGTAGATGTTATAGGGAAGATTGCATTCAATTTCCAAAGTAGTCTTTTCTTCTCCCTCCTCCTAGCCTTTCTATTTAAAGTAAACACTATTTCCTCTTCTTCCCCATCGCTTAGAGCTGTTAGAAAGATACTTGCCAGGGCCTTCTTCCTTATTGCTCATTAGCAGGATTTGGACCTGGAAATTCATGAGTTCTAATGATACTTGGGAATCCTTGCTGCCTAAGGTATGTGCAGACTGCGAGAAGATGAGATAAATGTTTGCTTTCAACATCTACACATAGTTCTTAGCTCAGTATGGGTGAGACTTAGAGAATGGAGCTCAGTTCCACCAATTCCTTACGAGTGCCTCTCATGTGCTAGATGCTGGCAATACAGTAACAATGATCATCAGACCCTGCCCTTGAGGAACTTACAGTCTCCTGAAAGGATGAGCTGGGGGATCATGGGAAAAACATTTGTGTTCATTACTGAGAAATTTTATTAGAGAATATTGACTGCAACAGAGTTTTATTTTCTTAGATAATACTCCCCATATGTGCTGCTCTTTTTGGGTATTCTTTTTTTTTTTGCAAGGCAATGGGGTTAAGTGACTTGCCCAAGGTCACACAGCTAGGTAATTATTAAGTGTCTGAGGCTGCATTTGAACTCAGGTCCTCTTGATTCCAGGGCACTGTGCCACCTAGCTGCCCCTCTTTTTTGGGTATTCTAAAAGAAACTTTCAAAATAAACACCCCAAATTCCCAGGAATCTGCAAATGGGTTCAAGTCTCCTTAGGTGAGAAATATTCATAAAATGTTCCTGCCAAAATCAGTTCTAAGGCTTAATTGAAAGGAAGGTGCCCCCCAGAGGTAGATCCCATCACTTAAAAGCTCAGAGAAGGTTATAAGAAGATAATGTAGCCATAGTCACTGCCTTCATTTTAATGAATTTATTTTCCATGATGAGGTAAATGTGCAAAACATTCCCCCATTTGAAAAATAAATTTTCTGAAGCCTGTCGCTCATTTAGGTTTATCTAGATGTTTTAATAATATATAAAAAGCAAAATCAAAGCAATTCCTGCTGCATCCACACATACTGCACTATACATATGCAGATATGTTGGATGAGGATTTTCTTGGCTATAAAATAAATAGATTTGCTGTTAATGGTGAAGTTAGAAAAAACATAATTGAGAGCTAAAATTTTGTGATCACATTTAGTAATACCATATATTCTAAAGCAACAGGTTTTTAAATGAACTCTTTAAAGTCTTTTTATAGGCTTTGAATGGAGGAAGGACTATCCCTCTGATCTCTTTGGTCTAGAAAACTTCCAGAGGAGGAAACTTACTCTGCCCATATTGGCTGGCACCTTCTCTGGAACTCAAGCCTTGGAGCAAGACAAGGAGCATTGAGAGCTCAAGGACTTGCCTCAGGTCACCCAGCCTTTTGGACCAGAGGCAGGATTCTACCTCAGGCTCTGCTTCTTTCTGAGGGTGACTCTGGGAACCCCAGCCACACAAAGTCCTGTATTATCCTTGGGAATATGGCTGTATGTCTTGTCCTGAAAGGAAGAACCTCTCAAAACCCTGCCCACTCTAAATTTAGTATTCCTGCTATCCTGAAAAAGTCTTTGTTTCCAATGAAAATACAGTAATTACTAAGTAATCTGTGTGAGAACGATAATAGAAAAGAGATGTATTATGAGTTTTTAATACTGATTGGTAAATGCAGGTCTTTGCATTCCCCCCCCCCCAGTCGTCCCCTAAACCCTGGGGGACTCTGGGCCCTCTGCCCTGCTCTCATGCCAGCCCCTTAGGGCTGCTTTTGAACTCTGGCTCATTGACGGACAAAGGGTGGAAGAAGCCTGGATTCCTATGGGTCAGTCACAGAGGACTGAGCAGGCAGCCCCACAGTCCATCACTTTACCTCTACCCTGGCTGCCCCCTGGATTTGTTGTTTTAAAAATGTTAATAATAGGGGTGGCTAGGTGGCGTAGTGGATAAAGCACCGGCCCTGGAGTCAGGAGTACCTGGGTTCAAATCCGGTCTCAGACACTTTGTAATTACCTAGCCGTGTGGCCTTGGGCAAAGCCACTTAACCCTGTTTGCCTTGCAAAAAGCTAAAAAAAAATGTTAATAATGGGTCGGCTAGGTGGCACAGTGAATAGAGCACCGGCCCTGGAGTCAGGAGCACCTGAGTTCAAATTCGGCTTCATACATTTAATAATTACCTAGCCGTGTGGCCTTGGGCAAGTTTCTTAACCCCACTGCCTTGCAAAAAAAAAAAAAACAAACCAAAAAAAATGTTAATAATGCCTCTGGCTAAAACCCTGTTTGTGTCTAGACTTTTGATAAACTGCTTTTTTTAATTTGGAAAGTGTTTTTATGAAATTAAGTGAACTTTAACAATTAAAAAATTATAATGAAGCAATTGATTTATTCTTGTTCTCTTGAATTTTTATATATATATATTTATATATGTATATTTTAAGCATTGTATTTAATCATTTCAAAAGAAATGGAAATGTAATGTATGGAACTGAAATTTTAGTTCTAGTTTATTCATGGATTGGTTGTGTGGTCTTGGACAAGTCATTTTGGGATCTTCAGAATGAGCAAGTAGCTGTAAAATTCTGTGATTCTGTATAAATAAAATGATAGACTAAGCTGTCCTAATTCCTCCTTTTTATTTTTGTTTTCATTAGGCTGTCTTGGAGATACGCAGTTTTGTTTCCGATTTCGGCAGTCATCTGGCCGGAGGATGTCAATGCACTGTGTCCCGGATCAGTTGGACCGCGACTCACCTGTGTATTTAAAGGTTAGAAAAATAATAACAGGAAAAGGTCATTGTGATAGAGAAAATGCTCAGCCTCAGTTATACTTTATATAGCCATCCTCTGGTTGTAATTGGCAGAAAGGCTTTGCTTTCATTTGCAGCCCATAGTCATCCCCAGAGGGGCTGTAGAGCAAAGGCAGCTGATTCTTTGGGAGATTGGAGAAACCTTCCCAAGTTCTTGACGTCTACTAAAATTTTATTGAAATTTTCAGGAATAAATGAGAAATGTTATTTGTTCTATACTCTGTTAAGATTGAGACTCTGAGCCAAGTGTATTTTTGCCAGTTTATCATCTGAAGCAACACAAAGTATATTTTGAGATGGGAAGAAGAAACTTTGACTAGATAGGTTTTATTTTTCCTATGGCTTTTTTTTTTCATTTTTTTCTTATTCATCTCTGCTGTGTTTTAGCATTTCTGTCATATGATTATTTTATTCCTGGATAAGATTAAGCAAAACTAATTCCAGAATTCTGTGCATGTTTTAATATTCAGATATAAGGTTGTGTTTTGACCCTTTGAGTTTCATCTTATTTTTGATATGCAAAGAAATATGATTTAAAAAATACTGAAATAAGGATTTTAATTTTATTTTACCTTTCTGGCAGAAAGATCCTGCATATTTTTATGGTTATGTATATTTCCGACAAGTTCGAGATAAATCGCTGAAAAGAGGCTACTTCCAGAAGGTAATTTACGTTTTTGAAAATTTTCTTTTTGGTTGTGGTTAAGCATTAACTTTTCAAGTTTACGCTGTAAAAATAAACTTTTTTGATTGTTTTTTTTAAAGTGTATGTTAAACTTAAAATGGTAGTAACAAAATTGCTCTGCATGTCTAGCCTTCCTTTAGGATCTTCTTTTCATTCTCTTCTGTGTATTTTTTAAATGCTTCCTGTGTTATATTTCTTGCTTTTCTTGATCATTTTTTCATTGCTGTTATGATCCACCAACTTCTCCTTTCTCCATTCCCATCAGAAACAACCTCTCTTGTAACAAGGAAGTAAAATCGGCAAACTTAGTCAGCACATTGTCCAAGCCTGAAAACACCCACTTCCTTCTAGCTCCCCCTGTTCCTTGAAGGTCTTTGGGTGTCATTCTCCAATATGTGATTATGGTCTCTGGGCATCTTGTGCTCTGGTTCTGCTCTTTTCTCTGAATCAGTTCTACCAATTTTCCCAGATTTCTCTGCTCATAAAAACCTAATGATCAGCTGCAGAAAGGCAGAAATAGTGAATACATCTTTCTCAGATCACAGTGCAATAAAAGTCATATGCAATACTGGGCCAAGGAGATACAGACCCAGAACAAATTGGAAACTGAATAACCTCATTTTAAAAAATGAGTGGACCAAAAAACAAATTATAGAAAGAATTAACCATTTTATCCTAGAGGATGATAATAATGAAACAACATACCATAACCTATGGGATTCATTCAAAGCGACACTCTCAGGGGATATATTATAGCTCTAAATGCTTACATGAATAAGTTAGAGAAAGAGGAAATCAACGAACTAAATATGCAACTAAAAAAATTAGAGAACAAACAAATCAAAAATCCCCAATTAAATTCCAAATTAGAAATTCTAAATATTAAAGGAGAAATTAATAAAATTGAAAGCAAAAAAATTATTGAATTAATAAAACCAAAAGTTGGTATTATGAAAAAAACCAATAAAATTGATAAACCTCTAGTCAATTTGATTAAAAAAAAGGAAGAAGAAAACCAAATTGCTAGTATCATAAATGAAAAAGGTGAACTCACCACCAATGAGGAGGAAATTAAAGTAATAATTTGAAATTATTTTGCCCAACTCTATGCCAATAAATTTGATAATCTAAGTGAAATGGATGAATATTTACAAAAATATAAGTTGCCCAGGTTAAATGAAGAAGAGATTAAATACCTAAACAACCCTATCTCAGAAAAAGAAATTCAACAAGCCATCATTGTACTCCCTAAAAAAAAAATTCTCCAGGGCCTGATGGATTCACAAGTGAATTCTACCAAACATTCAAGGAACAAGTGGTTCCAATTCTATATAAATGCTTTGGAAAAATAGGGAAAGATGGAACTCTGCCTAACTCTTTCTATGAAACCAATATGGTGGTATTACCTAAACCAGGAAGAGTTAAAACAGAGAAAGAAAATTATAGACCTATTTCCCTGATGAATATAGATCAAGATTTCTCTGCTCATTTCCTTCCATGGATGTGCTCTCATTCTCAAATTGATGCTCCCCTTCATGGTTTCCAGTTTTTGATTGGACAAAAATAGTGTTGCTCTGTGCACACGTGGGTCATCCATCCAAGTATTTATTAAGCCAACTGAAATTTGTGTCGTTGTGGAAGGTGTGACCTTCCAGCATGAGCAACTTAGTTAAAGGGAGCCCCTCCCTGCCCCAAGTCCTTAGGAGAATTGTTCCTTTAAAAAATATTTAAGGCAGTGGGGTTAAGTGACTTGCCCAAGGTCACAGAACTAGGCAATTATTAAATGGTCTGAGGTCAAATTTGAACTCAAGTCCTTCTGATACAAGTGCCAGTGCTCTATCCGCTGTGTCACCTAGCTGCCCCCACCCAGAGGCTTCTTAAGGAGAATGGATGATTAGAATGTGTTTGTAGAATGGATCTCCCCTTCTTTTGTGCATCTTCAATGCTAGCAATTCATTGTAAACTTCATTTCAAGTTACAAAGTTTAGCATTCTGCAGCACACACATACATACACACACACAAACATCCATTACGCATTATTTAAAGTGGAGCAAGCTATGGAGTTTTAGGTTTCAGTTAGTGAAATTTGGTTACTTCTCTGTTGTTAGTAATAATAATGATAGTTAATACAAATGTAGCTTGCTAAGGTTGTGGAATACAACTTTTTGTAGAGAGGAAACTGAGACTTCTTGAGTAACTTGTCCAAGGTCACCCAGCCATTGAGGGTTCAAAGCTGAATTTGAACCCAAATTCTGTCTGGTTCTTTCTTCATTGTGCCCCCCAGCTTTTCTAGTGTACGCTGATGCTATTGGTCAGAGATTTATTAAACTCTCCTTTGTGCTGGACACCAGAAAGGAAATAGAGGAAGATGTCCCTGGCCTTGATGGGACCTCTTTCCACTGGTCGAGGTAGTATGTCAGAAGCTGAGGAAAATGGACTCCCCTTGCCCCCCCAAACTTAGGTGGTAGAGAGAGCTAGATGAGGACAGTGCCCTCACCAGTACATGTTGGCCACCTTCTTGGCAGTGCGGAATCGCAGAGAGGCCCCGGGATGATAGAGGTGGGCAATGCTTTCTGTGTCTGTGAGCCTGCACCTGTCCAGGTTGCCCAGCTCCTCCTGCTAACCCATCTTGAGTATTTGGAGACCCCATATGGGGGTCAGTTTTCACAAAGAGCATTTTTGACTCCAGCCAAGTCCAAGTTAAAGATATCAGGAGCTCATTCTGCTGCTCTGGCTCCATGGTGACAGTCTAAGGTCTTTGTCATTGGCAGTCATGTGTGAGTGGGTTGTTTGTATTGGATTTATTTTTTTGGCTCCTTTGGGGTATCCCGAAGCTACCTGGTGCCTGTGTGCGAGAGCTGAACTGAGCTGACGCATCCCTTATTTCCTTAAACGGGATCATGCTCTAGCTACTTGATGGATTTTCCTACTAATTTTACAGTCAATTTGTGGAAAGATGTGGAAGAACTTTTTGGCCTTTTGTGACCATTTTTGTTTTATTTTCATTTAATAATGGTCTCTCAAAAATGGCCCTTTGTAGGTCTGATTCTGCATCTGCATGCAGTAGTGGGGTTTTTCAGCAACTTTGAGTATAAGAAATGAGTAGCAAGGGTAAAATTAGATTGTTCAAGCTCTTTCTGACATTGTGCTCTTTGTTTTCCAGTCCTTAGTTTTGATCAGCAAGCTGCCATATACACATTTTTTTCACACAGTACTTAAAGAGATAGCGCCTGAATATTTTGAAAAGAGTGAACCTTATTTGGAAGCAGGTGAGTAAAACATCGTGTTGATGATGTGACCCTTTGGATGTATCAAAAGATTCTTAACTAGAAATTTTAATGAAAAATGAAACTTTCTGAAAATCAGTGATGATTTTAAGAGTTTTGAATAAAAGAGAGAAGAGAGAATTAAACTACTTTTAATAACTTTATAAATGCTTTGAAGCATTAGAAATATCTGTTTAAAAAATAAATTAGAGTGAAAATGCTTGGATTTTTTTTTAAGATAGTCTAAATATTGAATTGTTGACCACAGGTTAATAGATATCTGACTCTTAATTGTCTTTATCTTCAGTCCTTCTGCTTGTTCTCATATGGCCACCGCAATGTTGGAGTTTTTCATCATATCCTTAATACCTGATAAAGCAATTCTGGCCTAAAAACTGTAGAATCTCCTCCCCCATACTGTTGACGATCTCCCATTTATATCCTTGTTCTCCTGGAATTCACTCTTCCATGTAAATTCCTTGTAAAGTCACTATTGTGACTGAACTTGTAAGGTGGTTAGGTGGAGCCAGCTTTGTTTCATATGGCTCCATAAAAGAATTTTAACTATAGGAAAACAAGGGAGAACTCATTTGACATTCATTAAAGCCTTTTATGAACTACTTTCTGAAAATTTGGGCACCTGTTTCCATCCTAGGAGAGAGTAAATTTATGTGAATCAGAAGTTAGACATTCTTTATTCCCCCCCTACCATTTTTGCCTTCATTTATACCTTTTCTTTTATAACAATAATAATATCAGTTTTTAATATCCATAAATACAAATAATAGCACTTATACAGTGTTATCTCATTTGATCCTTATAACATTTGATTCTTGGGATGTGTAGGTGTTCTTTTTTTTCCCCCAGTTTTACAGATGAGGAGACTGAGGGTAAGAGAGTAAAGGGACTTGCCTGGGGTCATAGAGTTATAGTATAGTTCTGAGGCAGGATTTGAACTCAGCTCCTCTTGACTATCAATTATATCCCATAGTTGCTGCAGTCCAATGTGTTTTCCAGTCATCTGTAGTATGAATGAAATTAAAGAAATGGCTTAAGGAATTGAAATATGATAGTATGGATATTGGAGTTGTTTGTCCCAATTTTGTTTGTAAAGTATTACCACTTATACAAATGAAATATTTATTTCTGTTTTTTAGCTTGTAATGATGTTGATCGATGGCCTGCTCCAGTACCAGGGAAAATGTTACACTTGCCCATTATGGGGGTAGTATTAAAGGTAATTTGTTTTTACTTTATTTCTTTTTAGCCTGAATGTTAGAGAAAATAAAAATATGGATTTTATTTTTATCATCTCACTAAGAACCAGTCCCATCCCTGCTTTCCTCACCTCTGCCTGAGGAATGTCAAGGGTTTTACAAGCATCTTTTCAGACCTTCATGCCTGCGGAAGCCTGATATCTTCTGAAAACTGATTATCCCACCAAAGGAATCTGAAAATGAATTGGAAATGCCCAAGTGGAATTTGGAACCCTGTAGTGCCACTCTAAGCATTTTCTTTGGTTTTCAAAACAATTTTTATTGATCTTTCTTGTTTTTATATCCCCTATGATTCATACTAGTTTTTGTATGTTTGGGGCCTTTCTTTCTGTGATTGACCTCCTTGCGGGTATATGGCTAGCAGTGTAGTCTCTGGGTGAGAACTTTTTGGTCTCTTTCTTTGCATAATTCTAAATTGATCAGTGCCTATCTTTAGCATCAATATCTCTGGGCCTTCTTTAACACCCCCCCCCCCCCCCAGTATTGTCCATTGCCATATGTTATCATTTCTACCAATTTGTTGGGTGTGAGTTGAAAAATCAAGGTTATTTTCGTTTGCATGAAGTTGTATCAGATTAGTTATTTGGAAATACTTTTTGATCTAATTTAATCCTATTAATTGTCTATATATCTGTGATAGCAGAATCTTAAAAGGGATATTTGATGAAAAGACTTTTTTTCCCCCTCTAGATTCTTATAGTTGCATTAATTTTGTTCATGCAAAATCTTTTCAATTTCATATAATTGAAATTATCTATTTCATCTTTTGTTTCCCTTTCTTCCTGATTTAGTTAAGATTTCACCTCCTAATATTAGTTCTGAAACGTACATGATCTGCTTCTCTTCCAGTCTTTAATAGTATTTAATATTTAGGTTATATAATCATTTTGACTGTTTTGTTTTTTTAATTGGTCTAAACCTCATTTCTGCCACATTACTTTCCATATTCTCTGATATTCTTGTCAAATAAATTCTTTCCTAAGTAATTTGCGTTTTATATTTTTATCAATTACTGGTTATTGGGTTATTATTCTCATACTGCTTTAGTCTGTTCTGTTGATCTACTTTTGTATTTTTGAACCAGTATTAAAAAGTTTTGAAAATCATATGTTTATAATATAGTTTGATTTCTGAAAATGCTATTACTAGCTTTTTGCAAAAGATTGCTATCTTTTTTCATTATTTATTTCATTTTTCTAGATCTTATATTTCTTCAAAAGAATTTTGTCATTATTTTGTCTAAAGCTAAAGTATACTTCTCACAATTTAATGGGTATAGGATTAGGTCTATAAATTAACTTTGAGAGAATAGTCATTTTAACATACTGACACTGCTCATTCATAAGCATGGAATATCCCTCTAGTTCATTAAGTCCCTTTGTTTTTTAAGCCGTGTTTTGAAGTTGTATTAAAATAGTTATTGAGTGTACCCTGGTAGATTGATTCTCAGATATTTTATATATTTTGAACCCAGGGATAGGGACTTAATCTATTCTTGCCCTTAGGCATTTTGTTATTGCTATATAGAAACACTGGTTTTCATTTATTTATTTTGGTCCTATCTTAGTTGCATTCTTTGTTGATTCCCTGGGATTTTCTACATAAGCCATCTTGTCATCAACAAACAGACATGGCTTTGTCTCCTTTCTGCTGTCTTGGCATGTTCTTTGTTAAGGCTATTGCTGACTTCTTTCAGTTAATTTTATCTTAAGTGAATTTAAGCATTTATTTCATGCAAAATTGTTTTTGTTTGAATGCTCCTAGTTTTCTGACTTTTCTTTATTCACAAGTATATTGGGAGGGGGAACCCACAAAACAAACCTGTTATTTATATCAGTATAACTGAAAGACTTTGAAAGTACCAGATAATTAGCGACATCTTTTCAGATGACTTAATTTCTTAATGTTCACTGAATGTATACTGCTGTCTGCTGTGAAGCTTATCAAGAACAGACTTAAAAAATTGTTTAAAAAAAAAGAAAGCTTTAGTGGAGAATGTGAATCTTGAAAGTTCTCTGATTGCTTCAGACAGTTTATCCCAAAGCTTATTAGCAAGTTTGGAGAAGTTGTGTGGATGTTGTAAGATTGTGTGAATATTAAGAAGAAAATTGGATTATGAGCATTAAATAATATATTAGTGGTCATTTCTTAATTTTAAATCTGTTTGATTCCCGGTAAGATTCATAGTATTTGTTATTAGAGATGTTAATTTGTGTGTTTTGGAGATGACTAGGATGCTAGTACTGAAAAGGCTCATCTTTATAGTCTCTTTATTTAAAAATTAGTATCTTGGCTTCCCCACAATTTTAGCATAATTTTGTCAAAGTAGTTTTAGTAAAGTGGAGAGTTTATGATTCTTTAGTTTAATTTCTCTGGCAGGTTGATACAATTATCAGATTCATGCATGAACCATTTTATAGGGAAAATTATGGTCTTCTCTTTTCTTCCTAAGGTGCGGATTCCGACATGCCATGACAAGCCTGGAACAACCCAGATAGCCCAGTTAACCCATCAGGTAGGTGTTGGCGGGGAGGGGCAGGGTTCCAGGGGCTGTGGCTGGATTCCCACAGACTTCTCAGGAAAAGTTATACTAGCCCGTGTTTATCTAATATGATGAGAATTCCCAAATGTTTTACACACGTTTCTCAGTTAAATCATTTTGAAATAACAGAGACTTGTGTTTATACAGTGTTTTGTGTATGTTATTGAAATACCCTGATGATTGACTGCTTGAAATTTCTTTTTTCTTCCTCTTTCTGTTGGGTCAATATTGGAGAATTCAGAAATATGTTTAGTGCTGGGGCAAAAACTTAGGTAAAGACCAGATGAAGAAACAGAACTAGATATATCCAGAACTGCTCTGTATAAATTGCTTCCCTGCATATCATGAGCAGAGCCACCTGGCTTCTATTTAGGAAATTTGGTCAAAAGAATTCAATGGATTGGATTAGATTTCAAATATTCCTCTTAGGAGTGTGTCCATTCATGGGTGGAGGTGAATTTCTCACTTACAAAAAAAGTCAAATTTTCACCATTCCTTAGTATCCCAAGTGTCTGTTAGATTATTTGGGTCAAAATAGAGGAAATGAAAACAGCTTATTTTCCCTTTTATTTGCATTAGCTAGTTCACAATTTGTTTACTTTAGAGTTGGAGACATACAGCCTTCCAAAGGGTAAAAAAACTACAGTTTTCTCTCTCGGTGGAGATTATTTGTTTTATCATCAGGCCTGGACATATTGATCTTCTTCACAATTTGTGATTTTTTTTTCCTTTCTTTTAGACAGACTCACAGATCTCTATGGTTTTACCTACTATTCATGAAGTTGATCTTTTCAGGTAAAAATCTAGTTTATTTGTTGTACTAATTTTAGTTTCTCTCTCCTTCATTATTCCTTCATTAATGCCAATAGATTTTATTAGTTATCTACCAGGAGTTTGCCATTTTTCTCCCAGGATAGAGGTGGGAGGGGGGCAGTGGAAATAGAGAAGAGGAAAATGATAAAAAGGTTTTCAAGTACTTTAAATTACCAAGTAGGAGGCAGTTTTCTTAGTTGGCTTGGGTTGCAATTAATACTATAGTTAGGTTTGATAATTTCAACAATATTCTTGGTGTACAACATTAAAATTTTCAACAGGTAGATTAAGCTGCTGATTGGAATTTCATCTCATGAGCACAGTATCTCCATGCTGTCCACATTTTGCTTTTTATCCTTATGAGCTATTACCTTTGGATAGCATCAGTCCTGGAAATTGTGAATTGTTTTAAGACTTACTTGACTTGTAGTATCTGTGATCCTGCCTCTTCATATCTCAAGAAAAATAAGTTGTATCTTGCTGTCAGAAGAATTCCTCATTTTTCAAAAGTCACATAAATAGGAATTCTCCAGGAGGCCCTCCCTCTCTCTTCTGATGACTGGACTCTGGACACTCATGGCCTGTAGCTTCTTTATCTTCCAGACCCTGATGCTATGGAAGTGCTTATATTGTTTTCTGTTTTCTGTTTTTTTTTTAGGTGTTTTTTTTTTTTGCAAGGCAAATATGGGGTTAAGTGGCTTGCCCAGGGTCACACAGCTAGGTAATTATTAAGTGTCTGAGACTGGATTTGAACCCAGGTACTCCTGACTCCAAGGCCTGTGCTTTATCCACTACGCCACCTAGCCACCCGTTTTCTGTTTTTCTTCTAAGGAATGGTCATTCCATCTCATAGTCACAGATATTCATGGCTAAATATTATATTATTCATAGACTTTCAGAGATAAATAATATATCAGCATGAAAGATGTTGAGCTGTAGGAGTAGGAGTTCCAGAAAGAATGAGGGTCACCCCATTTCTTTGGCCAAACAGTTCAGGGTCAGCTGTGTCCTGACAAGTATCCACATTGTTCAAGCACCATGGATACAGAAATGGTCAGCTTCTCTCTTGGAAGGGATCCTTCATGGGCTGGATCCCTGCTGCCCAGGAAGGATGCTGTGGTCCAGGCCGAGTGCTCCCTCTGGTGGTGGGTTCTCAACATCTCCACAGGGGTTTCAGTTCTTTTATTAACTAATAAAGAAATCTCAGAGAATTAAGATGTTCAGAGCCAAATTAAATTTTCTAAATCTGAATTTTATTGTAATAAGAAAAATAATTGCCTGGTGGTTTCTTCTTGAAGCATACAACCTTATGGGAAAGACATAATGACAACTTTTCTTCTGATTGATATAATCTGGTAATACTTGTATCTATAATCATAAGAAAAATAGAAACTTGTGTTGGCTCAAATCCCTGCTATTTGTGACAAGGTGATCTCTCCAGTCATGACCTATTGAATGTCTGACTCTCCTTTGCCCCAAGGCCCCATCCTATCTCAAAATTGATAAAGGTCTCTGTGAACAAATGTGCTTGTTAAGTGTTTGTATCATCTCTGTCCTAGACTGTCAGCTCCAAGGAGGTAGGGATTATGTACTAGTCAATCTTCCTAGCTCCACACACAAGAAGCTGCAAGCTGGGCGAGGGGTTGGCTGTTGGGGATGACGCAGAGACAGAAGCGCAATGCCTCTGCCTCCAGACCTTACAGCCTAGGACAGCCACAAAGAAGGAGATGCACACAATATGCAAAGCAGTTTTCTGGAAGTGAGGGGGGGCAGAGAGAGGGGCAGATTTCCAGGAGGAGACATCCGGCCCTTGGGCACAGCCCTGAAGGAAGCTTGGGATTCTCTGGAGAAGGAAGTGAATTCCAGACATAGGAAACAACTAATAAATATTTGAATTTAATTACTATGCTGTTTTAGGGAAGTATCAATGAAAGATTAAATGTGCTACATTGGATAATTAAGTCTCTGCTTTATATTCCTTTACTGCTTATCATAGTGTACTGTCGGGGGTGGAAGGCCAGAAGAACAGATTCTAATCCTGCCTTAGGCAGGTCATGTAGCCTTTCATGGTCATAGGCAGAGCTAAGTTCCTTTGAATGCCAGGAACAGGAAATCACTGGTCTAGACCAAAGAAAGAAAAACAGTTATTCCACTCGTATTCTGTCATCTGTTAAGACCTGAGGAAATGCTTGTAGACTGACTGGTTGACAGTATAGTGAGATAACATTCTGACAGAGAGGGAAAAAGTAACATCTACATGATGTATGAAATTTTTTTCTAAATCAAAAAAAAATAGTATCCATGTGCTGTGATGTAAATTTGTGTCTTACATCTTCATTTTGTCTTTGTCTGAGGTTCTGCTGCCACTGTGGGTGGCTAGGTGAGAAAAGGCAACAATGCAAAAGTTTTTGTATCATCTCTGTTAATTTTCCCAACTACTTTCTAGAATATAATTAAGTCTTTCTTCCCAAAATGAGGATAACAAAAAAACCTTGTGTTGGTTATGAAGAAGCTTAAGACCCATGTCACCACCTGCCCTTGGACATTTCCTGTTGGAAATGTCCATTCACATGTCCCGAGGAGACCTCATCATCTCTCTCCCTACTCTTCCCTCCCCCCCCCAGACTCTTCTTGCCAAAGACCCCGTCCTTCTTCCCGACTCTCAGGTCCATGTCTTTGGTGGCCTGCCTGGCTCCTGACGGTCTTGGGATTTCTGTCTCTGCCATTTCTCTCATCATAGCCTCTTCTTTCAGTGTATATGGCTGCTACTTTAATTCAGGCCCCCCCTATCTTTTTGTGATAGATCATAGTAACAACCTCATAATTTGTCTCTCTGTCTCAGGTCTCTTCCCATTCTGTTTTGTCACCCCCATGCTAGTCCAAATGATCTCCCTGAAGCAGAAATGTGACCGTGTCCCTCCATACCATTCTCAGTAAACTGTGGCGAAAGGAACATACATGCTGATGTTGCATTTTGAAAGCCCTTTGTGGGCCTTCCCCTTTTGTATTCTCTGGTCCCCTTTCAACTTGCCTGCTCTCTGTTCTTCAAACACATACGACTCAGACCACCCCCCCCACTTCCTAGAATGCACTCCTTCCTTAACTGAACCCTGGTGTTATATGATTCCTTTTCCCTTTCCAGATCCAGCCCACGTGTTCCCTTCTGCAGGATGCATTTGTCTGTTCTCTCTGTGTGCTTAGACTTGTTTTCTGTCCTATTAAATGTTGACCCTAAGGTGTGGGGATTGTTTTATTCTTTGCATTTATTTCCCCAGGAATTCGCACAAGGCCTGGCCCAGGCTTGTTGATCAGGGGATTGAAGTCATCAGCAATTTTTGTTGTAATTTCAGGTGTTTCTGTCCTGTGTTCCTGCACTGCCAGATGCTTTGGGAGCTGGTGCTGTTGGGAGAACCTCTTGTTGTCATGGCACCATCTCCATCTGAATCTTCGGAAACTGTATTGGCACTTGTTAGGTTCGTATCTCTTTTATTTTTCTCTTTGTTTTGAAAACTAACACTGTAAAGCAAATACCATATTTGTCTGTCTCTATATATGGTATAATGATTGAGTAGTTACTTAAGTCAACTGTGAATTTTGTTTTATGGACTTTGTTTCTTGTTTTTCTTGCCCACAGCTGTATTTCCCCACTCAAGTACTACAGTGACTTCAGACCCTACTTTACCATACATGACAGTGAATTCAAGGAGTACACTACGCGGACACAAGCTCCGTGAGTCAATGGTGCTATTGTTAAAAGTGTGCAAGTTTTACCTCTGAAGTCAGAATCTAAAGGTTTTGTTTAAATTTTGAGTCTGTATGAATCTTTTGAAAAGGCAGAATCTAAAGAAAATTCATTAGCTTTGGTAGTGATATACAAAGGCCAATTAAATATTTTTTTTTGTCAAGGCTGTGGGGTTAAGTGACTTGCCCAAGGTTACACAGCTAGGTAATTATTAAATGTCTGAGGCCAGATTTGAACTCAGCTCCTCCTGACTCCAGGGCCGGTGCTCTATCCACTGTGCCACCTAGCCGCCACCTCCTGTTCTTTCTTATTAGAAATGAAGGAGAATCTCCTTCCATGTCCGTGAATGTGAAATGTGGTGAGTGCAGGCCCAGCTAATCACTGTGTCATTAGGATTGTTGAAATTTTTTTTGTTTTTCTTTTAAAATCTTTTTTTACAATGAATGACTTGCAGGGGGCAGACAGGATAGTGTATTTAGAAAAGAATGTGATAGAAAACAGAAAACATCAAGAAAAATAAATTGTAAATGAATAAATCACAATATTTTTGTAAAGTCTTTTTTTCTTTTTATAACATTTTCAGGATAAAGTTCTAATAATAAAATGCTTAAGAGTTCAGAAGGTTGGGGCGGCTAGGTGGCACAGTGGATAGAGCACCGGCCCTGGAGTCAGGAGTACCTGGGTTCAAATTCGGTCTCAGGCACTTAATAATTACCTAGCTTGTATAGCCTTGGGCAAGCCACTTAACCCCATTTGCCTTGCAAAAAAAAAAAAAAGTTCAGAAGGTATTAATTTTGTGATGTGTCATTCAAACAGTTGATTTATCTTCTAACATTGAATTTCATCAGTTTGTGATTTTTTTTCTTCTCTTGGTGAGTGTAAGGTAATGTCCTGAAGTTTAGTTGCATTTCCATCAGAGTGAGAGTCTTTTCATGGGGTATTCACCAACAGTTTGTATTTCTGTCTTTGAAAATCTATTCACCTTTGACAAATTGGGGTCTGTGTATCTTTTAGTTGTAGAACTTGAACTTTCTATTTCTATCTGATGTGTTCTTTGGAAGTATTTTTCTTGGATCTATTTTCTTTTAATTTTATAAATATAGCTTTGTTTTGCAAAATTTTTTCTATTTGTATAATTGGATTCATGTTGCAGTTTCTACCATTTGTTCTATTAAAATGTTGATCTTTAAAGTTAAGGCAAATTTATTATTTGACTTTAAAATTTTTTAGATTCTTTTTAAACTCTTTTTATTTCTTTTAAATTCTTAGATATTTGATTCAGTAAGAATTTATTGTGGTGCATCATGTAAGTTATCCTTCAAAACCCATTTTTTACTATGTAGCTATTCAGTTTTGATGCTTTTTATTGAATGGTGGTTCCTCTTCTGGAATTTTTCACCTCTGGTCTCTTTGATCCATAACTTCATGCACACTGACAGATATTTCTTGGTTCTTTATTTTATTCTACTTGGCTCTTTTTCTACTCTTCTAGAATTGGGCAGTTTTTATAATGATGATTTAATTAGCATCTTCTGAAATCATATTGAGCAAGTGTCCTCATTCTGGCTTTCTTTTTTGTGCTTCTTTATATTCTTGCCATTCAGCTTTTCAAAATGAAATTGGTTATGATGATATACTATAGGATTGGGCATTTTGTGATATTGTGTTAAATCTAAAATAATTTAGAAAACATTGTTATTTTTAACCATAATTCTTTAACCTAATCATGAACAGATTTAATAATCATGAACGTTTGATTTTTCATTTATGTGAAAATCATTTTGAAATTACCTTTTATGTTCTTCCTGTACTTTATAAACAACTATCTCTTTGATGCCTCTTATCATTTTAAGCTTATTTCTCATTCAGTTTTCTTCATTTCTAATGGTTGCATAATACAATTTGAATTTTTTAGAACTTACATTTGACTATTTTATTAAAACTTTTTTTTAAATTGTTGATTATCATAGATTTTCCAGGTCTGGAATCATCGTACTAGCAAATAGATATCTTCACTTTGTCATCACCATCGCTTATTCCTTTCATTGAATCACAGATCTTGAGCCAGCAGGAGGTGATGTAGTCCATCTTATTCATCTTTATTTAGTATTTTTGAGAAATTTAACCAATAAGTATACAAAGAACAGAAGAGAGGATTGCATACTGCATTGATCTCCTGTCCCTTTAAAACAAGGGTGGAAAAACTTTTTTCTACTAAGGGCCATTTGGATATTTATAACATCATTTGTGGACAATACAAAATTTGCAACTTAAAAATTAGCGTACTATATTTTGTCAAACATTTAAATAATTCACCTCTAATAAGCTCCTAGATTTATTGAATTTCAAGTCCCTCCTGCTGTTGCCTTGGCAGCACCAGACCAAATGATTTCTCAAGCCTTTGGCCAGACTTCTCCATGCCTGCTTTAAAAGCCCTTATAGGATTTAACCCAGTAACAGCCAAACTGCCTTTTTTGACATGGGAGGGGGGCTCTTCTGAGCTCTCAGAGTCTCGTCTCTGGCTTTCATTGTTCCATAAACTTTTTCTTCTCTTTATGCATCACAATCATTACCCACTCAATGGGCTTAGTCCAGAGAGAATCCATCATCCTTTGTAAAGAGAGATAAGCAAAGAAATCCACAAAGAATATGTCCTTCTCCTTCTGCACATCTCACCCAGCATTTCTCTGCCCTTTATATGGTTGACCTTTCTTGAGCATTTGTAAAGTACTAAGGCTCTTTTCCTTTTCTTGAGACCATTGGGTGAATCATCCCCTGGTTCTGCTTATGTCACACTGCCTCTATTTGGACAAGTCTTTCCAGGTTTCTCCAAACCTGTCATATTCTTTTTTTTTTTTTTAGTGGCATTGACTGGAAGATATATTTAAGAGACATTGAAAAAGATGGGTTTGTTTGGAGCTTACAATTGTTTATGTTCCTATAACTAATATACTTTTGAATTACCTTTACTATTATAATTAAATTCAATGAATTTACATCTTGAAAGATTATAAATATTCACTACATGTTCCCAGACATGAGTAATTAAATATCACATTTTGAATAGCAAACATTTCTGCTAAGGATATAGCAAAAGAATATTTTTCTCCTTCCTCTCAGGGAGAGACGAGTAGCTATGTTATAGTAACCTGTAACTATGCTTAAGGTCATTAGGGAATATTCTAATTATTGCTCTCTTCCAGAAGCAAGATATCAGATTAAACAACCTTCTTTCTGTCTGTCAGATACTTATTTTATGAGTTCAAGGATATCATAAAGAATATCTACAAAATTTTCAATACACCCTTCCCCTATAAGTTAAAAAAAAATAAGGAAAAAAGTTGCACTCTCTACACAAAGGCACACCTTTCTACATCGTCATTCTTAAGCTGTCTTCTGCACTCTTTTACCATCGTTGGTTCAGTTGTTCTCCACATACTCTGCATCCACTGCATTTCCAGTGCTTTGCTGCGCAAAAAGTTCGGTTGTCTTTTTGGGTTTTTTTTTTTAAAGCAGCTTAGTCTTTTCCCAATGCCTTTCACCGTTTGGGGAAATGTCTAGTAATAGTATCACTTTGCCTCATATTTTAGATGAGGAACTGAGGCTCTTGGAGGTTAAATGACTTTACCCTTGGCCACATAGGCAGTTTTAGAGACAAGATTTGTAGGGGCAATTCTCCTTTCTTATCATCCCCCCCTACCTCCTTCAGTTTCTAAGATTTCTGAAAGTATGTCAAATAGGAATGGGAATAGCAGACATCTCTGTTTTCTTGGCTGCGAACCTATTAGTGATTTTAAGATTAAAGTTTTACTTAGATATCTCCTAGTAACAGAAATGACTGGATATTTGGAAACTCTTATGGTACTGAAAGAACTGCAAGTTCTACCATTTTGGAAAGATCTACCTTGATGACTTGCTCTGATTAAGCCTTTTAATGTCTAAATGGAGAATTTAATTTCTAGTAGGCAAAGTGAAGGCAGAATAGTGAGGAAAAGTGGCAGAGAATGCTAAGAATCACAGAGTTGTAGACCATTTACAAATCATGATTTAATTGTGGTTATGCTAAATATGATATTCTTGCCTGTCAAAGACATATATTGGGTCACAGATTATGAAAGTATGAATATTACTAGGTGGCACAGTGAATAAAGCTCTGGCCTTTGGTTCAGTAGGATCTGAATTCAAATCCAGCTTTAGACGTGTACTATCTATGTGATCCTGAGTAAGTCGTTTAACCCTGATTGCCTCTCCCTCCAAAAAAGAAAGGGGCAGCAAATATTCTTTTACAAAGTAAATGATGTGTGGCCTTGGGCAAGCCACTTAACCCCATAGCCTTGCAAAAATCTAAAAAAAAAAAAAATTAAAGTAAATGAAAAGGTAAAAGGAAGTTACAACCAAATGGAAGACAATAAATATTTCATGGAACATTTGTTAATTTTGCCTAACTGTTCATGTAGATTATTCACCAACATCCATCCAGAAGATAAGGTGGTTGAGAAATTCTACAAAAGAGCTTGCTAGAATTCTCTAAATTAAATTAACATATACTCTGTTTAGACACTTAGAGACTTCAATTTAAAGGTGGATATAGGCGAGTATGAATAAAAAATACATTGAAAAAAGTGCTTATGGTTAAGAGACAAAAGAGACCAAAGCAGAAATCTTTTATGAGTACCTTCTCCAAGAAGAGACTTGGAAGTAAGGTGAATACTGAATTTTTCTTTTAAAAAGTGAAACTTTTCTTCAGAAGAAATAACTGCATATCAATAAGGAATATTTTGAAAAGCAGGTTTTTTTCATTTAGGCAAAACTCAAGTCCTGTTAGAAAAGAACAAGATAAGAAGATAGTATGCAACTAAAATAACCTCAGTTTCTCCTATTCTAGTTACTGAAAGTGGAAAAAGGATAAAGCAACTGACATTGTTGAGGAATATTACCATCTCTTAGGATCACTGAGAGCTGGGAGAGATCTTAGAGATTGGGTCTAAAGTCCTCATGTTACAGAAGAACACAGGTGCTTTAGTAAGGTTAGGGAACTTTCCCAGGATCACACAGCTTCTAAGTATCAGAGGTGGGAGCCTAGGACTCCACCCTCTACACCCTACCGCTCTTGCTTTGGAAGTTTAACTGATGTGAAGCAATTGCCCAGGGATGTGGTCAGAAGGGTCTTATACCTGCCATACTAATGGTAAAACAAAAAAAAGTTTCAAAGAAGAGTTAATGAAATTACCGCAGCAGTAGGATTTCTCAAATAGAACTTTGTATATAATGTTAAACCAGGTTTCTGTAATAGCTGCTTCTTCTCATTTGTTTTTCTTGACACAAGGTGGGGATGGGGGAAGACAGGGATAATTGTTATAAGACAAAAATAAAAAACATTGAAGGTTTTTTTAAGGGTTTTTGGGGGGGGGGTTGGCAAGGCAATGGGGTTAAGTGGCTTGCCCAAGGCCACACAGCTAGGTAATTATTAAGTGTCTGAGACCGGAATTGAACCCAGGTACTCCTGACTCCAGGAATGGTGCTCCTGCATTGTGCCAACTAGCTGCCCCATAAGCTCTACATTTTTAAAGTCATCTGATTGACTAAAAGTGGAAGAGAGGACAGGATCTCAGTTTGTTGTTTGGCTATTTTAAAAAGGTTTGATTAGATGGACTAAAATGCAGCTGTGTAGGCAGTGTTCTGATCTGACATGATTCCTTGATAGGAGCAACAGCAGAGACCCCTTTGAGTTGTTCTCTGCTTATCATCCCTGGGCCAGCCCTCTAGCTGAGGCATGGTTGGTCAGCAGAGGCACTGAGGTTGAGTCCTAGGAGATGGGGACAACACCTAGATGCCCCTGTTTGTGTACTCTGAGTACTCTGGGTACTCTGAGAGCTTTGGAAGGAGCTTCGTCCACTTAGATGCCATCTAAAAGTTCACGCAGGGAAACTCCAGTCTTTGATGGGAACCTCCTGGGACAGCACTTGGAGTGGGTCCATCGGTGTATCTAGCCTTGGCAGACACTGCAGGGAGACCCTGAGCTGGGCTCCCAGGAGAGTCTGGGTTGGATTACTTTTAGGTAATTTCACAATGCTCTTAATGACCTTGTACTTTTCTCTAAAACAAATATTCATTGTGTTTATCTTGGTATTCTTCTGGGATACCTATTAATGTGAATTAAGAGAAGCCAGCAAGCAGTCTCTGAAGCTGTATGAGAAGTGTGGGGAATAATATAATGAATGCTCTTTTGAACACTTTGAATTTGATATGTCAATGGGAAATCAAGTTCAAAATGTCCAAAAGGTAGGAGACCAGAGCTCAGAAATATATTAGACTGGTGTGTGTGTGTGTGTGTGTGTGTGTGTGTGTGTGGAGAGAGAGAGAGAGAGAATATGATATGAATTTGAGTGTTGTCCATATAGATATGATGATTAAACCCATTATGGTGAGGTTGCCATCTGAGAGAGTGTAGACAGAGAAGAGAGACCCAAATGACCTAAAGATGGTTCAGTAAAGGAGAAAGAGAACAAAAAACAATATTTTGACAGTGTAACTTGGAGAAGAAAGAATGTCTAGGAGTTGGGAAGACTGAATAGTAGTGTCAGATGATGCAGAAAATCAAGAGGCAAAAACTGAAAAAGACCTTTGGATTTGAAAAAAATTAAACATTTTTATTATTGAAATTAATAAACATCAATATACATTAAAATTTCAATGTACAGATATTTTTAAAGGGATTTGTATAATGAAACTCCAAACTTCTTTGTACAGTGTTTTTCCTACTCTATACCTTTTTGTGATTCAATTTAAATTTCACATAGTCTTTTCATCTGTGTCCAACTGTGCCCTCCATTTGGACTTCCTTCTGTTTATTTTTCTGTCATACATTAGTACTCTTCTTTTTCTTCTTCCTTTGTAGTATATTTATTTAATAATTTTTCTGTTTATTTTGTTCTTGGTATCCAGTCACTTTTATGTTCCATTTATTTATCTTGCTTGTAATAGATAATTTTTTGGATGTGCTGCTATATTGTTTGAATATTTTACTGTATACTTTCCCATTGGTATCCATTATCAACATCAAGTTATAGTTTTCTTTTTTGGTTTTTTTAGTTTTTCTTTTAATTTTAGAGCTCAAATTGACATTTCATAGAAAGAAGTAGCTTTATTGTACGTCTCTATATTTAAGTCTCTAAATAGGATTTGCTTATTTATAATTTTACTGATGTTCTCCTATGAAATTTTTTCCACAGTAATTTTAGTTTGAATTCTCAAATTTATTAGTAAAGAGCCTTGTATAGTAACTTTTGAGAATTTTCTTTTCTTCATTTTGTCCTTACTGGGATCTGCCCTGTTCTCTCTCTCCTTCCTCAATGTTAGTGATTTTAATTTGCTTTTATTTTGGGATTAGACTTGCTAACTTTTTTGTATTAAAGCAAAACAAATAGCTATTTAGATTTATCAATAATATTTCCTTATTTTCATTCTTATTTGCTTCTCTTCCGAGTATGCCTATTTCTATTATTGTTGCTCATTTCTTTTTTTTTCTTTTTTAAAGTTTCTCTTGATACGTTTACTTCTATTTCTCTCTCTATTTCTTGGGGGGGGGGTGTTGCAAGGCAATGGGGTTATGTGATTTGCCCAAGATCACACAGTTAGTTTGTTATTAAGTGTCTGAGGTGGAATTTGAACTCAGGTCCTCCTGACTCAAGGGTGGCACCCTATCTGCTATGCCACCTAGCTGGCCCCTGTTTGCTTCTTTTTTTTTTAAAGTTTTTTTTGCAAGGCAAATGGGGTTAAGTGGCTCGCCCAAGGCCACACAGCTAGGTAATTATGAAGTGTCTGAGGCTGGGTTTGAACTCAGATCCTCCTGACTCCAGGACCGGTGCTCTATCCACTGTGCCACCTAGCTGCCCCCCCTGTTTGCTTCTTAATACTACTTTGGGGGGCAACTGTGGCACAGTGGATAGAGTACCGGCCCTGGAATCAAGAGGACCTGAGTTCAAATCCAGCCTCAGACACTTCATAATATCTAGCTGTGTGGCCTTGTGTGAACCACTTAACCCTATTGCCTTTCAACCCCCCCCCCCCCCAAAAAAAAATACTACTTTAGATGTATCTCATAGATTATAATACCTATATATATGTCCTTTCCTTACATAATCTCATTTTTATAATTTATTTTTCCTTATTCATTTGTTGAGTTTTATTTCGATAGTTTTTATTTACTGCAAATTGTATTGTCTCATTATTTAGTGTCATCTGGTATGGCTGCTCAGTGGCAGTACTTTAGATCTCCCCGTTGACTCTTTTCCAAAGATTTCCCTTTCCCTCCAGGCACCCATATGCCTCCCCAACTTCTCATTTTCAGTAGAGGAATGATCTCCCTAATTTACTCAGAAAATAAAGGATTGCATTCTCAGAGCTCCCTCATCTTCCCTGTTATATACTTCAAAATAGAACTTTTTACATCCTCCTGTGTGGGATCAGAACCGTGGGTTACAGCCCTGGTTCTCCTTAAACAGAATAATCAGAAGACCTAGCCTGGAGAACAAAATGGAGTTTATTTGTTCTTCTCGAGAAGGGGACACCACCTCTGTAACATGAGTTACAGCTCTAGAAGGAGTGCACAGTGTGGAGGCCTGCAAGTCCCCTTTTATCTAGTCCCTAATGCAGTCTCAACCCCCTGGTCTGCTACCTATTGCCTAAATAACTGGGCTCATAATCTTTCCTTGAGCTAATTGGTTCAAAGCATTTTCAAGCCCTATTTGCATCATTATTCAGATTCAGTTTTACCTTGTCAAAGAGAGAGAATTTGTTTTACCCTGTAAGAGTATCCTTCATCTATGGGGTCTGTCAACACCCTGCTGTATAATCTTTGATACCTCCTGACCTTGGAAACTGCAGCTCTTGCTGACATGGCTTTGGGAAAAAGGAAGACTCAGTGAAACCTTGAAGGGGGCTTCACTCGGTTCTAGTTCCACTCAGTTCCATATCCGTTCTCATCTCCTCCAGCCTTGCCGAGCCAACCCCTCTACACTTCGTTGTCGCTTTGTCTTTTTTGAGGAGAATGTTTAGAGTTTGGATTTCACCTTGGTTCCATCCACCAGCTTGGCAGGAAGATGAAATTTCTTCTAGATGCTATTCATTTTTCCCCTAGCTAAAAGTAGTTATTTTGAATCAAGAATAAGTAACTTGAAAAAAATCTAAGTTGCGTTATCTATGGGAAGAAAAAAAGATTTACTGAGGGATATCACTGGAATAAAGGAATTTCAACAGTTTCTTTGGGGTATTTTTTGTAGACTAGGTTTAACTTTGTTGTACCTCTTGAACTTGTTTTGTGTTTTTTTTTGTCTAGGCCTTCAGTTATTTTAGGAGTGACCAACCCTTTTTTTGCTAAAACGCTCCAGCACTGGCCTCACATCATTCGAATAGGAGATATTAAACTGGCAGGTAGAGTATGCCCTTGATGTTCAGTTTTTATGATTTACAGTTTTGCTTGAAGTGCCTCTCCAACTCTCTGTTTTCAGACTTTAGTTATATTGAAATATTGTTTAATGGATGCCCCTATCAAGTATTTGGAAAACCTGCTGAAAGGAAAGGACTACTTGTTGGCATAGCATATGTATGTATATGGAAGATTCTCTGTTGCCAGTAATGCGCATTATATTAATGGTGATCAGAAATTGAGTATTGAGCTGAAAGAGAATGTTTTTCTTTATGAATCACTAAGGATTTAAGTGCCTAGGTACTAGGCCTAGGCACTGGCTTATAAAGATAAAGAGAAGTCTGACCCAAAGGAGTTCACATTCTGAAGGGCCATACCCTGCCCCAAACCCCCTGATTACAGAGGGGTTTCTCAGATGACATCACAGGCAGCTTTGAGTTAAGGGGACCAGGGATTTGAAGGAGGGAGGGGGAGTTGAGGGAAGAGTCTGAGGAGAGAAGAGAGTGTTGTGAACCTGGAAAAGGGGCTAAATTGTCAAAGGCTTTGAATACCAAATAAAGGACCAGTCAGACTGAGGCATTAAGTATATTGCTTTGACCACTGTTGAAGTTTGAATTAGAAGTGAAAGGGGAGTTGAATCGGGGTACCCAGTTAGGAGGTTCTTGCTGTAGTCTGGGTAAGAGGTGAGAAGAGGGTAGAGAGAGATGCAGTAGAGAAAATTCTTTATATTTTAGCACAGTGTGCCCTACATGGTGAAATAACTGCTACAGTAACCACAAGGTATAGAATTCTGCAAGAGGTCTCAGAATAAAGTTAAACTTAGTTGGAAAAATATATGTCATTAAGTTTTAAGGATCAAGAGGGATTTGGTACGTGGACTTTGGAGAGGCCTTCTCAGATTGTGGATGCGACATATCTGTACCTTAGGCTAGGCTTGGTTCTTGTGCCTGTCCAAAGCACAGTGGAGGCCTTACCAAGGATTGTGCAACATTGCATCACAAAGTGGAATGTTCTGGTGGAGAAAATATGCTCCTTTAAAAAAAATATTAAAAGGAGTTGCATCATAGCATAGCCCTTCCCTATCTTCCTTACTGACCCCTAGGCTTCATTCAGATCTTCATATTCTTCACCAAACCTAGCAATTCTGCCCTTTGGACCATCAAACACTCCTTCTGGCCATTTCTCCATTATAATAGCTTGTCTCCCCCTATTCAGATGTAAGCTTCTTGAGGGCACAGACTATCTCATGTCTTTATAAAGCCACTATTTAGTGGAGTGCTGGGGCATGTTGTGAGCACTTGTTAATATTTTTCATTCATTCATTCAAAAAATTGAATAAATTTTAAATTGCATAATTTCCCAATGATTTTGGATGTTTTATTAATAGGTAGATATTAAAAAGAATGACTACATGTGATGTTCTTCATTAATAAATTTTGATTTGTTTCACATTGTAATGGATAAATTCATGTTCTCCCTTTGCATCATTGTTTTTTAATCTGGGATGTTATATCTAATACATGTTTCTTAATTTTGTAAAATGATTTTCAGAACCAGTTTGGATAAAAATATCACAAGATAATTTCTAAATGTACTTGTGTTCATTTAATATAAACCTATTATACTTTTTATCTTTCACTGATATCCTTAGTTCTAGCCTGTCTGCTTTGACCAGACCAAACCACCCTGAGGTCAATAGAGCACAGGTCCTGGAGTCAGGAGGACTTGAGTTCAGATCTGGCCTCAGATACTTTACACTTACACACTTACTCTGTGGGTGGCTCTGGGCAAGTCACTTTATCCCTATTGTCTTAAAAAAAAGAAAGAAAAAAGAATGAGATTCTTTAGGTTGGGGTGTTTGAATATACTAGAGAGAATTTTTTGGTACCAGAACTGTTATTTCTTAGATTTTAAGGAGCTCCTGGTGAGGAAAAGTCCATCTCACAGTACAGATGGGCAGAGGCTATAAGAGGAGAAAGTCTCTCTCTGCTCCCCTCCTCCACCCACAATTCATTTTGACATTTGGTTTCAGCAGATTTGTCCTACTAATGGAAATACTTTAGGTAATTGTAATATAGTCTTCTATTGTTAATTTTCTTTGTTTTCTAGTGGAAAAAACCTCTCTCCTTGATTTCTGTACACAAATTAGAACTTTATCATGAAGTCATTAGCAGGGTAAGAATTTTTACATAAGTAATGTCTGCACTAAAAAAAAAGATAAGAATCGGGCGGCTAGGTGGTGCAGTGGATAGAGCACCAGCCCTGGAGTCAGGAGTACCTGGGTTCAAATCCGGCCTCAGACACTTAATAATTACCTAGCCGTGTGGCCTTGGGCAAGCCACTTAACCCCATTGCCTTGAAAAATCTAAAAAAAAAAAAAAAGATAAGAATTCAGATAAGAAATGAGACAAAAATTAATGTGTTTGGTCTCAAAAAGGAAGCTATTTGCTTGCTTTGTTAGTGTGGTTTTAACCTGGATTGTTGTATGGGAGCAGAGACTTGCTGATGAGTAAGTATTGATAGAAAGTGACAGTGTTCTCTAGATGTGGCTCCTACCTTGACTAGGATACCTCAGTCTTGGATTTTCCTTGTCCCTTTAGGGTTCTGTTCTTCACACAGTAATGACACTGAAGTAGAATTTATATTTATGATTTGGACCTTACATGAGATTGAACTTTGAAAGAGAAAGGCCTGGTTGCTACCAGCATCCTCAGCATTAGAGCTTCTTGGGGCGGCTAGGTGGCGCAGTGGTGGGGCGGCTAGGTGGCACAGTGGATAGAGCACCGAACCTGGAGTCAGGAGGACCTGAGTTCAAATGCAGTCTCAGACACTTAATAATTACCTAGCTGTGTGGCCTTGGGCAAGCCACTTAACCCCATTGCCTTGAAAAATATAAAAAAACAAAAAAAAAACATTAGCGCTTCTGTTGTAGAGCAGAGAGAGGCGTGACCTTGGAGTCAGGGAGATCCACCTCTGACATATAGTGTCATCTCCCCTTCGTTGTGGCAAATGAACAATGACAGATGTCTTGATGGTCTGCATAGGCCTTGAATTGGAAGCACAGGCTTGAATAGTGTAGAATGGTCATGTTGACCATACTCCTTTTGGAGCCTTTGGTTTTCAGTTTGTATTTGGGAGATGTTAACCTTTCATGAAGATTAACAATAACATGTCTGCAATTTTGACATCATATTTTTAAAAAAGAAGTAACATATGAAAGAGAGTTTTTACTTTTTATTCCCACACTGGGAGGAGTTTAACAGCAAAACATGCTAGAAAGCCTCTGCTCCATTGGGGGGAGCAGGATTGATGTTTCACTGGTGCCTTAGAAAATACACAGACTTGGGGCGGCTAGGTGGTGTAGTGGATAAAGCACCAGCCTTGGAGTCAGGAGTACCTGGGTTCAAATCCAGTCTCAGACACTTAATAATTACCTAGCTGTGTGTCCTTGGGCAAGCCACTTAACCCCATTTGCCTTGCAAAAAACTAAAAAAGAAAAAGAAGAAAAAGAAAATACACAGACTTAAAAAGAAATCCTCTTTATATTCTCTTTTGAATTGTCTTTTTTTTTTTTAACATTTTGGATCAAGAAAGGACTTGGGTAATGCTGTTGCCCAAGCCCCTTGTTCTAAGAGGTGATGATTTATTAGTCAGTCCAATCCATGGGCATTTAGTGGAACTCTTTTGGCTAACTGTATTAGCTAAAGTATGACCACTACTTTTGTTTCCTGGCTGAATTTGCGTATTATGGACCTTGTAGGTCCATAAAAAAATGAGTTGGTTGAATTGAGAGTATAATCTCAAGTTGACAGTTCTGTCACCTTAGGCTTGGGAAAGATAGAAAGGATTGGAGAAATAAAGGAAAATAAAAGGCAGGGTATGGGAAGGACATTATTTCCCTTTTAGCTACTAATTCAATCCTTAAATGAATTTATCAACCTGGCCTTGAAAGAAAAAAAAAAGTACTTATCTAAGTTATATTAACAATGTAAGTGAGTACAGCTAGGTGGTGCAGTGGATAAAGCACGGGCCCTGGAGTCAGGAGTACCTGAGTTCAAATCCGACCTCAGACTCTTAATAATGACCTAGCTGTGTGGCCTTAGGCAAGCCACTTAACCCCATTGCCTTGCAAAAACCTACAAAACAAAACAAAAAAATAAGTGAAATACCTTAAAAGAATTTTTGTGCTCAGATGGATCATTCTGCCTGCTTCCTTGTTTTAAAACTAAATGCTACATTTCCTTTGTTTACTTTTCCAGGGAGAAAGTTTTCCATTTAATGGGAACTTGTTATTTATTTCATTTTAAATTAAACTGTCAACATCACAATGGTTTAATTTCTCTAATAACTCATCTTTTTGTTGGTTGTTGAGCAAGGGGAATCAATTGCAGGTAGCCTTCTGCAGTTAGATTGATGTTTGGAACAGTTGCCTAGGATTAGGATTCTTTGCCCTACTTGACTGCCACTTTTCTGTCACTACAAGCTGAACTGTGTTGCTTAGGGTGACAGCTGTGTCAGGTTTTTGCCTGTTCATGTCATTGTCTGCCATGGGATAAGAATGAATTAAGGTAGAATAGTGGGGAGGGTGGCCGACTTGGAGTCAGGGAAAATGGGATTCAGGTCTCATTTCTGACAATTCCCCAATCATGTCGATTAAACTCTTTGTGCTCTGTTCTCTCACCTGCAGAATGAGAGGGTTGCCCTCACTGGCCTTTAAGTGATCTTCTATTTCTAAAGCTGACCTTTTGTGATCCTGTGTTGCTCATGTTAAGTTTGTCCTTGATTAGATTGATTCGTGGATAGTCGAGTGGCCGCTGCTGGGACCTTCTCTAGTGGTAGCCAGAGCGTGGAGAGCTGAAGTCTCTGTAGAAGCCATCAAGTGTTCATCAAGCAGGTTCTGCTTGGAGACTTTGGGCTCTTCAGCCTCGGATGAAAAGAAGTCTTGTCACTGAGTTATTCTCTTACGGAAGGGTTGCTTAGGTTGTCACTATAATTAAACTCCTGACCTCTTCTCTGCTGTTTTGACAGCTCACCTGTGTGGTTTGTAAAAGATGACACTATTTTTTTTTTTTCAAGGCAATGGGGTTAAATGGCTTGCCCAAGGCCACACAGCTAGGTAATTATTAAGTGTCTGAGGCTGGATTTGAACCCAGGTCCTCCTGACTCCAAGGCCAGTACTTTATCCACTGCGCCACCTAGCCACCCCAAGTTGACACTATTTATAGGGAGTAGACACATCTGGGGGGGGCTTTCACTTGTATGATAGACTAAACCCCGGAGTGGTGAACTGTGGTTCAATAACTTGACAAAAGGCTTCATTTGAAGCCATTAGAGACAGGTGTAGACAAATGGCTTCAAAAATGTTTTATTTTTTGCCTGAGATTGTGTACAAGATTATGTTGTAGTTAAGACAAATCATAAAACTGAAAATAAGAAAAATGTTGATAGGCTAAGACACATGGTAATGCTAATGGTTAATAGCTTTTATAAGGTGCTTCCTGTGGGCCTTAAAAATGATGATAGGGTCATTATCCTATGTAATTTCAAGACTTGCTCCTGCATCTGTTGCCCTAAAAAGATTTACTCTGAAATGATGAATTCAAAACTTGGTAAATTTCTGAGCAGTTTGTACCTTCAGTGCCTAAGTATTGAAGGTAAAATGTTTGTTTAACATTGAGTAAGGAAACCCCGACATCTTAGGCTGCTCGTTGCCGAGGGCAACCTGCAGCCCAGTAAGAAAGAATTCTCTTCCCAGCATCCTTGCTCAGAGTTTGCTTCATCTTTGCTGGAGGCCCCCCACTTCATACTCCCCGGCTCCTGTGCCCAAGGCAGTCCTTGCTGGTTGTGCCTGGACTTCATATACTTGAAGGTTAGATAGCTTTCATGTTTCCCTCTTTTTTTGATGGTTCTTCTTCACCAGGCTAAATAGCCCTGGTTCCTTCAGTCGATTTCTGCATTCCTTGATTTTGATGCCTTTTACAGTCTTGCTTGGTGACTTCTGAATAGTCTCTAGCTTATCATTGTCCTCCTTCATCCTGGTGACCAGAACTTAATACAAAACTCCAAGTGGAGTCTGTCCAGGGCAGCTGAACGGAAGAACTGTCCCTACCTGGACCTTGTACCTCTCTTGGTACAGCTTCAGATTACATTCAGTTTCTTGGGGTTTTTTTTAATCACACTTGCAGGCTTATAATAAGCCCTCAGATCTTTTTTTAGACAAACGATATTCTACCAGTGATGTTTCCTTCATCTTGTATTGTGAAGCTGAACTTTTGAATTGGTGTAAGAGTTTATATTTTTTTCCCATTAAATTTCATCTTAGATTTGGTCTAGGGTTCTGGCCTTTCAAGATCTTTCTGATTACTGACATTTATCCAGTATGTTAGCTCATTCCACCAGCTTGGAGTCATCTGCAAATTTGATAAACATGAAATCTTTATCTTTATTGAAATCATTGGTTTCAAACTATTAATGATCATAGTTTGGCCATTTTCTGCTAAAAAAATGGGGTGATTTTGTCATGTCAGATGCTTTGCTGAAATCGAGATTATCTACATCCGTAACATTCACCTACCTAGTCTAAATCTAGATTTGTAGAAATTTTCTCCACTGATTCAGTCTTTAACTTGTGACTTTTAAAAAGTTTGGGAGTCTTAGTTTCTGACTAATTCATCATTTTTAAAATTCATGCTAATAGGGGTGGCTAGGTGGTATAGTGGATAAAGCACCGGCCCTGGAGTCAGGAGTACCTGGGTTCAAATCCGGTCTCAGATACTTAATAATTACCTAGCTGTGTGGCCTTGGGCAAGCCACTTAACCCTGTTTGCCTTGGAAAAATCTAAAAAATAATAATAATAATGCTAATATATCAGTTGATAAAAGGAGTCAATGTCACTCTCAATGCCAAAGACTCCTCATGAAATGCATTTGATGATTCTGTGCCCTTGGAAGACTCAGTGTTCCTGAGGGTGACAGTCGACTCTGATTGCTTAACAAGTAATGAAAGAGAATAAACGTGTGAGGTGGATTATTCTACTGAGGGCCTCAGGGATGAGACTTTTGATTACTTACTTCTGAATCACCCCCAGCCTTGGGGAATTTAATCAAAGAATTTATCCCCAACCAAACTTGAGTAGAACACAATAAGCAGGAATTCGCTTATATGATCTAAATGGGGTAAGCTTTTGGCAGAGGTGATGATCTTCAATGACTGGACGTTGAACAAGTAAGTAGGGGAGGAAGAAATCTAAAACTCCCCCATAATTGGTTATTAATAATCAACTTAATCTGTAATTTACAATCTAAGTTGATTAGTAGGATAGTGAGTTTAAGGTCTTTGCCCATGTCATATAATTGGTATATATGTGTCCAAGGCAGGATTTGAACTAGGGGTCTTCCTGGTTCCAGGGTTGGTCTTCTGTCTGCTCTTGCTTGTTTATCAGTTACTGAATTTAATAATTCTAACTAAGAGGGAAGAAGGTTATTTTGGCAAATGTGATCTTGATGAAGCCATGCTGGTTCAAAGGTTATTGCTGATGGCTGGTCATCATGTCACCAGCTCTCTCAGCTGGTTAGTTCATCTGGATTAGGTGACTTGTGTTCACAAATGGCAGTTGGGTTCTGTTGAGTCCCTCTTAGTCATTGTTGTTGTCTGTTCCAGTCCAGGGGGCTTTCTCCTTGGCAGAGAACTGAGCCCGAGTAGCAGCTGAGCAGCCCTGCCTTTCTTCATCATTGTCTCACCTCCCCAGAGCAGCTTCCCATCTGTCTCATCTTTGAGGCGCCTCCCCCAACATCCTCTTGTTCCTTGCCACCTCCATTCTCAAGGTCAGTGTTCCCATTGTCTTCCTAAATGACTTTACCGTCTGTTTATCCTGGTCTTCCAAGACTTGCCTCTGCTTCCATTGTTGTAGGTTTTGCTTGATCTGTGCCAGGAGTTACTTTGCACACTTTGATCACCTACTGTGCTATAAGTTCTTACATTGGGGAACAGCATCTTGAATGTCAGGAAAATCCACAAATTCAAAGTGATGAAATAGATTCAGTTGTCCACAAGGGACCCATGGTCCTGGAGATGTGGCATACTCAAGATACAGTGCTTGGGTTTCAGAGAAGATTAAACTTTTAACTATATTTTTAAAGCAAAGATACTATTTTTGTGAAGAGAAGATAATAAAGGAATCCTGGATTTCAGTGGAAGATTATGTCTATTTGCCATTAATGTTTGCAAATTTCTCTGTACTATAATTCTGTGATACCTGAACACGTAAGAGAACAATTCATCATGAACTTAAGAGAAATGTTTTAGATATAACATCCCTGGCTAAGTGATGAAGTTGGATATTCCTCAGAGATAATTTACCTTGGAAAGGGCTGTCTTCTCTTTATGTTGACTATAATTGATACTGTAGAGAATTACAACAATTTCAAGACTCTTATGATTTTTGCAGGTGAAATTCCGAAACAGGTCAAAGTCAAAAAACTGAAGAACTTAAAGACATTGGATTCTAAACCTGGTAATAACTTTTATTCTTTTAAATACTATCGTGATGTATGGGAGTATTTTTAAAAATTGCTTTCCTTTCCCCCCCCAGGAGTTTATACTTCTTATAAGCCATTTTTAAACAGAGATGAAGATATCATCAAACAATTACAAAAGGTAAAATCAATTTTTTTTTTATTTTACAAAGGTTTTTGTAAACTTCACGTATGGGGATGGGAGTGAGGAGGGAATAGCATCATGACTATAAGAGCTTCTCTGTGAAGAAGCTTTTGACCTAATCAGCTCTCCAGTTACTGACCGGATGCTTTCTCCTGGCAGGTAGAATGGAAGTGTGACACATGAATGATCTATATGGAATTGCTAACCTTCTCAGTGGGGCGGTGGGGAGGGAGAAAGGGAGAGAATATGGAATGCAAATTTTAAGAATGGATGTTAAAAATGGTTTTTACATATAACTAGGGAAAATAAAGTCCAAATAAACATGTAAAATAAAAGATATCCCTAATATAAAAAAAAGAACATAAGTATAAGCTTTCTATTTCAGTTACAAATTTTTTCTTTAGTTTTATTGATGCTTTTTATTTTTATATTGTCATTCACTTTCCAGCCCTCACATATATTGACTTTCCCTTAGAACACTAAGAGAAGAGCAATTAAGCAAAGCTCGTAGGTAAATGGCCACACCTGGGAATGTTTGCAATCCTCCACTCCCATAGTCCTCCACCTCTCTGCTGAGAGATTGAAACATGTTTCACCATGTCCGCTCAGAACCAGAAGGGGCAGTGCAATGAGCTGAAGCCTCCTTGCCTTTCTAGGTAGTTGTCCCTTTACATACTTGTGGCCACTGTGGATCCTGTTCTCCGGTTCTGCTTCCTTCATTTTCCCTTGGTTCATAGAACGCTGTGCATGGGCTTGAAATCTTCAAACCTGAATTATCCCTGTCAGATGATCTGGTTGTGCCCAATGGGCAAGGGAGGAAGCTCAGGAGGGTAAAAAGTATTATTAGCTGCCAAATTCTGTGTCAGCTCACCCTGAGATAGTGTTGTCTAAATCATCTGCATTTTCCAACCTGAACAAAGACCTGGAGGACCCATTTTGGTTGTTTTTCTGCTTTGGAAGTCTCTTCATTCATGTATTTTTCCCTAGAAGGTGATTTGAAAAAAAAACATTTCTGAGGGGCAGCTAGGTGGCATAGTGAATAGAGCACCAGTCCTGAAGTCAGGAGGACTTGAGTTCAAATGTGACCTCAGACACTTAATAATTACCTGGCTGTGTGGCCTTGGGCAAGTCACTTAACCTCCCGCTGCCTTGCAAAAAAAAAACCAAACCCAAAACATTTCTGAGTTTAATTTACTAGGTAATAAGTGTGTCTGTGTGTGGTTGTGCAAAGGCCTTAGATTGATCAAGAGAGTGAAAGAGCTTCAGAGAAAGGCAGGCTCTTCTTCTCCTCCCCCACCCCCCCAAGGACTTGAGCCCCAGAACAGAGGGCATTCTTCCTCTGAATAGGAGGTTTCTTTAGCCATTCTGGGCTGGCCAGGTGAAGTCCTTTTGACATGGATGATTTCTATGATCATTCTCACTAATTGAGGAAGAGCTGTGTAAGTAATTTAAAAATAATTTCTGTTTGACTTAGAGCTGTGGACTTGTCAGATATTCAAAGTTGAATACTTTGTACTCGTGGTGTAGTAATTCAAAATGATCAAACCAGCATGTGAAAGAAAATATTTTTTCTTTGCAGAACTATACAGACAATTTGAAGCTTGGTGGCACAATGGATAGAGTAAATGGCTCAGAGTTAGGAAGACTTAAATTCAAATCCAGCCTTTGACACTTTTCTGGTTCTGTGTCTCTGGACCCATCCTTTAAACTCTGTCTGACTTGATTTCCTTATTTATAAAATGGGGATAAAGTGATGCTGTAGCTAGAGGGCTTGACCTGGAACCAGGAAGATCTGAGTTCAAATGTGGCCTCAGATATTTACTGGCTGTGCGACCTTGGGCAAGTCATTTCACATATTTTGCCTCAGTTTGCTCCACTGCAAAATGGGGAAAATAACAGCTCACACTTCCCAGGGTGGTTGTGAGGATCCATTGGGATCATCTTTGTAAAACACTCAGCCTAGGACTCAGGCAGAGGAGCCATCGGGGACATGCTCATTCTTCTCAGGATTCTCAGGCCACTGCCTTGGCCCCTGGGCTTCTCGGGGCCTCTCCTTGGGGGTCCAGCAGCCGGGCCCTCCTCTTGGTCTTGGCAACTCCCCGTCCAAGGCTCATTGTGTGACCTGGACGAAATGCTGCTGCTTTCCTTCCTTCCCTCAAGACACAAATGGTCAGATTTATTATTGAGCACCTGAGCCAGGGTACCAAGACAGGGGAGGGACTGAGATTTTGGAGCTGAGCTTAGGGCATTTCCTAGAGTCACAACAATTCCATTTGTGTTCATCTCGACTCTGTTTTGAAAGACTTCACAGGAGATGCACACACAGAGATCATCTAAATGCGATCTGTCCCTTGAACTCATGTAACCTCGTCCTGCTTGCTTTGTGAGAGTCAAAAGAACAAGGGACATTTTTCTCTGTTTTAGGGTTTTTTTTGGCAAGACAATGGGGTTAAGTGGCTTGCCCAGAGCCACACAGCTAGGTATAATTATTAAGTGTCTGAGGTCAGACTTGAACTCAGGTACTCCTGACTCCAGGGCTGGTGCTCTATCCTCTGCGCCACCTAGCTGCTCCTGGGACCATTTTCTCTGAATGGAACTTTGTCTCCTTGGACTCATTGCTTCTTTGCCAAACCATT